>NC_059474.1:952053-1252053 GCF_018139145.2 Gymnogyps californianus
GAGCAAGGACAGCAAATAAAAAGGAAACTCCCATGGGCATAGCAGTGGCTTAGCTACAGGGGCGGGGATGGTACATCATGGGAGGGAAAATCTCAGAAACAAGCAGAGCTATTGAGGAAAAGGGAGCTCTGGAAGACAGAGAGAGAAAAGAAGGCTGTCTTTGATCCTGGTTGTAGAGGAAGACAAAGCTGGTCCCTCATGGTCAGCACTCAGGCCAGAAACTATGCCCATATGGTGTCCAGGGTGCAACTCTCACATGCCAGACCCCTGGATGCTCCTCCATAATGCACGTACAACCCTGGCTCCGAAAGATCAGCAGCCTCACAAGGTAAAATGTGGAACAGGTAGGACACACTCAGCATCCAGAGCAATGCCAGAGATGCTCCAGCTGTGGGGAATTCGTTAGGTCAAAAAGCCAGGGGGAAAAATTCCATTAAAAAAAAAAATCCTCCTTCTCCAAGAGGGAGATATTTTGTTCGAAGCTGTGCAGCCAGCCCTGGCAGTGAACTTGGCCGGAGAATGACATTCTCTTTCGATGGATGCATCAGTCACAGTTTTTGCCCATTCCTCAAGTTCCTTCTCCCTGCTAACCAGTGTCACTCCTGCCTTCTCTGGGCTGAGTCACAGCAGGTTCCTTCTCATCCAGCTCCCTGCAGCGGCCTGGCCTGGGGAAAGCATGGGGATGGCTCTGTTTGGAGTGTTTTTTTAAGCATTGTTTATAGTTTACTCCTCCTGAGCACTTGTATATTTTTGTTTCAGCCCACTCACACGCACAGCTAGCAAACACACAGGCCAGGGCTCCATGCAGTCCCTTAGCACCCCAGGACTCTGCATCGTTATCTGAAAACTGCAGGAGATTACTTTTATTTGAAAAGAAAACAGCCATGTCAGGCTATTCCACACTCCCCTGCCCCAGCCTGAAAGTCCCCACTCTGTGTCCTGAGTCTTTCTTGGAGAGCAATTTTGCATACCGAAGCTAAGATTGCTCTCAAAGATGCCAAAGGAATTTGGTTCCTCAGCTCCCAAGGAAATACTTTGAAATTAGGTGTACACGTATCTCTGATGGCTCTGAATATTTCCACTGATAACATTTTTCAATAGACTCTTCCTCTCCCAGCCCTGCAAGGGAAAGTATTGCTCTCCTGACAACCCACTGGAAACAGTGTGATGTTTGATATGTGTTCGAGCTAAGATGCTTCTTTATCCCAGCATATCCAGACAGCAGCAATCCCTTTCCTGCAGAGTCTAGTGGAAAGAGTTGTCTAGGTAATTACCATTACCGTCTTTTTACCACAAGGAAATGAGGCACAGAAAGAAATGCAGGTTGCTAAAGCCATGCTAGAAGCATGTAAGATAGTTAAAGGTTAAATTCAGATCGCTCAAAGCCAACACAATGTCATCACTGTAATGTAGTTGCCGCCACATCCCAGGTTTTATGCCCTTTCTGGCCATAGGGCTTTGCTGGACAAAGAGGGGAATAGGACTGTGGTCCTTTTGGTATGATCTCTTTTGGAGATCATACCGCTCACGTGAACACCAGTCCCAAAGAGCCCTTCTTCCTGGAAGCCACTGTTTTTAGTAACTGTGGCCAGCTCTCGGTAGGAGCCGCCAGCCATCTTGTAGGGAAGGAAGTCCCTCTGCACCCTTTGGCTGCTCCAAGGTCATTGATAATGAGGGATGTGATGAAACCATGTATAGACATTCACACATACATATACTCATTCTATATTCATACCAATGGAGGAGGGAGCAGAAGGATTTTCAGGAGGAGGGTCACAAGATGAAATGAAGTGAAGAAAATTTGGATGTGCTCTCAGGAAAATATTTGTAAGTGAGTATGTGTCGAGCTGTGGAATGGTCTCCCAGTGGGAGTGGTGGAAGGGTGGAAGCCCCTTGACTTGAGTCATTTCAAAGTGGACAGGACAAAGCCCTTGAGACTACACAGTACGGAAAATCCTGCCGTGTCTAGGGTCAGCGGATGGACCAAATGACCTAGTGTAATAGGTCTTTTCCATCCCTGATTCCAGTGAGTCTCTGAGAACCCTTAAGACTTAGTGGGAACCATGAAACCAAAGACCCATGAATATAGCTAACATACCAAGATGTTAATGTCATTGCCAGACCTTTGGTCCCTTTGGCAGAGCTAACCAATGGACCTGGGATTCCCTCCAGCGTCTTCTTTGGTGGCTTTAAGAGCTCTAAATCTAAGTCCTAATCCAGACATCTCTGCTATTGTGCTAGGGCAGATCATACTGTAAAGTGTGAAGAGAAACAGTAATAAAAACTCCATAAGTTGTTCTTATCTGTTTTATTTCATATCTGAATGCAGGATGGTCTCCATCTCCACCTTCCTTACAGCGGAGACAAGTCCTTTTGGCTACTTGTGTGTATTCATGGCATGCTTCATGCAACGATGGCAGGACTTTAGTGCAATGGGTGTGAACAACAAACTTATTTTACCTTCTCTTCTTCTGTTCTTTTTAGTGGAGACTTGGGCAAATTCCTTTGGAAATTGAAAACTATTTAGTGGAGCAAAGGTGTGAAAATAGCTGAGGACTCAATGTTGGAAAAGTACTGTTCATAACAGCATTTGTTTGTTGCTCTCATGAGGAAATTGAAGTGCCATAAGACTGAAATGACAAGTGGATACAGTTTTGATTTTACATCCCATCCACATAATGATAATTCCAGCAGGCACAAGGCTCCTTTATAGCAGGCAGAGACCTGCTATAAAGTAAGCCTGATCTGCTAAGATCAGAGTTTTTTAAGGTTTCTTATTGTTGGCCATCTTGTGTCAATCCTAGTCAATATTTTCAAAAGTTTCTAGTGATTTAGATGTTGTAATTTTGGGGAACCCAAACTGTGTAGAAAAGGCCCTGAGTTTTCATGTGTAAGTGTTTGAGGTGAACCTTTTAAATTGAAGGGAACGGGGAATTTGTAAGTGAAAGCACCTAAAAACTGCTGATATTTCTGAATGTCTAGATCAGTCCTGCACATCACTCCCCCAAAAATCTCTCCCTCGGAATGAACACAGTGGCAAAGAGCTTGGGGCACAGCCTGGCTGCTTGAGACATCTGCTTCTGCACGATTCACTCAGCTCAGGAAGTGCATCAAGGTTTGCAGAGGAAGGAATAATTGCCCAGACAGAAACAAGCCCTGGATGTGTCAAAGCAATAGTCATATACAGAGTTTTAAAACACTTTCAAGATGGAATTTCTTAGCATGGTCCAAGGAGGTTAAACCACCTTCATTATCCTCCACTGGAGGTCATTAGTACTGCTCATGGGATGGAGAAATGGGTTGCTCTAATCAGTCATCTGATTTTGCATGCTTTTTCAGAGCCAGTTATGTTGCTTTTCATTGTTATGACATGAAAACTGTCTTTGTGGCCTTTCTGCACCACATTTTCCTCTCTTGACATCCTGGTGTGAAGAGATAGCTGCACAGAGTAGCTGCATATAACCTAAGAGAGCAGTACCAAGTAGGTGAGGAGTCCAAAGAGATGGAAGGTCTCCCAAGCTAGGATGAGATGAACCCACTTCTTGAAAAATTTTACCTGAAAAAATTACTACCAGAGCGATCATCTATTGCTCTTATTTCAGAGGAATTAAGCAAAGGAGTATCGAATGGGTGGTATTTTAGGGTGGGAACCCTCTAAGCACAAATTAAGTTTTCCAGAAAGTGGTGTAAGTGATGCAATACAAACTTCTCTTCTCTGCTGGTACTAAATTTGTTTGCCAGGATTAATTTGAGAGTCTTTCTTTTGGTAAGACATAACCCAAAATCTCAGTGGCCGCTCCCGGTTATCCAAGTTCTCCAAAGTCTCTCTTTTCTTAAGTAAAAGTAGGTGTAAGCTGGTTTCCAGGCCAAATTCTGATTCACATTCTGCCTACCCACACTTATTTTTACTGTAATTTTAACTGGATACAGTTCTTCTGCTGGATACAATCATCCTCTTCCCTTCCTGTGCTAAACTGATGTTTGGTTATGGTTGTGAACTTTCCAGCTTAGAGGCAGCTGCGTTTTAGAGTGGGGTAATACAACCCTTACGTTCAGCGGATATACTATAAGTTCAGAAACGACGGCATGGAAAACACTATGTGCAGGAAACTTGTAGAGCTAACACACAGGACTAAGCAACAATCACCTCTGAAAAGATCTATTCATCTTTCTCTTCTTCATGGAAAACACCCAAAGGAGGCAACAGTCATTTGAATTTCTGTCTAGAAATTAAATCGGGGAAAGGAGGCTTCTGTGAGGCTAACAACTATTCCTTCCTTAAATTGAGTGCTGGCTCTAATAAGCTGAGGTTCCAGAAGCCCAGCTCAACTGATGGTGAGAGATGAAAATCTAGAGAACAGACTCTGTTTTCTGGGAAAGTTGGTTTTGAAAGAGCAAGTACTGATGAGAAAGAGCCATTTGATGAGATGGAGTGGGCAGGTGGAAGCAGTGAGTCACAGAGGATCAGGGATGTGAAGACATTTAGGAGGAAAGACTCTGTCATGCTCCAACAGGCTATGTTCCAGTCCTGGACCTCCTCACATGGATTTGGGCAAGTCGTCTGGAGTCACATCTCTTAGCTGCTTGACCTTAACAAATAGGATCAAAAGTGGTCGCTATTGGAAACTTGAAGAAATTCTGGGACTCGAGTTCCTCCTTTTAAATATGGCATACTGAGAAGCACTCCTAATTCTTTCCTTCTTTTCTGCCATCTCCTTGCCATCTTCTTTTATTTAACAGTAATATCAAGTTAGAGGTTCACTGAGCCTTAGGCTCATTAGAAGAAACCGAACCTCTTGGAGTTTGCCTGAACCTGCAACAGACTGGGTATGATGACAGAAGCTGCCACCAGATTGCTTAGCAGTTCTTAGTACTAAGCAGAAGAAGGCTGGATTGCTGTGATGAAAGAAATTGCAAGCTAATCAGGAATCGGCAGTGGTTTGTATCAGGCAAGGGTATTTTTTGCTAAGAAAAATCCAAGAGTGTTCTCTGATATAAGGCATAATTTTGTCCCTGGAGAAGCGGTAAGACAACAGCTGTCATTTCCTGGCCTCATATGGTATCACATGGGGCAGACCACAGATCTTTGTGGCCCTGTTATGTCCAGTCGTATGCATATTCAATGACTCCAGTTGTGAAAGACAGTTCCAGGGATGTGAAGACATCCAACACAATGTTATCTTTGGTCCCACCAAGGGCAGAATCAGAAGGCCAGATTCTTTCTTTCGTTTCCCTGCATGGAGAAATGGCAGCTTCCCCTCTTCTCTTGCTCTTGCCCTCTGCTAATTCAGCAGAAAGGATAGTCCTCTTGAAATTATCGCCTCCCTGGTAGGGCATAACTGCTCCATTCTGAGGGGATTAGCACAGAGGAGCCTGATTACTGTGCAGCAAACTTCCCCATGAGAGGGGAAAACCTTTGCTGTTTGGAGACATGAATGTCCATTCGCATACACGGAAGCAGTTCACCACTTCCACTCCATCAGAGCTGACATTTCACTGTCTCTGCCTTCAACAGAAATGGGCTCCAGCTTTTCTATTTTTATTTTTCACATGGTCTTCCTTGTTTGCAGTGCTTTAATCAAGTAAAACCAAAATAAAGCTTCTCCCCATCAGAACTCAGAAAGCCCCTCTGAAGGAGGAAGCAGTTGGAGTCAGCAGACATATCAGTGAAAGAATGAAGGTCATACTTTGCATAATATATTTATCTTGGAAAACATAATTTTATTCAGGCTATCCAAGAATTCAAGTGCTGAAACTAACACTAAGTCAACAGCACTTATAGTAATGAAATAAATTCTTTATAACAATCCAGCAGAAGGAGTTGACAAGGGTTTTGAATGGCTTGTTTTTATTAAAATTCTTTCATTCTTGCAAACCAGCATTGTCTGTGTTTCTTGGATATGGCCAACGTAGAGACACCGTGCAAAGTCTAAGCTGGAGTTTATTTAGTCTGCCTGCCTGCAGCAAAGAAAAATAAAATGCTTAATAAAAGATTTCCTTCTGTGGGAGACCCTGCAATTTGCAGATTGTAAGATAAGGGGGCTGTTTAGAGGAAGGTATAATTCTACATCTAAACAGAGATGGCATTCCCAGTAGAAGTTAATAGGAATATATCTTCAGCATTTGGTTAACCACAGACCTGACTGGGAGCCACTAGAATTGAAAGCTTAAACTGTTCTTAATTGTACTGTAAAGCTCATATGAAAATATTTTTTATGCTCAGTCTTCTTTAATCTAAACATGATTTAAATTCATCTGTACTATTTACCTACTGACAGTAGTATATCAAACCTTTATTTCATGACCTCTCAGATGTACTTTCTCCATGCATTTGAAGCTTAACTTCCAGTGGCCCTAAAACTTTGACGTTCAGTTTTGTTACAGCTACACCATTTGCCTGAGCAGCAAAATGTAGCTTCTACTTCTGATCATTTTAACTTTGCCTGGAGAGATGTTTCATCATGGTACTGTGAGATACTGTGTGTGGGTAATTGTTGTTGCTTTGCTCAGGCACTCTAGGCAAGGCAGTTATTGTACGTGTGACAAACACTCTGGGAGAGGGCAGGTCCTGAAGGAGGTTTTGCAGATCCTCTTGCATGATCCTGGAAATGGAAAACTTTCTTAGCTTCAGTGTCTTCCCTTTCAGACTTCCAGCCTACCTCTCCAAGTGGTCGCCACACAGCCCAGGGACCCATAATTCCATAGGACTTCTCCCCATTCATCCCACCAACCAGAAAATCTCCAAGATTTTGCAGTCCGAATATCCTAACACCTCAGTCATAGAACAACAAAGAGGATAAAAATTAACAAATCCTTTGCCACCATCTTTTGCAGCTCTGAGATAAAAGAAGACATAATATTCTTCTTTCACAGATGCTCTGCAAGAGGAAAGAACCAGTCAAAGGCTTTGCAGGAACCCTGTAGCAGAGCCAAGAAGACAACTCAAGTCACCTGCATCCCACACTCCCGTTTTGACCATAAACCCATGATGCATTTGCTTTCCGTTCCTTAAAATGCACAAGCTGTCAATGCCCCATAAAGTTCAGACCAAGTTAAGATTTGCATCCCAGTTAAACTTCCAAGGGCCATCGTGTCAAAATCTTTGGAAGTCTAAAATGGGGGAAAGTGGTCGATATGTCTCAACAGACTTTGGATGGCATTTAACTGAAGTTCCTATGGTATTTTGTCTATAGTCTGCAATTCTGGTTTACTAGCTATATAGAGATGGTTATATTTTCTCTATATCCCTCTCCTCTTCTCTTTGTTTCACCTGGGAAGCAATTTAACTTCTGCTTTCTGTCTTCATATCCACCATGCTATTGATGTGGATTTGTTGGATGAAGCATGCTTTCCAGAAAATCCCATTCAGTTTGCTTCCAGACCTGGGTTACCATTCATACTCCTTCCCTCTTTTCCATAAGCTATCTCCTTTAAGAACAGCATTTGTGCAGCATTACATCTCTATAAACAAGGCCATTAGGAGTTAATATTTCTGTGCTACCTCTTCTTAGGGCCAAATTTTGCTATCTGAGCCTAGACTGAGCACACGTAATTCACAAGTGGCCTTATTGTGCCAGACCCTCTGCGGGTATAAATGGCTAAAACCCCTATCTATTTTCAGATTTTCTACACCACCATAGCAGCTTTCAGTGCATCTACACCAATTTGCACTAGCTGAGCTTCCAGTTTACTGACTTTAGTCCAACCACTCCTGGAATACGGGGTGATACCATGTTTGGATCAGTTGCCTACCCTAGCCCTTGAGAAAGAGTTATGTTCTTAAAGCCACCATGTTAAAATGTCACCTTCTTACACAATACTGTTCCCTTGATAGCTGTAGGTTCCAACTGCTTACTTTATGGAAAAAGCACATTTTCTCCTTAAAGTTCTGGAGTTTATCCAGTTAGAAGAACCTCAGGTCTCCAAACCAAACTGAGAGATCAAACTCTGAGCACATTGTCTTGATGACCACCACAGCCTGTGTGAACACAGCTTGATTCTCAGACCCCAGGCTGGGTTCCACACTGATGGGTGATCAGGAAACACTAGAAACAAATACGCTTTCTATTTCTGAAGGGGACAAACCTTTTAAGGGCTGCAGCACCCCGCTATACTCTTCTGGTAGTATCTTCTTTAGAAGCGCCTGGGGTTTTTGACCATGCATAGTCAGAGGCAGAGGCCAGCCTGGGGTAGGAGGATCTTGTTCTTGCACTTTCAAGCCAGGGCACACTGTTGGATCAGTGGTTAAAACAAACACAGGCTTCTGTAGTAGGAAAGAATGATGGAGCACGGCATTCGCTGAAGTACAAACTGTTGTACTGAAGTGTTGCTTGGACCACAGAGCCCAGGGATCCAGCATGAAGCATTAAAGCTGGGGGAAAACCAGAGGAAATTAATGATTGAATAATGGATTCCAAATGTTGCAGTTCAAAGTCAAATCCTAATAATACAGTCACTTTAGGGTACACTGAGCTCCAAAACAGATTGTTTTTCAAGGCAGAGTTGCAGCAAGGAGGATTCTGGGTAATACTATCCGAATTCCCAGTAAGGTAATAAGGTGAAGATTTAGCTACACCGAACACTGCTCTGAGTCTGTTTGTTTCCATGCGTGCAGGAACAATCACGGAGCACTCTTCCCAAGGCTTTGCATTCTGTGTTGACTGTTAATCCTGGTGGCAGGTGGCTGCCTGCCATCTGGAACTTCTTTGCCCATTAAGATTCTCCCAGAAAGAAAGAAAATAGCTTACTTAGTAGCCGGGCCAGGTTTTCAGGAGAGTGCTTCTGTACAGTGGCCCTGGGTCAGTGCTCACGGTTAGATGGATTGGCTCAGACCGTTGGCTCAGCATGTGGGACTACTCATTCCCCTTTTCCAGGGAGGATGAAACAGCAAGTCTACCTAGACGCTTCTTCTTCTCCCAGATCCTCAGTTCACCTCCTTGCTGTACTTTTTCATGAAGCTACCAGGGGAGCCAAGCCTGTCTTCATTCAGACTTCAAACATACAATCTCACAGGCCATTTCTGGCTTATCTGATGTATTAGCATGGGTTGTGTGTCCTTATGGAAGACATGCTCCTCAGGAGAGCAGGAACCTCCAGAACTTCTGTGTCTAAGAAATTGTGTGGGGTTTGGTAGTCTGTTTCCCTTCTCATTGTTTTTGCTTCCTTTTTCCTTCCTTTGGTTATACTAATTTAAAGTGGGTTTGCATACAGAAGGGACTAAGTGTAGCACACAGACACACAAGCAGCACTAAGACTTGCAGCCATTTTGCTGTCACTTTGCAAGAAGCAGCAAGACCGCAAAAGCTATCCAAGAAGTGAGCAACCAGGTTTGCTAATCTGAAACTTAACTTAAGTTTCTCTGCCTTAGATCAGTGCTGTGAGTGCTCTATAGCTTGTTCGGTGTGTTTGTACAGCACTGAACACAGAGGAATCCCAATCACATCCTACCAATGCTATAATAATAATGCCTTCACTTTTCCAAAATGGCCTGTTCTTAGGCAATGGCAGTGGTGTTAAACTTATCAGTGTTTACTGTTTGGCTTAATCCAAATCCTTCATCAAATCTCAGCGTAAAACAAATTCTTGGAGGCGATTCAGTGACAGCTTCAATTTGGAACTGCACTAGTTCAAGAATTAGATGAAGAAAACCCCAAGGAACTTTCAAAGAGGGTGGATTTATCATTTTGGACACGGGGTCAGGGGAAAACAAAGCAAAATCTTCAAGCATGAGACTTGTTGCTCCTATCATTGCAGAAGGAAGGCAATGAGATCGAGGGAGTTGGAGAAAATAACACTTTCCTCTATTAATCCTTTTCTTAATATGACTGCAGAAATAAAAACAAATCCTTCTACAACAGGCTCAGAGAGGTCTCCTCCCATTGCATGTGGTTCCCACATAGTCAAGACGGCATTGGGAATAATAGCTTGGACCAAGGTCACTGGACCGAGATCCTTGTGCCAGGGACGTACTTACACAAGGCTGCCTATATTGTCAGCAGAGACGGGGGCAATTTTTTCCACCTGAAATCTTGATCTCCTATCTCTAGCCCGCCTCCTGGAAGTGCGTGGCTCTCCATGACCCACAGCAGGAATCAACTAGGTATCAAAAAGTTAAGTGGCCAGAATATCAGAAGCCACGTGTATTTACTAGGCCATTTTGGGTAAGAATAGGGGCCAAGTTAAGAGGAAAGTCTAAACAAGGATATGACAGGGAAAGAGGTGGGCTTCTTTGCAATTACTGTGGGACACTAAACAAAGACAGTGATTGCAGCAGTGCTGACCCACTGGAAAGTCAGCTCATAATGAACCTATAGCCCCAGCGAGCTTTGGGAGAGCCTAACCTGGGGGAGTTAACGTCTTTGTCCCCTTAATATGTGAGTCACACCAGCATGGCTTGGAGGTAGACTCGACCACCTAACCTTGTATCCCTCACGGTAACTTTTATGTGTCACTACCGACTTGTCCTGCTGACTCTAAGGGAATCTAAGCTTCTTTCGGAGGGGCCAGAGCAGAGGAATGTGTTTTAATCTCCTGCTTTAACTAACTCTTCCTTAAAACCTTTTTCCGGCTTCTTGGAATGCAAGTTGCACTTGTTTGCGCTCCCATATCAGCAAGCAGGTAGAAAGACAGCCTGATATAAGAGGGATTAAAAGCATTCACTGAAATGTTCTCTGTTCCTTCAGCTCCATCCAAAGTACTGAGTTGCTCCAGTGCTCAGCACTTCACCGGGTCAGGCCTTATGTCAGTATGAGCAAAATAACCTTCCCTACCCACTCAGGCTATAGTCCTAGGAGCTTGGATCAGATGGAGAAGAACAGATAAGCATCCGAACCCCTAGATGTTTATCTGGAGTGAACACAAACTGTGAATCTCTTTGAAGTCGGCCCATCCCTATCAAAAGCAGCCTGTGGAAATAATTTGAACCAAAATCAGGAGTCTTAGAAGGATCCTGAGCATTATGCTGTAGCTACGATAATCTGAAAAAAAGAGTGCCAGATGGAAAAATAAAGTATACCAGCTTCCCCCTACAATGTATAAGCTATATTTGTGCTGCCTTGACATAGCTCTACTTCCTCGCACCATTCTTTTATATCCGGTTGACGGATATTTTTCCATAGAGTGGTAATGCTAATCTTGGCAGAGGCTGAGAGCAAATATAGAAGCTTCAATGCGTGCCCAGAGACTTCCAAGCCATCGGGAAGCATGCCTAAGAACGACTCAAGAGCAGCATGAGGAAATATAAAAGAGTCGGAGAACTGGAGAGAGCTTGTTTCACATTCACAAATCCCCCAGTGCCACTAGATTTTAGAAGGTGAGGGGAACCCCGCCATCTTAAATGATAGGTTACTGTGGAGCTGGCTGCCAAGACATACGCTGGCAAGGTTCCTCGTCAATTATTATCTTATTTCTTTTTACTTCTGCTTCTGCTACAGATATCTGGCCTCAATAGTTACAATATCAAGCACCCCACTGTCTTTAATATATTTATCTTTACCACATCCTCTAAGGCAGGCAAGTGTGCTGATCCTCAGATTACAGAAGCAGAAAAGGACCAGAGAGGCCCAGGCTTACAAAAGGACTTAGACACTTATATTTCATTTAAGACAGACTTTGGACCCCTAAAGAAACAGTTCATAAAATCCCCATCTATCTACTTAAGGCACATTCATACGTGCATTAGTTTTGGATACACAACTCTGACTGGTTTCCACTATTGTGACTTGCCAGAGCAGCCACCATCCCAACAGGCTGAACCACTGCTTCAATCCATGTCCCTTCCTGCCCCAGTCTGTGCTCAGGGAGATCCCACCAGGGAATCGCAGCCCTAGGTCAGGAGGCTGGTGCTCAGATACCACCTAAACTTCTTACCCCCTGCTCCCAACTCTATTTATAAACTTATCCTATGCCTCATTAGCGCAAAATGAGATGGAATCAAGAACCAGCATCCAGCGTGAGCCTACGAAATAAATAAATAGGTTGAATTCAGTTGCCTGAGCATAGGTATCCCACTTGGACTCCTGCTCCCATAGGTCCGACACCATACTGCCAGCCCCAGGCAGGTATCTCGGATACCACCACGTATCCCAAATGGCTCTGGGCATCTATGCCTTTGCAGCTAAAAAGTTCAGTAAATAGGAAAGCTTGAACGCCTAAGGGCATCAGGAGTCTGTACAGGAATTAAAAGGATTCCCAAATGCCTTGAATCAATCCTTCCACCTTAGGGAGAAGAAGATCTCCTACCAGGTCTTCTGCTGGGGTAAGCAGGCAGATGGAAGTAAATGCAGATTGTACCCCTAAGAACAAGAGAAAAACGAGACCGATGTAGACATGGAAGCATAACATGAAACAATACTTTGTGAGTTCTCAGGTACATACAGGTAAATGACGCTGCAGTTGAGCAATCCCTTTCTACCAGCAAGTCTTTTTGCTTTTCCAAGGAAAGTGAGATGTAGACATGTCGGTCCTGATACTGTGGCCTCAACTTTTATAAACAGAGCTGCAGCAGGAGTGGGCAGAGCAGAAGGAGCCCACCAAGGAATGCCTTTAGGTTGCAATCTTCATTTAAAGCCACTGTTAAACCACTGTCACAGTGTGATTTGGGTTTGGCATGAAAGTAGTTTAATTTGGTATCACTCAACTGTACTCAAAAGAAACAGGTTCCCTTTACACCCACCGAAAAATCCAGCCTTGCACGTGTAGTCAGCATCTCAGCTGATTTTGGCCCTCAAAGGGTCCTCACCGTTGCTGGTAAGACTGTTGAGCCCCAGCAAAAATTCCTAACTTGTATAATCACTTACACTTTATCTATCTGAAAATTTCCCCCCCGTAGTTTTATTTGAATGTCACATTCCTTTCTCCCGCTCCTTAAAAAAAAAAAAGAGTTCTTTAGGACTTCGACCCGTACACGGGTGGTGTTACCCTGGTAGCAGGAGGGTTATCTGTTTGTATGGGCCAGCATCCAAGTGACTTGACAGTGTAAAACAGTACACATTTTTGGTGGATAGCCCTGCAGAAGAAATGGGGGTGTACATTTATTAAGCTTTTGGTGGCTAGTGAGGACAGCTTTTTCCAGAGCGCTGCCTGCTAGTATTAACAGCCAAGGGTGAGACTCAATCTGCACGGACCAGATGCTGGCAAAGTCGCGATTTTGCACTTTTGAAAGGAGAAAGGCTGCCTGGCTTGGGAATAAACCTCACTGGTACTTACATAACCCCTCAATGGCTGGGCTTTCAATCCTCATCAAGTACTACATGCTCACCTATAATCAAGACAGTTTTTCACCACAAAACATCACCGCTGAATAATGCAGACAAGTGTAGAAGAGGTTTATTGCAGAAATGACCTCTAGAGGCATTTACAGAGACAGGGTCCTGTCGGATGAGCTTAAATTCAAATGAGAAAGACTCAGGCTGGACATGGTGAAAAGGGTCCCAAAGCAAAAGCAGTGATACCCTGGCAGGGACTGCCTGCAGAGTCTGCATTGCCAAGGGATTTTAAGCACAGAGATCTGTTTGAATTGATCTCCACTAATTTTGTAGGATGAACTCTCTGACCACTGGAGAGCCTCTGAACCTTGTTATTCAACTATGAACCATGATTGTAGAAAGAGATGTATGAGCCCAGTAAGAGAAGTTCTGCTCTGCTGCTTGTACTCCAACTACTCACAACAATGAAATCATTGGGGGAAAGGAAATAGTCTCAGTTTTCACATGTGGGGCCAAAGCACCAGGAGAACGAATAATCCACAAACGGTTCTGCAGGGCACAGCTGGAGTGAAGCTGCCCACTTTCTTGCAGGCAGATCTTCCTGTCCAAGATCTTTCCAGGTGGATCTTTCTAAGTGACACATGCTGGGACCACCTCACCAACCGGCCACCAGCGGCCGGTAGCCGTGTGTAGCCACTACTGAGCTGGGCTAGCTGAGGTGACGATGTTGAGGTGAAAGGCTGTATATCCCATTACCAATCCCTAGAGTCATCTAGTCTTCTGTCTGCATTTTAGCATGAGTGTGCTTGGACAAAGCAGGACTTTTTTTTAATGAGAACTGCCAGAACTCTGATGTTCAAATGTGAGGGGGGGCTGCGGGAGGAAAAAAATTAAAAAAGCAAGTTCTGGATATTCAAATGCTTTATTTTTGGAGTCAAGAGAAAAATGTTGTTGGTTTTATTTTTTTCAAGTATCTATTTCTGTTTTAAAAAAAAGGGGGGGGGGGTAGAACTGTTGATTTGTTTCTGCCAAAAAAATGTAATTCATTCCTCCTTCATTGTTTCCAGAGTCCTTTGCCATTTCAAGAGGTTCTCACACCCACACAGGAGTCTCTCATATAGCTAGGCAGCAGACTCTTTCTGCGTGACCCTTTGGCCATTGTTGATTTATGAATTATTAGTATTAATAGCACGCAGAAAAATTCCAAAACTTCAGGACTTTCCCTTCTTGCTCTTTCAGTACAAATCCAAGAGTCTCCACGGAGCTTCCCTCATGTGTTGCGAGAAGTCCAAGAACTTTTCCATGCTTAATAAGGAGAGTGGATTTAGGGAGGAATGACAAAGTGTGTGCCTCTCATTATCCCTGTTTGTTATTGATTTATAAGCTGCTGTTCCCATGTGCAGAGCTCTTCAATGAGGATCAGATCAAAAGACCAGTGATGTGATCACCTATCATTCTGAGGTGATCAAGCAGTCTAGACTTAAATCCACTTCTGGATGACAAACAGTCGTAGGTTCAAGACTGAGCAGATTTGAATTTCAGATAGCCCAAACAGAGGCATCCTGCTTTATTAAATTCATACCAGACCCAAGTTTGGATCACCTCTCTTAGCTTGCTCTGAATAAGCAGTTCCCTTGAAAGATAAACAGTCTGAACTTTCAAAAGAGTGTCCTCAAGCTGGCGTTTTAGGAGGATGAGCATTGTCAGCCAGACAAACATCTCTTGATGAAACTAACAGGTGTCCTGAGCAACCATGAACAATCTGGATGGAAAAACACAGTGCAATTGTTAGCAGATCTTAGAGTGCTAGATGTGATGGCCACGTAGATCGTCTTGTTTAAATTAGCAGTTGGGGAAGGGAGTGTCCGTAAAGAGAATGCATGCTCTTGGATAAATAAGGAATAGCTCGTATCATCCACAATATGAAGGGCAATGAGTTTGAAAGAAGACACAATATGCAAAAGTGATAGTTTCCTTGGATATGGTACTAACCAGGTACGAGTGGCATCGTACAGAAGCAAGGGTAGGATGAGCCACATGTTACAGTGAGAAGTATGGGAGGAAATGCTGTGAGAGGGAGAGAAACTGGGGAGTCGGGAGATAACAAGACCAGTTTGGATCACCAGGGTGGGTGAATTTGTCTGTGGAGTGACCTTTACACATATGCACCTATGCAGATGCACCTGCAGGTGTATATGTATATATAAGCCTATGTTTACATTAATGGCAACATCTCTTAAAAAAGACAGTCTGGAATTTCATTAGATGGAGCCAACAGAGGATATCAGATGGGAGAGTCATTGTGAAAGAAAGCACAGAAATGAGTGAATCAAAAGGACAAGAAGTGGGAAAACTGGTCAGATGGTTTGGCTGCAGCTGAGGCAACAAGGAGCAGAGTGGTATTAAGAAGCTGGGCTGCACATCAGACAGCACAATGCTGTCAAGGTGAATTCTACTTATTGATTGTGTTCAGGGTATACTGTTGCCATCCAAACTTAGAGTAGTGGAGGAGATATCAAAGCCACTGGAGAGAAAGGTTTAGTTCCATGGCCAAAGTACAGTCTGCCCCAAGAAGGAATGTTTAATGTGAGAGCCATTCACCACTCTGTCTTTTGTGTAGAGGAACTGAAATTTTTCCTGCATCCACCTGGGTACCAAAGAACAGAATGACATGTCTCAGGTCTCCCTATTAGGACCATCTATGGTTCTCCACCTTCAGCAATGCTCTGTTCTTTATGGCTTTCTATGGAAAGTGATGCTTTGGGGGAAGAAGATAAGTGGCTGCGTACTTTCTGCTAGAGTATAAGGGAGTGGTGGATGTGTGGAAGACGTGTTTTGTGCTGCAGTCAAGCACACCATCTCCAGCGGTGACAGAGAAGAGAAATCCCAGCCCTTTCCCTGGCCCTGTGCCCTGGCTGTTCTCCTTCCATTCGTACTCCCTTTGTAGGCCTCCCCAGTGCTGATAACAATGCCTGGAATTATCTCCCTGTCTTTTTTTTTCTTTGTGTGTGCAAGATATATCTCTTCTTTCAAAATCTTCCTCAAAGCCAAGCCCTTTCAGCATCTGATGCTGACCCCACTTTTCTCGGCCAAAGAACAAGTCAGGGGATGGATGGTGGGTGAATGCTGGGTAGCAGAGGATAGGAAAATTATAGGTTTACAGGCTGTCACCCAGACTAATAGTGGCCTAATCCAGCCAAACAGAAAAAAGCTCACAGGCTGAAAGAAGGATGTTCAAATAAAGCAAAACAGATCTGGAGTGGGAGACACAACTGCCTTGGCTCTTCCTGGCTTTGCCAAAAGCTTTGAGGGAAGAAGTCCCCTTTTCTGTGGAGTCCCCTTCTCTTCTCTAAAGTGGAAATAATGTTCATCTTCTGCAGAGGCAGGATAAGCGCCATTGCAAACCAAGGGGGTGGATTGTTGGATAAATCCTTTTCTGAATCAAGGGGTTTGTGCTGTTGCTGCTGTACAGTGTGGGAACGGCGAGACAAGTTGATGTTTCTGTGCTCATTTTTGTTCCTTTTACATGGAAATTGGGGAAGTGAAGCCAAGCAAGAGGAGAAGGACCCGGATAGTTTGTCTTGAAGAGCTATGCCTCTGCCTCCTCTATGCCTGCACTATGGAAAATCGACAACAGGAAAAACAGATACAAAATATTCTCCTGTGTCTGTTCTTTGGCCCTTTGGGCTGGAAAGCAGCATGATGGATAACATGAGCATTTCCTAGAAGTCCCCCCCTTTAACCTTTCCTCCTTCTTCCGCCACTTGACCTCTTTAACGCGTCAAGCACACAGCCATCCGCCCAAGACGTGTCCCAGCAGTGACTCCTCAGCCCAGCTCTGCTGAGCAGCCCTGCATCTTGCTGCAGAGCAAAGACCACCTGAAGGCCATTGAAAGGACACAGCTTTCTTCCCTCAAAGCCAGTGTCTCCCTCCTGGCAGCCAGGATGAGGAGCTCTGGGATTTCTTTATCACTGTCCTTTCTCAGAGCAGGCGTGATGAGGCATGTTTGGGATATTGGTGCTCGGCAGTGCTTGAAATGTCATCAGAAGGAGCAGATACATCTAGCAGGCATGAATCCCAGTTTCTCCACAACCTCATTTCTGAAAGATAGTGAAGGGCTCACAGACTGCAGACCTCGTGGTTGCAATTCCAGGCTTACTAATACAGACACTGCGCCTTGGAGTATCTGGGAAGTGTGCTGCTTTATGCATGACTTTTTTCCTTTCTCCTCTCATGCCTTTGGGCCTCGTATGCCCCGTGTATCACGATGGTGAACCGAGGAAGGAGAAACCTTACTCGAAGAAGCAAAATTGCAATAATTGCAATAATAATTGTCTGGAGGTCAACAGCATCGTTTCTCCCAGACACATAGATTGAGATTCGACGTTACATAGAAAACCCAGAGCTGCTCCATCGGGACGTGTTCCCACTCCAACACCACTCCCCCAAAACCTGGGTCTGACACCTCTGTTTCACTGGATTCCTCTGAATCAGGAAAAAGGTTTGCTCTGTGCTTTCTGCAGGATGAAAATGTTGGCAAACCCTCTGGCAACACCTGTACCAGAGGGTCATCTCCACAGAAAGCGTGTCTCTCTGCTTGACTTTAATTCCCACGCTTGGGTTTGACAGTGTGGGACAGTTTACCCCATGCACACATGCCTTGCCGATTTGACATTATTGCTGCCTACTGAAGGTTTTTGTCATTTTTCTTTGCAGTATCTGGTGCAGATTATTTTTAGTCTTCTTCCTCTTGAAAACCACCTCTTCTCTCTTCCCCTGACTCACTTAGGCCTTGTCAATTTGGAGGACAATTAAGCAAAACCATCCAAGTTCTTTTTCCAAGAATTATCCAAGGTCCATGAAATCTCAGTGAAGAGGCTCTTATTGAGGATTGCACATGCCTTAGTATACATTAGCTTTATTAATTTTGGTGCCTGATGAAATCCAGTCTTCATTTACCCCTTCAGTTAAACTGAATTCCTTTCCCCTCATGTCTTTCTGTGCATATAGAAACCTGTTTTACTTAGTGGCTTGAGATCAGCAACTATTCACATTTCCCTACATGGCATTGCTATTTCCCATAGTGAATACCATTACCTTACCTCCATCATGTGTTCTTTAAGTCACGTAAACATCCTCTTTTAAATGATTTAGCCTATGGAAAAGCCACCTGGCTAAGCGTAGCCTGTTTTGGTTTTTAAGTTTCTCACTGGTACTTACTACTTTCTGGAAATCTAAAAGACACTTGTTTTACCAAAAATATGCAAAGCTGAGTCCTAATGGGAGTAGCTCACTTCTTATCACCACTAGCTGGAGATACATCACCAAGCCTGGGCATCACAGCTTTGTGCAGAAGATCCTGTAGAAAATAAAATTGTATTCAGGCTAACAAAAGAATTGGGGTAGAATGAGAACACACTGAAAATGCAGTAACAAATTTCAGAAAAAAATATCCTGGAATTCACACTGTTATTTTTTGAAGAGTGGGGAGAACAGCATATTTTGATTTTTTTTTTTTTTAACTGGCAAATTCCAAGCAGAACTTCAGCTAGCAAAACAGAGAGATAGCTTTCAATAATTGTATGAGCCTTTTAAAACTGTTAATATTATTTGGACTGTTAATTCCATTTTATTTTAAATGAAACACATTCCATCCAGTTCTAATAAATGCTTTGTTTCCAAAAGAGACACATTATCATTTATTGCTTGTCTGGCCATCTTATCTAGCGCAAATATCTCAGTGCTACACAAACATAGCAAAAGCCAGTGTCCTTACCCTGGAGGTCTCAACAGACCTTGGGTCTTTGGGTCCTATTTCAGTGATTTTTATAGAGTCTTGCCATAGATAACTTGATGAAAGCTAGATAGCTTTATTTTTTGTAAACGAGGAGATTGTGGAACTCAAAGAGATCAGGGTGGTATTAGGGTTGATAACACAGAGTAATGGGATGAAACTGAGCTAATGAAAATGTGATTATGGAGGCAAGCATTTCACTGCCAAGTACTGCCAGCTTGTAGGACAGTCTTTTCAAAGGAAGCTCCGATAGGTGAGCTATTCAAGGCTAGCTTGGGCAAGGCAGCCAACACTTACTTTGGAGCCATCTGGAGATGGAGGAATCGATTTGATGACATTGAAGGTTGCTGGGATTTGTCTGCTGAGAGTAGATTTTTCTGACCTCTTTGTTTAATGAAAAGAAGGAGGAACTGAGCTGAGATCCCCCTGTGAGGAGCACCCCAGGAGCATCATGGTGCTTTGCTTTTCTTGGAAATACTGAAAGAGAAAGTGCCGTTGAATTGCAGGGGTAACGCCACAGTTTTTTGTCAGCCTGGGCAGATGGCTTAGGATGTTTTATGAATTTAAGAGGTGACAGCATGACAAGCGCAGTGATCAGACAGATCTGGGCTTTTATCAGTTTTATAGAGCGACCTGAGGGCCTCACCGTGAGATTTACAGACTAGTAACCTCCTTTTTATGATGGGCTCTAGTTATGACCTTTATTCTTTCACTCTTTGTGTGCCAACACTGGTGTACCATCACTTCTCTTCTGAGTCATTTCTCCTGCTTCTGATTCTTCCTGACTTCTAATTTTATTGCTCTGTGGTTCCTTTGCTCCAGCCTCCTCTGCTCTCCCTGGGGTTCCCTGTGGACACCAGCACTTCCTCACCCTGGTCAGTTTTTATCTAATGACCTCACTGGGGAAGTCTTCCAGACTGAAGACAGGTTGCCAGGGAATGGCTTTTCCATTTTTCCCTGGTGACAATGTATTTCCACTGAAAGCCCAAGATCCCCTGTAGGTATCTGTTCCCAAGGGTGTTCATTTCCCACGTAAAGCTCAGCAAGCTCTCCCGCTCTCTTAAGTTAGCAGTGAGACAAAATCTGAGCTGGATGTTCTTCCTCATGTATATGTGATGCTCCTGCAAAAACTGAGTGGTGGAGATGCTCCTGCCAACCCTGTTGCCATCTTTCCTTGGTGTCATCAGAGCTGCCCAGGCAGGTGACTGTCCTCATCTTCATTTCCTGATGTGACTTTGTGATGGGGTATTTGTATTTCATGAGTGGTTCTTTTGGGTGAGACATTGCAAACCTTGCATGAGCAGTTAGCTTTTACCAGATTATCTCTGTGTTTTCTGCTCCTCAGTGAGGGTACCAGGCTCCTTGCTGAGCTGCAGTTGTGCCACCTACCTCTTCAAGCTATGGGTTAGCTGGTGGAAACTGGGGATATCCCAGTCTTAGACCTATGGCTCATGGTGCTGTGGGGCAGGCAGGGCTGCCTTTGATAGGAGCAGGCAAGGAAATTGCTTAGATCTGCACGTACTTCTGATTATCAGTGTCTTGCTCCTGCGAGCTTCCCCTCCACCATCCCACCTTGGGGACCAGAGAGCACCTTGGCACCTATCTCCTCCATCTTGCCATCTCCCTCTGTCCTGCTTTCATCCTTCTCCCACCGCACCAGCTGGCACGCTGTGCAGCCCCACAGCACAAGCAGCCGGCAGCTGGGCTGCCTCCCCGTGTCCCCCCAGCACAGTGGCAACCTCTGAGCGCATGCAAGACAGCTGGCTGGCATCTCCTCCACATCCCCCGATTCCACCCTCCCTGGCTGCCTTCCCATTCCCTCGCCAGCCTGGCCGCCAGCCTCTCCCCCTGGGTCACCCAAAACTGCGGTGGCCGAAGCCAAGGCTCGGAGGTGCCTCTTTATCCCAAGTTTTTGCAAGTGCGGCTGCAAAGCAGCATTCCTCTACCTCTCCTGTCCCATCCTGCTCCCAGCTAAGTGGGATGATGATGACGCAGTAGGGCTCGGGTAGGTTTTTTGCTCTGTCTTGTCCCGCAGCCAACCTCTTTGACCTCTGGATGAACCCAATAAAAGAGAGTGTCTTTGGAGCGCACTCTTGCCGGTTTTACATCTGCGACCAGTTGCAATTTAAATTCCCTTTCTGTTTGGGAGAGGAAATGAGAGAGGAGCGAGGAAGAGCGATAGTTAAAATTAAAAAAAAAAAAAAAAGAAAAGAAAAAAGGAGCTGGATGGGAAGAAACCAAAAACAAAGAGAACTGAGGCAAATCTTGTGGTTGGAAAGAACTCGGCAAAAAGTGGAATAAGTGAACGTTTCATAATATATTAATATCTTTCTTCTAAGAAAATAGTGGGAAAAAAGTAACAGGGCCTTATCTGGAGTCCATTGCTACTTCACATGTAACCTCACAGGGTCATTGTCAGGGTGGGAATGTGCCGAACATCTCACTGACACTAGCTGATAACTTGTCAAAAGCCCTGGTTTGACAGGTAATCAAAGCTTAACCCAAAGGGCACACCAGAACCCCAGTCGCGTGTCCAACGGCCATCGTAAACATTAATATATCATCACTGGCTGAGCTGGTGGAGGCTGAACTCATGAGTCTTGTTGCTTAAAGCCTCTCCTGCCTCCGACAAACAGCCAAGTTCCTTACCCTGAAATAGTAGCACCATCATACCAGCACCATCATAACCCCTAGACAGGGACTGACTGGAGAGGGATGGAGGGGCAAATGGCATAAGCTTGCCCGGAGATGGGGCAATTTTGACTCACATCGTAAAATTGTTAAAGGATCGACAGCTTCTTTGCAGAGCTACCAGGAAATTTTTTGTTTATTTTCACTAAAACCAGGAACAACTGCACTGAATGCAGCGGGCAGTCAATGAGATCAGGGCCAGATGTGCAGTGATTCAATCACTACTACCTGTATTTTCCAAATAACTCCTGTTATTTGGTTGTTATGGTTGTGCATGTAATCAGGCAGGAGGATCTGAACCTTTGAAACTGTTTTTCAGGGTGTTTTTTAATTCCAACACCACTGCAGCCACTCAGACACTTAATCTGTTTATATCTTAAGCTCTGTGGGGAAAAGGCTGTCCATCATCATGTATTTGTATTGATCTAACAATTTAAAATCTCATTTTCAGCTAGAACTTCTTGGTGTTACCCTAATTTATGTAGTAACAGAGTAAAGACCTGTGTAATAACAGCACCTTAAAGCAAGCAACAGAGCTCCGAATTTCCATTCACTGGGAAATTCCAATATTTTTATTTAAAAAGTCTTTGTTCCCAAATGAAATAAAAAGCTAGTACTTCATTTTCTGCTCTGAAAATATTTCCCTGGGGAGAAAAATAAATGAAAACACTTTCATTTGACTTTTGGGTTGCTTTCTTTTCAGAATTTTGGTAGATAAACAAAATGGAGACCCCCTGGGGTGGGAAGTCTAATGCCTCAGAGATCTCCAAGGGGAAAACCTCAGGCTCCTCACCTGGAAATGGAGACACCCCCCCCAGTGCTATAGGGAGCACAGTGCTCTTAAGAGGCTCCAGGATCTCAGCAGCATGTCCTGGAGGCTGGAAATCTTGTGTTCTGGTACATCAGGACAGTTTAAATAGCCCAGTGGAGCCTCTCAAGGTTTTGGAGGCTCTGCCATCTGATCAACCATGAGTTGAACCGGTAGGAAATCAGGTGGAAAACCCTCTCCCAGTGTTTCAACAGCAGCTTGTCCGACTGTTCAACTCTGAAATACTTGCACTGCAGAAAAAATGGGTGTTCTCTGGTTAAACTATTTCCCCTGAAAATCCCCAAATAGCTAGAGCAAACAAAATTTATTGAGCCTCTTTCTTTTCTTTCTTTTTTCTTTTTTTTTTCTTGAGGGAAGTCTAAGCAGAGAAAGAAGCAAGGTAGTTTTCACAAGACTGAGGCATGCCCAGGACATGGCAGAGACCAACAGGAAGGACTCACCAGATTCCAGCCCCCATTTTAAAAACAACAAAGCAGCAGCAGGAAGGAAAGAAAGAAAGAATGGGGAGAAAAAGCAGTGGCATTCTCTTTTCCATTCTCTCCTCCCGTCAAAAGTGCAAATGGTTTCTGTATCCATCAAAGGACTCTGCTGACTATTAGCTCAGCTGCAGAGCGTTCAAGTGGAAAGCTGCAGAGCTGAGAATTGCCAGCAGCTTCTCCCAACCCCATTAACTTGTTACTCACACAGTGTGTCAGAAAAGTGGCTGGAAGGAGGGGTTTTTTTTCCATTCTGAAAGATCATACAGAACAATCATGTGCCACAGCTGAAATGCAGCTACCTCTGGAGAGGCATATGGTAGCAATTTCCCATCAGGTGCAGGTGCGTTGTCAGTCTGGGGAAGTAAGGTGGAATAATTGCTCCAGCTGACGTACGAGAGAGTTTAGAAAAGATGGAATTTGGACACTAAACAAGTTTCTTCACACCGGCTGTATACAGAGGTGTTTTGTCTTCCCCTACAGAGCTCTCCTTGAGTCTACTTTCTGTAGTAGCCTACCCTCCCATGGCATCCCAAGGGCAACAACATGGCTATTTGCAGAAATGCCACTGGGACTGGCTTCAACACCCCTGCATGGATCTCCTGATGGCAAACCTAGGTGTGCTCCACACTTTGAGCATCTCTGGGATGTAATTGCCTCCACTCCAGAGGGGCCTATACTTCCAGCTGTCCCATTTTTCTATGTGGCAGTTGTCACTGATCATCTAGGAAAATCATCCTGTGCTGGGGTCACTGAAACCTCAGAATAGAGCGTAAATGCTTCGTCTGAGCCCTGCCTGACAAGCAAAACGGTGAAGTAGGAGAACAGTAAATTTCTTTAGCTAAAGAAGCTAAGGCACAGTGAAGCAATGGGGGAACACGAGGAGGAGGACAGCACAATGAGGATAAACCAAAACTTGCTAGAATAAAAGATGAAGAATTAAGATTAGGAACTAGATTTAAAAGAGCAAAGACTGCTGGTCTGCTTGGCTCCATGTTTACTCTGTGGAAAGCACGTTTATCAGGACGGCTAGATGTAGATCTAGTGATTTTCCCAAGATGTGATATGTTTGGGTCCTCGTTAAGAAATACGTACTTTCCATTGAGACTGGTCTTAGTTCTGCCCTTATCCAGTGGCCACCATAGCGCTTTCTGAATTTGTTCTGTCCTGCTTAGATCCAAGTTTGGAGCCGGAGAACTGTTGCTTCAGAGCAAAAAGGCCCCTCACCTGTTGTTTCTTATCCTCTACCAGCTAATGCCAGACATTTCCGAAGAAGGGGAGGAAAATCATGCTGCATGTCTGATCTTTACTCTGCTACAACTCTGCCTTAGATGGAGGGGCTGGGATACAAGAAGACTATCCCATAATCCAGAGGCTAAAAGTTATTCAGTCTATCAATCTGCATATTTATAAGGCCCTTGGTATAAATACACAAGAAAAGTTGGATGACCTTAAGCCCAGGAGTAATAGAAATAGAATGAAATCTAATAGTACAAAGTCAAGCACTTAGAGACTGATAACAAGAATAGCTGCTTTAAGCTGTGGGCTCATCCACTGGAAACAATAAAGTTGCAGGAGAAGGATGTGGATGCATGTGTTCATCATAGCACTATCAGGCACTGTTGGTGTGATGCAGTTATGGAAAAGCAGAACGCAATAGCTGTACGTAGTACAAAAGCTATTTACAGTGAAGTTAGTGAAGTGTTAATAGCACGGGAGAAGATCTCCCTTGGCATACCATAGACTGTTCTTGTGCTACATGTCCAAAAAAGGTGAATTTGAACTGGAGCAGATATAGTAAAGGGCTCCTGCAGTGATCAGGTGGACGGAAAGCCAATCAAATGTGAGGAGACTAGGAGATTTTGGTATGTTTAGCATAGCACAAAGATACGTTGCTCTCTATAAATACATTGGCGAGGTAAAAATCACAGAGAGAGAAGAGCTATTTAAGTTAAAGGACAGTGCTGGAACAAGAACAAATGGGTATAAATGAGCTGGGAATAAATTTAGTCTGGAAATTAATATAAGGTTTCTAAAACTCTCATCATCTTGGATATCTATTCTTACTACATCCTTCTCCCTGGCTTTGAGCACTATGAAATTCCTCTGCTGTTGCTACAAGGTCATTCCCCTTGCCTGTCTCTGTGCATCTTTCCCTTGGTATTTCTTTTTCTGTTGCATCAGTTGTGTTGCTCAATTTATTTGTTCATAGCCTCAAAGCCCTTCCTCCTAACCCTCCTGTCGCCTCCAGAGTAGCACCAGAGTCAAATCCTGTCTCTGTTTTTTTTCCCCAGCTTTTGAGCTGCATTGTCACCACTTGTTAAATTTTCAACATGTCTGGGAGGTAAGCTTCCCAATCACCTGGAAATAGAGGGAAAAGGCCACAAATTGTGGCTCAAGATGTTCAGCCTAGACATAAAGAAAAAGCTTTTTTTAACTCAGGGGATGGAGCAGCACTGGGACAGGTTCCTCAGAAAGGTGAGAAAGGTGGTGGCATCTCCATCCTCGGGGGTTTCCAAGACTTGGCTAAACAGTCTCAACTAACCTGATGTGGTGTTGGCAAACATCCTGCTTCAAGCATAGGCTGGACTAGATTATCTCCAGACCCCTTCCAACTGATATTTCAATGCTGCTATGAAATCGAAGGGATCTGGGTGAGTTCTGCCCATGGGCCAATTCCCTTCATGTCGTCACCAGCCCAAGAAAAGTAATTGTGTTGTAACTGAGCTTTCTGAGTCAGTTATAGCATAACCAGGGGGCTGGTTGTGAAATAGCTGTGTCATCCCTGGGCTTGTCCTGTGATTGAGCAAAAATCATGCAGTTTTCAGCTTCTTGGCCTTTGACACAACATGTTATAAAAAGTACTGAATTTCAGCCTGGCCTGGAGACATTGGCGAGACTCACCTCACAGAGCCTTAGGCATCTTAAGAGTTAGGATGCCCAAGAAGAGCCATTAACAGGGGAACAGGGGAACTAATGATCTTACAGAAAAGCAGGAAAGGACAAACCAGAAACCAGAAGAAGGTGGATGGAAAAATACTCACCAAAAGAGTTGCATAAAAAAAACTCTTTCAAGGTTAAGCTGACAGAGATGGCAGAAGGTCTTTTAGACTGAGGGTCTGGAAGTAGAGCAGTAATGTCTTTACTAAACTAAACAGGCTGGGATGTAGATTTGAGCACCAGTCTTGGTCATCCAGACTGTTTAGTTGTCAGGACACTTCCTGGCATGGTTTTGGCCCTTGCCAGCAACACTATCCCAGACAATGCCTGGGAGATATGTCAAGGACCCTTCCCACCAGGCAGCCTGAGGGAATGGAAAGCATTGTGACATGACCAGAGGGACTGGGTTGTGCCACTTTCCCTCAGGGTCAGAGAATGGTCCCTGGACTATGTAGCAGAGGAGATGTGGCCTTCAATGTGGTGCCCATTAGTGCCAGTTATGTTTCCTTAATCCATAATCCATAACTCAGGTAAAGCTCATTTATATAGTCAAATAATATCTTTTCTATTAATGTCTTGAGCTGAGCTTTTTATGTTTTAGCTTTCTACCAAAAAATCTTGAAGACAATATTTTTTTTTGACTGGTAAATTCAGAGCCTACTGAAAGCAGAGGATTTACAGCCCCAGACAGTGAACGTCTGAAGTCCAGAGATGTCAGAGCAGGAGCACAATGGAGTACCTCTTCTCTTGCTGCTCTTGTGTTTCTGGTCTTGCCTGCAAGAACTGTTCCAGGTCATAGGGGGGATATTTCTTGCCCTTATTTAACAGCAGTGTCTGAGACTTCCATTGAAAGCTGAGTCCATGTTGCCAGGCACATGCAGAATAGCAGAAAAGACTCTCACCTAATGGCTTCCCATTTGTATGGAGAGGGGGAGAAAGCAACAGCTGACTCATTGCCATTCAGTGGCAGAGTCAGACTGGTTCCCTGCTCTCCTGACAGGGGGTTTGCAGTCTAAGGCCCCTCTCCACTGCACAAATTGATGTCTAATTTATCGATGCACCCGTATGTTAGACCTGCAGTGCATTGATGCTCAACAAAGACCTTGACAGTTAAAAATGAAGCAGCCTGGGTGAAACTCTAAGGGCATTTGGCCTCCGAAGATCAATGGGTGCAGTGCTCCATCTCATACCATATCCATATCACCACACATGGACTTCTTACTTTTTCCAGTGCTAGCAATCAAAGGATCCGCTCCCAGCAAAATGGCTCATTCTTCTGACTTTGAGGTCACCACCTAAGATTGTACTCATTAGCATTGGGCAATAAGATGTGTCAAGCCCTTAGCAGTATATAACTCTCTGGACTTACTGCAAATAGCCTTCATTTTACAGGTGGAAACGGCAGACAAGTGACTGTTGATCTCCCTCTGAAATACAGACCAGGTCATGAATCTCCCAGCAGCTGCTCATTTTCTGGAACTGATCCTGCCCCTCTTCCCCCACTCTCTTTCCAGCTCTGGCCATCAGCACAAGGCATCAGCACTCATGGTTTGGGTGTGTGGCTGATGGGGCTGTGTTTCCACTGAATACCACCCCGACAGCTTGCTAAGTCACCAACTAAATGGTCTGCATTGCCGAGCTGCCTTCCAAAGCCGGCAATTAATCACCCACAGCAAGCAAATGATTGAGATGGCTAGAAAGAAAAGACAGAGAAAGAGAAGCAGTAAGAAGGACAGGAGAGGGAGTAAGAAAGAGAAGACACAGAAAATAGGAAAAAAAGAAAGGAAGAGAGAGACCATCCCCAGAGTCCACTCTGCGATATTCATCGGCTCCAGCCTTATCTCCCCAGCTCAAAACAGAGCAGCAGAGTTCAACCAATGTGACAAATGTCAGTGGGAGCTGTTGTCCTCAGCATCAGTGCTATAATTAACTGGGGAAATATGAGTTTCACAGGCTCTCAGACATGATCTTAGCTTGCTGTGAAAATGAATCCATGATGATGTGCCTGCTTGCATCCGCCTTCCCCTTTGCCCCCCCCCGCCACCTCAAAGCCCCATTCCAGCCCCACACAAGAACAGCAGCTGTGTTGGTATTTATATTCACTCCAGCCTGAAAAATCACTGCCAACAGAGAGCCAGACCCCATGTTTGCACAGACTAGCTGCCAACTGCTGATGCTTGCAGCTCCCACGACCTCCCCCTTTGGTTTCATGGGCTCCAAGCCCAGGTCCCATCAGCTTTCCTCTGCCGATGGTGGATGATGATTGTGCAGACCCAGCACATCCTACCTACGGCCCATGGATTGGGTTTGGCATGCTGGAAAAACTACTCAGCCCACAACCTGGGCTCATGCTCCCCTTTCCTTAGACCTGTGGTTAGAGTGGGTCACGGTTAGAGTTTGTCTCTCTTGCCCACGGACATAAGCGAAGCATGACAGCCAGTATCGAGCACTTGGTGCTTATTGCTTTGTATGATGGGTATGCACAGACACCTTGGTCACTTCGCAGGTGAGCTGTGTAAGTACAGAACTGAATATATACCCATCATGTGAGGGTATATATGTCACTATCTGAACTATCTCTATTCTCCATAGGAGACAAAAAAATAAGTGAACAGACTTTTGCAGAGCTGCTTACAAGAAGTTTCATGGAGCTAGCACCAGTGCCAAGATATTTACTCTCTCCTCTTTATAGATTTCCAGGCATTCTCTGATGTGCTTGACAGAAATATATGCCACAAATCTATCTATCTATATATAATTTAGAGGGTTACAATAATCTGCAGTGAAAACTAGATCACTAGAAGCTAGTAGAATGAATTGTTAATTAGGGCTTGTGACCACACCAGTAACTGAATAGCAAAAATAGTTAAAAGCAGCTATTGATACAATCCCACAATTACATATAACAACCTCACCACCCTGGAGTTATTCCTCACCCTGTCTTCAGTATCATCAGGGTCCTCCCTCCCCATACAAATTAAGTTTCCCTCCCTCCCTGGGCAGCTCCAGCCAGCTCAGCCCATCGCTGCTCCAGCCCTGTCTGCTCCTGCTGTCCTGATTCTGCACCAACCAGGAGTTTCTGAGTAGAGACCTGTGAGTACCCCAGCAGGGCACTGTGGGCTGCTTTATGGCAAGGAGAACAAGCTACGATAGGATTTCTCCCCCAGAGAAGGAAATGAATAATCAATTTAAAAAATTATATTAAAAAAAAGATTGATAAGAAGTCCCACTGTATTTGCAAGACTGACCACAGATAGCAGGACCAAGAGCACCCAGGTGTGCTAAGCAAGCCGCTCTCCCCTCTTTTTGGATGTCTGATCCAGATTTTGGGGATGCAGACTCCCAGGTGCTATGAGCCTTAGGTGGTGGGACTGCGAGCCTTCCTTTGGGAAACATGGGAATGAGAGTCCATTAGACCTCTGCCCCCTCATGGCAATGACTGCCCTTACTATTTTGATGTCAACCAAGGACAAAACCTCAGCCCCGTAATGGCCAGGGCACATGATGTAATGTCTCACTGAATGCACCCGGGCAGTTGTCCTCAGGAAGAGTCAGGCTGGTCTCATCACCAACAACAAAGCTGCCCTACAAAAACTGGGGGCATGTACGTGACAAACTCGCCGTGCTGTCCCCTTCCTTTCTTCCATACCAGTCATGTTTGCGCAAAGCCGGGGCAGCAGTAGGGTGGGAAGCTAACAATTATTATTTTTTTAATGAATTCTTGGCAGATAGAAACCCCTGTTAATCACAGCTCCCTGCTTCAGCCTTGTTTACTTGCCGTGACTTCGGAAAGCACAGGGAGAAGGAGCCAGCACTTCTCACCCAGGTCCTGCAGACAGGCTCATCAGCAGGGATAGCTGATAAGGGAGCCTGGTCTGCCCAAGCTCAGACTTGAAACTCAATGGCTCCATTAGCTGAAGGACAGGAAGGCTACAAAGTCTTGTCTGCCTCCTTAAAATCCTGGTGGATCAGGCAGGGCTGAGTCAAGAGCCAAAGGGGAAACTGTAGTCAATACGCTGTAAAGCCTGCAAGAGAGCATTTCATCTTAATAGAGGCCAACAGAGAGAAAAAGAGGACTTGAAGGCACAACACGACTCACCCAGTGTCACGCAGAAGTTCAAGGGTAGAGCTCGGAGCAGAATCAAAGGCTTGCAAGTCCTAGCACAGCGCTTTATCCATTAGGCAATGTTGCCCAGCTGTGGTTCTAACTCAGTGGGTGGAAATGCATTTTATTAACAGCCATTGAATCACTGGTCTGGCAGAGCAGCAGGCTGAACTTTGTCCTCCATATGCCAAATCACCCTCTCATTCTCCTTCTTCCCCTAAACTTCCCCTGCAATTCCTGTTATGCAGAAGAGCTTGCTCCAGTCTGCCTGCCCCGGCATCACAAAGCATTACGGGGCTTTGCACATGACCTGTTAAATATGGCTCCAGGTTGCCCTATATTCCTTGTTTTACCTGTCCCTCTAAAGCATTTTAGGAGGTTTTGAGACAACAATGCTGCAACATTTAAATAAACTATGCTTTATATACAAAGATGATTCACAATTGTCCATAAGGCACAGTGAAAAAAAAAGAAAAGAAAAAAGAGAATGTTTTTTAGCCCAAAGCACCCTTTTTTTCAACATCAAAACTTGACCTGGGAAATTGTCAATTTTGACACCTTCTTATATGCAGACAAAAAAATCAGAACAAAATATTTTGACCTAGTTCAAATGACATGCATTAGCTTCTGTTTACCAACTTTAAAATGTTCCTATCGAATTTGGAAAGTCACAGTCAGGATGAAATGGCTCAGTTTTTAAAATAACAGATAATTTTTATTGTGATTTGCAGGCAACTTTGGGCACAAAATAATTTTGTGTTTGTTTGTGCGTTCTTCCACTTCAGAACAAAACCAGATTTCAGAATCGTGGCATTTCCTACCAAATAAAACCGAGCGGTTCCCACACAGCCATCCTGTTCAGGAAAGACAAGGAAGGGTCTGTTGAGTCATTGGCAGGAACAAGGGTTGTCCAAAAAAAAAAAAAAACGGAGCCAGGAGAAGGTTTGAAGAAGCTTTCAACTCTGGTCCCAGAGGTCAGGTCAGACCTGAATTGCTCTGTAAATGGGAGCTGAACTAAGAGCATCCCAAAGCTCAAGCAAGAACCTCATCGTTACCCACCCCAAAAAAGCTGTACCATAAAAGATAGCTTCCCTGCTATCTGTTTTGGGTAGAGCCTTCCTGTAGATGCTTTTACAGCAGTGGAAAGGGGCTGAGGTTGCCCTCAGCACCTTGGCTGCATTCTCTCCAGCAGCTTAGCCTTCCCAACCGTGCATATTCCCTACTTTGTTTTCTTTGGCCTTAGCGTTTTGAAGCTTCATGGTGGAGAAAAAAGATGCAGAGCCATCCCTCCTCCCTCCACCCACCATCATCACTCCTGTTTACTATGTGACTTCGATGCAAACCTACACAGCTGCTTTGGATGGCTGGTGGTGTATTCCAGCTCTCATTTTCCATGCCAGTCCACTCTGCGGCCAGTTGCTGCCTCCAGCCCCTCTGCAGAGAAAATTATCTCTGCTAGTTTTGGCAGTCTTTACTGAAGTGTGAGTTCAGTCTGCACTCTCCAACACGGTCTTAAGATCTCCTTGTTTGGCAAATAACTATTAGCACCTCTTGAAAATAGTACAAATAATTAAAAAAAAGAGAAAGATATAGGCTACGGTAATTGTGGATCTGAGCTTGCATGATACGCTAAAGCCTGAAAAGAAGGTAGTTCTCTGTCAGCTGTGCTGATAACTACTTTAATCTCAAGTTCAGGAGCATTGAGAGAACCAGATGTGTAACTGTTTATCCTGCCCTTGAAATCTAAGCAGGAAGAATCAAAAACTGGTTTTCACACCCATGACTTATTGACCAGCCTAGCTGAACTAGTAGAGGTACAAAAATCCATTTTCAGCTGGTCTAGGCCAGCTATAAAAACTTATTCCAGATAGCACGGGATGAGAAAGGTGGTTGGTACATGTCCCTCTGAGGCATACTAGCCTTGGCTATCCCCTGGGAGATGTGCCGTCGACACCGTTCCCTCTCAGCGCCACAGAACAACCTTCAATTTTCATGGCCCCCCGAGGCGCGTGCCCTCAAACAGCGCTCACCAGATCCTGACCCAGGTCACAAATCCTCAAGTTCCGGAGTAACGTAAAATACACATCATAAATAGACGTGTCCCTGGCCTCAGCTCGCTCTCAGATTTGCTTCTGTTTTCTTGAGCCTAGCCTGCCTGATTTTCTCCAGTAGTTCAATCATATTTATTAGGAATTTATAGTTCTCTGTAGGGTTTTTATATTTAGCTGCCTACACTGGAAAACCGCATTTTTATAGATGTTGGATACCACACCTTTCTCTGTGGCTCCTCAAGGCTGTTTTTTCCCCTTTTTGTGCTTTATATTCAATTTCTGTAGCTTAGCCCCATTTTGTCTCTATCCTTTGTTCCCATCAACCAATACTGTAAATTACTTATCAACAAAGCAAACACCAGGTCATGTTTAAATGGCCACAGTTCATCTAGGATTGGATCATCTTTGGCTGTCACAGCTGCTTGGCTCCATGACTGACACAGAGAAGTAGGAAAAAGAATAAGTTTACAGCATTTGCAAAAAGCCAGCCATGCCACTCAGTTTTGTAGAGGCAGAGATGTGAAGTGTCCATCGTGGTCCTTAATGTATAAGCTCACAAGGCTTGGTCTGTTACATATGCTGGTAGACTTTCTTCTAGGCTGATCAGGGTCAATGCTTTTCCCGAAGTTATCAGTCCAAACCCAGAGTAAACCACTGCTAGTCAATTATTATCTCCATTATACAGTTATTTAAACCCTGATTCTCCATGAGCAAACAGAGGTAAGAGGGGCCAAGACCTTAGTGACCTTGGTGTTTGCCTTGCAGCAGGTAAATGGGAAGGCAAAGCATACCCACAGTCTCTGCGCCAAGGGCACTAAAGCTGTAAATCTGAGAGAAAAATCCCATTGGTCTGTCATTTTCTTAAGGACTCACTACAAATATAAAATAAAGAGGACTGGCAGTGACCTCATTCTGAGCAGAAGTACAGTCCGTTTAGACCCTTTAAAGTGATTAAAGATGTTAATATCATTCACAGTGTAGGCAAGAGAGCTTGAGAGAACCTACCTCAAGACCGCGAAGAAGGTCTCTACTGTATAAACCCAATAGTACATGCAATTTATTTTCTCAGAGGATGAGTTAAAAAGGTCAGTGCAAAATCAACTTCAAGCCGGAAACATGAGAAAAGACTTTATCTCCCTCTGGATGTCTACCTGTTCCATAGATCCTTTCTAGGACCGCAAAACAACAGCAAAACTCTGTGAAAAGCTTTTCTGGGATGTCTTTTTTCCTGGTTCCTCCAATAGAGATTTTGCGTTTGGATGGTGCCACAGCCTTCTTTCACATCATGAGTGGTGTTGGTGGGGAGAAAATGTAGGCAGGGAGTCCAGGCTAGCTAAGTTGTACAAGAGGCAGAAGTCCACGTCTTTCACCAGCATTAAGCTTTCACACTTGCTTGATACGGATAAGATCACAGCAAAGCTAAAAACAGAAAAACAAAACTATGGGGGACCAAGGGCCCCCACGGTGGCTGGCAGAGTGAAAGAGGACTGGAGCTGCCTAGATACAAAACATGCGAAGGATTAAACCAGAAAACTGGAAGGCAGTTGGTTTTTTGCAGTCCCAACACGATATCTCTTTGTGAAGTCTTTTTTACTGTTGTTACTTATTTGTATATACAAAATTTCTGCCAAGATAAGGATCTGGCAGAGCGGATATTAGAAATCTATGTGGTTCCAGGATGGAGCTTGGTACTTTGGTGACCGGGACTATATGGCTACATATAGACGTGCTTGTTCTAATCACGGAATAATTAAGATGATTGGAAGGTGTTTCTGGTCACACACCCAACTCAAAGTTGGTCTAGCTTTGAAGTCAGATCCAAATTCAAAATCAGTTCACAGACTGGCTTTTTCCCATTCTGCATTTCCAAAAGAGCCCACTTGTTGGTAAACCATTTAATACAGCTACCAAATTGTTGTTGACGCTCTGGAGAAACAGCAAAGCAGAAATTTTAGGAAGCTGAAGGTCATGCTACCACCTTTTTACACAGAGGCAGGCTAGGGCTTGGGAGGATGAAACGGTGTTCTCAAGGCTATGCACGGATCCCAATGAAACTTGGAAATAAATCTGGGTGATCAGAGTAAAAAGTTGCACACTTACTGCTAGTAATTTAGATCCGTATCTATTTTGCCATTATCCAGTTCCTCTTTTTCTACCCAAGCCTATACCATTACTTACGAGAGGAAAAATAGCTCAAGTAAAACTACTGAGAAAGTGGTATTTTGCTCTGAGTAGCCAGAAAACAAACCAGGCTGCTCCACAGGTATAACTTAGTGCAGGAAACCTTAACACCGACAACAGCCCACAGCTACACGACAGCCCTGATGGCAATAGAGTAACTGCTCTGTGCTGGAAGCTTTCAGGCGTGACCTATCTAATAATGCATCACTTCTTTTTATTAAGAATCTGGAACCTAGTAAAGACTTCATGTTCCCTTAATGGTCTTGCCCTAAATTAAAGAAACCACCAACAGCTCATTAATACCTCATTAGAAGGTGTGAATACAAGATATAAAGGGAAGGTACTGTAAAGCAACCTTTAGGATAAAGAACTGAAAAATCAAACTCCTCCCAGGTAATCTTCCCTACTAATTTATCAGTAAAGGCCAGACCTCATAACTTTTGGCTTGCATACACTAGCTCCTTTATTTACTGTGAGTCAGCCTGTAGAAATCATATTTATTCTGTAGTTCTGGCACAACTGCAGATACCAAGGTTAGGAAATTATACCAGCCAAATTTCAGGATTTCTAATTCATGGGAAATTTTGGCATTTGGCAATTTGCTTTTATTCTGACTAAGAAAATAAAATTCTTTCCTTCATTATTGCCTATGACTGGAAATTCTGACTAAAAAAAATGACTTTGGAAATATTGACCTGAGGACTATTGTTCACATTAGTGGAAATCTGCAGTATTTGTAAGGCAGATTTTTTTAATAGTAGAAGTAGATCTCCTTCAGATGTGCTATTCATTTTTTTTATTGCTCAGAAGTATTTTTCTTATCATAAGAGAAAACAAACATGGATTTTGAACACATTGACTGAATGCAAACACGCTTGTAAAAGCAATGGCAAGAGGAGCAACGATAGGGGCAGCTGTTAACATTCAACTGGTGGATCATTCGTATTAGCAGCTTCCAAGAAAAAGTGTTCCACCAGATATCGCTGATATGATGACTCCTTGGTGTCTTCCTTTTGCTGGCTATAAGGAACAGATTGGTCCGCTACACTGCAAGGTAGCAGGGAAGATTTCATCTCAAATTCCTAGTGCAAGAAATGAGAATGTGGCATTGAAAAAGTGCCTGAATTTCAGAGTAAAGATTAAGATTTATTTCAGAAAAAGCCTGGTGCCTGAGCACAGAAGTCACAGTATGTATAGTCCTACAAGTCATCCACGAGAGCAAAACCAGCATAAAGTCATCTGCAGCAAGAACAGCCCAATGGGAGATTGAAGCTATATTTGCAAAATGATGCATTGAAAATTTTGAAAAACAGGTCACATCCTTATACCTTAACCAGACAGCTCTCTAGTCAAAGCTTCTAGTGGCGGCATAGTTAAGTAAAGATCCTTATCTTTATATAGAACATAGGACACCAAGACGCAAAGATGAGACTGCACTGATGCCATTTTTTTGACCAAATCAGATATTAAACTTCTGAGATTTTTTTTTCAGATTCCTCAATATCCATGGAGAAAAATGGGTTCTCTAGCACATAACTCATCTCCTCGTAAAATAGATATTCATGTTTGGTCAGATGACTCAAACTCTCACGCCCCTGTCAAGAAAGCTTGAGATGACTAGACTGAATGTATGTGTCTACACTGTGGTTATCTAAGGGAAATTAATCTCATCAGACTGCAGGGGTAAGATTCACATTCAAATTAAAACAACAACATGTATGAGGGCTCAGTGTGACCTCTGTGTTGCAAACATTTCCATTTAGTCAGACAAAAAAACAGTCTTAAAGATGGGAGATAAATCTAAAAATGGGTATTTTGATGTAGAGAAACTAACTTGCTTTAAATTGTAAGGTGATTGCTGAGAGAGATTGATCCTTGATGAAGAGTGAGGCAGCCCATCCCCCTTGGAGGATAGTTGTAATCCCCTCTTCAAACCTTTTCATCAGTGGAAAGACATGATAAAACAGCTCCTTCTTGCAATGAAGAAAGAGAAGCAAATGATGACCAGGTCTACTGGCTGCCACACTGCACCCCACACGCTCCAGGGGTCCTTGAGACACTTTCCTCCTACAAATATCTATCAACACTCCTACCACAAAAAGGCTGAGGACAAACTCTGCAACCTTGAATGCCTGAATATACTCACCCAGCTCGGCATGTGGATTTCCAGAGATGCTGAAAAATGCAGAGGAAGGCATTCATCTGGGGAAAAACAACCCAAAATACAAGCAAACAGCTTGGGACCCATCCAGCTACCAGAGCAATGCTGTTTGCGATCCGCTGTTAAAACCTTGTCAGCAGTAGTGCTTCTCGGCTAGCGTGGGAAGGCCATGATCTAAAGCCTGTTGAAATTAGTAAAAAGACTCCCGTTGACCTCAGCGGGCTCAGTTTTATCCTCTGAGCCCAGGAGGACTCCAGCTGCGGTTTAGAAACTGCTGGTGGTCCATGTGCCTGTGGTGAGTGGGCTGCATCTGGGCCATAGAAGCATATTAAGCCTGAAGACATATGAGCTACCAAGTCTGCATTTCCTAAGCTTGATTGGGTGTGCAGTGGTTTGCAAGAAAATTTGAGGGTTGGCAAGGTTCTTCCAAAAAGTTTGGGAATTAGTGATCCGGTACCTTCTCTAAAGGCTTTTTATATGTAGCATGTGCCAGGACTATTCCATGTATTCTGACAATGATTTCTCTGAGGCTGGGCATAGCTACTTGACCTTGTTCCAGTGTCTGCTTTCCTAGAAATCCTTTATTTAGCCCTAGGGAATAGATAAAACTGAGACCTGTAGCCTAAACCAGTACATCTCTTTCCACCACTGAAGTGATAGCCCAGAACATTCGTTGACTTTTATTTTTATGTTAATTTGTTCTCTCTTTCCTTCCATGGGGTGTGCAAGCCATAGGTAAATACTTTTGCCAACTGTTTTAACTTTCCCTTCCCTACATAATTAGCAGTGAATGAACTCCTAGTCACCCTTTACTTGATTGAGGGAAAATTACCTCATGCCCAGTCGTTTCTAAGTGAAAATCCCCTGCTGTTACAACATCTCCCTTTTACAGGAATCCCAGTTAAAACTAAGAATTTCCTCTAATAATCTTCGCACCAAACTTCCCCTGTTTGGCTGAAAGCGGCTTTAGAGGAAAAGATTTCAGCCCACAAGTTCACCCTGGGACAAAAATCAATCCGTTTAGGTTTTTAACATCTCAAGTGTGGACATCACAACTGTGGTCCAATATTTTAGCAGTGGTCTCTGAAATACCAGAGAGAATATGAGTGCTGTATCCATCAGGTCCATGCTTACACATCCAAGGGCTTCATTAGCCCTCACCCGCAGCGCTGCAGAGCTGTTCCAACACCACAATCCCAAGCTGGTCAGGGCTGCTGCTTTCCAGGACGCTGTCTCCAATCTCGTGTGCCTTGCATTCTTCATTTCCCAATTATTGGCCATGACTTTGGCTGTGTTAAAATCGTAGGCTGCGCAAATGAGCTGCCCAAGCAAGCAATCCAGACCGCTTGGGTGTAACTGACCTGTTTCTGATGACTTTCATCACTTTACTGTAGACTGCAACATTTGCAGATTGTGCCAGCAATAATTTTCCACTTTTCTTGGATCAATAAAAGATGTTGATAAAGGTGTTGGATAGCATTGGATCGGGGTGGATTGCTGTGGGACCCCATTCTAGGTGTATTTCAGGCAGATTATGAGTCCCTGTGCACATATATTTTCCGAGATCTATCAAGTAGCCAGTTCTAGTCCATTCAAGACAAAGATTTTAAGTCCTGTAAGCACAACTGGTAATCTCTTTGAAAATTATTCCCCCTTTTTCCCCGTTTCCCTTCCCCACCAGAGGTTTCCTACACAACACGGCAACACAAAGAAATGATTCAGCATTTAGGGTAACAGGGAGGGATGGAGACCTTCATCAGGAGCTGGGAACGAACAGTGAGCGCTGTGAATCTGCTCTGCTACCGATGAGACTGTTGGTTTCCCTTGGCAGCTCACCTGCTTTTGGAAGTGCCAGATTCTGCCCGGTTTTTCCTTCCTCCCCCACTTCCCTGCTGGATTTTGTAATGAATGCCAAATTAACTATTCAAACAGCCGTGCTGCTATGGAGGGGCAGGAGAAATGTCTCTGGCAAGACTGAGCATCTTTTAAAATGATTTGAGTTGTTTCTCTTTAGTGAAAATGAGCACCAGGGAGCCAGACCCCATTTAGCAGCCCTGTACAACGTGGCTTCCATTTGTTTTGCACAGTCCTAATGACTTGGCTGCATCCCTCTCCCCTGCCCCTGTGTCTCTCCCCTCCCTACCAGTCTGAGTCTTCAGTTTTTCAGGGAGAGATTTTCTCCCCAGTTCCAAAAGGGACTTTAGGCAGGGGTAACCCAGCCTTGTAGGATGTTAGCCACCTCATGGTGAGGCAAGACTTGTTTTCTTGCAGAGGTTGGACATGGTCTCTGAATGGTGTGTCCATGTCTCACCACCCAGGCCAGAGAGCCCTATTCAGTCACGGGATGTGAAGACAAAGACTGAGAGCTCTACCACCATGGTTAGAAGCTTTGGGTGGAAGCTGTTGAAGGCTGGTGTTTCTGCAGTGATCACGTGGGACTAGAGAAGAGGTAGCGAGGTCTGCAAGACATTGAAGTGTATCATAAGGCAGCCTGGCGAAAAGCCAACTGGCAACCCTTTTAGCAGTCCCCTAGCTAAAGCACATCATTGATTTTCAAGGTTCTCATGGCCATGCTTTCCACCAGAATTAACTTCTCTTGCTCCTTTTTCTGCCTGCACACATTTGTCTATCTACTCCCGTACACACCTATCTGGAAAAGCAGTTGTATTCCTGACACTCATTCCAATCTGATTTATCCTATGATCCCACACTGCTGCGACAGACAGATATTAATTTCTTTTCAGTTTGTCTGCCTGGCTTTCTTTAAATAGTGGCAAGTAGAGCTTCCTCCTCTCATCACTCAAAAATCAGACAGTATACAGAAACTTTAGATTTTTCTTCCTGATACACCCATCCACATTCTCACTCCATGCTAAACACTCCTCTGTGAGGCATTTTTAACCAAACATGTTGACACCTAGAAAGAGAGAAAGTAAAATAACATAAAATAAAATTTAAAAAACCCACCCCCCAACCCCTTTCTTAAATAGGGAAAAGAAGTTCCAATTTCAGATTCATTCTACGCATCTGAAGGCCCGTGTGATGAGTCACCTGCATGGTGAGGGGCACGGTGTACATGACAGGGAGGAGAGGGACCGCTCTCCCACGGAGATCGGCAGGTCGGCTTAGCTCCAGGCAAATTTCTGCCAAGTTCTACTTTCCCTCTTCTGCTGCATGGATGGGATGGGAAGGCATGGGGCAAGGGTGCAGGTGTGCAGGCTTCTGCTTCCAGGGGCTGATGTAGCAGCAGGGCACTTGGGAGTGGGGCAGGATGGAGGGAGCTTCATGCCCAGCCCCTGGAGAGCAAGGCTCTTGCCACTGACGTTAATGAATCAGGCTATCTAGCAAAGCACAACCTGTGAGCAGCATCCCTCTTCTTTGCTTGGACTTCCACAAAATGCAGGCAAAATTGGCTCCTGGTATGCATCAGAGTCCACCATTTGAGCATGATGGTAATCATTTTTTTCTGGTCTTAAAATTAAATAATAGTGTTCTGTGATGATCAGCTGTATAAATGACAGGGTGACCAGAAAATAAATGTATAAGCAGTGTGACTGTTGTCTAAATTATCACCCAAAGGGCACTTAGGAGAGTCAGTTGGAGTCACAGTCAGACCTAACTGCTAAGAGCACCTGTTTGCAATATTCTTATTTGTCACAGCACATATGCCCTAACAGATGATGACCAATTGAAAACATCAGTTCACCAGAATTGTCTCCCTGTACCATCAAGGAAAAGATGTGTTCATGACACCAGGTTACCCACCTCGAGTACACAGTGTGAACACAGTCTTTGAGACATTGCTTGGGACACTCATCCTTTTCTTGGGCCTGAGCATCACAGCAATAACAACTAAGATAGGCACTGAGAGCAAGTGAGGGGAATATTAGCATCCCCCAAAAACACGTGTCTGTAAATGAGCAGGGCAGATTCCTACCACCTTGATTGGGGACTAGAGACTGAATCCTTGTTCTTCCAACATATTTGAAGTCCCTGTATGAATGCTGCTATTTACACGCAGGGTTATTCTCAGGGCAGCGACCAAACACAGAACAGAATGCAAGCAGATTGTCCTGTTTACTAATAATAATTAGATTTCAAGGACTGTCCAAAGATAACCCAAGTCTAAGTTACATTCTTGGCACATGGTGCAACCATGATGAGGGTTGCCAGCTTCAACCAGGAACGGAGCACCAAGCACAAATAGAGTCTGAACGTGAACTACCTGTTCTGGAAAAAATGGGAAGGGACGGAAACAATGTGTGACCTGTCAGATACTGTGACTTCAGGAATGTGGCGCTCTGCAAGTACACGGAATACTGCTTAAGCTATTTCTGTTAATTCATGTCCTCCTATTAACTACTCACAGCTCATTTTGGCTGAAGAACAGGAGCCGTTCGGTGTTGCCGGGGAAGCTTGGAGGTAGAAGAACTGAAATGATTCCAAAGGAGCCATAGGAAAGGAATAATATTGACCATATCTGTATTGTACTGAAAGAGTAAGTCTTTAGAGATGTCAGCATCTGCCGGTCATCCTTGCCAATGCATGCATATAGCTGTCTTGCAGCTTGGCTGTGTGAACATCTCTGGCAACACCCTAAGGCACCAGGGGTGCTCGTGCAGTCCAGACCCTCTGACATGGTGTTAGCTGACTTGGAAAATAGAGATAGGAGACTTCGATCTTGAGGGGGCTTCAAAGACAACAGAAATATCACCCCTACGTGATCTTTGTTTTCAGAGGAGACTGGTTTAGTCTTCGCTTCAAGTGCACCCCCAGAAAGCTTTGCAGAACAGAGGGAATAAGTTAAAGACTGACCAGAGAAAGTACTAGCAGAATGAAAGATAAGTGAAAAGAAAGTGTCACGGCAGAGGACAGATGAACTTGTTTAGAACAAGAGGACTTCAGAAGTAGACGTGACAAGAGGAGCAATCATGCTTGTAAGGGGAGTCTCATCAGCAGAGAAGAGGCTTTTAGTGCAGGTGGAAAGTCTGCTGACTGCATCCCATTTCCCCTATATGTTGGAGTTTGGGATTCAGTTGTGCTCTCGAAATCTGCATGCCTCTCCAGCCCTCTGAACCAGGAACCACAGAGTTAAGCCAGGCATGAAAATCAGCCAAGATTTCCTGAAAAACATAATTAAAATTATATCCCCACATTCTTATTCTGCCATCAGAATGGACAGTCTGATTTCCTGAAAGGCTGGGCTTGCAACTTTTTGACTTCAAGGACAAATGCTGTGCTCAATGCTTGTGGCAATCAGGATATATTAGAAAAACTTGGTGTCAACCATTCTTTGTCTCCAATCCCTACTTGCAGCTCTCATTGAAATGCCTTGTTGAATTTGGGTAAATGTAGAGTATAGCTAATTAACTGTTATGGGAGGAGTCACTAGATGGCAATGTTACCCATGCTCACCAGGGCAAGATATTTTGGCCAGCACATGCAGGTTGTGTTTTGTTTTGGTTTTATGATGAATACTGCTTTGCACCAGAGTTTGTTGTGCGGCAGTCTTTAGAGAGAGGCTATGGCAGGCAGCACAGAATTTGTTCTGCATTTTAGTTGTTGAAAGTAAATTGTTGAAAAGAACAAGGTCGGTGTGCAGGCTGGACATTTCCAGAGCAGCAGGCTGATCAAGATCATCACTTTTTCAAGACCAGGGTTCAAGTATAAGAACTAAATGAAACCAAATTACCCTGAACTCCCTCTCATGTAATTATTTCTTCGCTAGGAGAACAAAGCTTCATTTTTCTGTACCCCTTATGCTGCATCTATTATAGTAAATTAAACAGGGCCAGGGCACAAGAACTGGGTCATTGAGTCTCTTACATTGCCCCAGGAGTCCCCGGTCACCTCTAGCCCAAGCCAACCAGCTCATTCCCAGACTGTTCTTGGGCACGTTTTGGAAGCTAGCACAGACCAGGGGCCATGCCTGTCAGGCAATCTGGTGGCAGCCTCCCTGTCTTAGAAAGTAAGAGAGTTTAATCACACAGATGTGATCATTCTGTGACAGCGGATCCAGGCGAGGGAATGGTCCAAGCTACATTTAATTTATTAGCATCAACTTAACCTTAGTGCCTGAAATGGAGCAAAGAAAAAGGAAGCAACCTTATGGTGGACACGTAGCATATTTTGAGAATATAGAGTGAGACAGAAGGTTATTGCGTGATGTATACTGAAGCTCTGACCATCTGTCTATCTCCCTTTCCTATGTGTTTTAAATTATGAAGCTTATCCAAGGTAGATTGAAGAGAGGCTGTGCTGCCGTCCCAGTTGCTGTCATCAGATGAAGCTTGATGTATCCCAGGAGCAGTTTGGTGGCAGGCTTATATTCCTGACAGAAGAAATTATTCCATAATGAAATTAGATGAGGAATTTAGCTTTACATGGGGACCACTGGTATCTGCGTCTCTACACAATGTAAATCTAAACTCCTGCTAATTTCTCCAAGTCCTGCTCTCATGAGGGGGAAAGGGCCTCTCTCGTCCTGTTTACATTTTCCTAATTACCTCATTTGTTCTGTGTTTACTGAGGGATTGGGTTCTTAAGAGGCCAGCCTGAGACATCACAATACTACCAGGATGGCCCTTTGATTGAAGAGGCCCTGAGCAGACCTAAGGAGAGGATCAGATGGCAGAGATGGGGATATGCTAATTATCCACAAGAATGTGAGGGTTTTAAACACCAGTGAAGGAGCTCTGTCTAAGGGCATGGAAAGAGAGGCATAATGTCATGGAAAGAAAATACAGGAGACACAGAAAAGTGGGAAACATTCCTTACCTGTGCAAGCATATCAACTGAGGAACAGCCTCCAGAGATCACAGCCTGGGAGCCCTCTCCGTTTGGATTGGGGTCCCTCACACAGTGCAAGGTGTGTTTGAGTCTCCTGATCTGGCACAGACAAGAAACGTGGTGCAGCCCTGAACACACGCAACAACCTGAGTCCGGGAAGAGCAAAGCTTGCTGAGAGAGTGCAGCATGGTTGGCGTGTGGCCCATCTGCGTCCAAGGCTGATCTGCATTAGCATGGCCGTATTGGTTTTCTGAGCACCTTGTGCACCAGCATTACTGGCTTTAGGGCTAACTCCTGACAGCTTGGCCCCTGTGCCCTGGACTCTCTTTGGATGACATGAGCCACCTCAGAAACAGCTTCTTTGTGGCTCTCTGACCACTTTCTTTCACTGAAGTTGCCTCATCTTTGTTTCACCTTGCATGACAAGTGTGAGATTCACTGGCCCAGCTGTGAAATATCTGAGGAGTGGCTGGTTGCAAGAGGAAATCTAGTCCAGCCGTGTTCATGGTGGTTTGGGACATGGATACCTTGGATTCAAGCCATAGGCTTGCTAAAGGCTTGTTGAGCAACTCTGACTAAGTGACAGAGACAAGATTCACCAAGAGAAATGAGGTCTCGCTGCACTTAGTGGTGGTCCTAGCAGTTCAGCAGTGATTGGCTCTGGGAGTGAAGCTCAAAATTTGGGCTGAGCCTTTGTGGGTTTCATGAGGGGAAGAAGACTCATCCCTGGACTGCGTGGTGCAGACGGGCCCATAACCGCAGTGCTCAGGTCTTACAATTGGGGGTGGACCGACAGTATCTCCGCCGCAAAGACCTTGGCCTGGGCCTTTCCTGGAACCTAGTGACCTTGACTCATAACTCGTGGTTTTCCTGGAGGGAAAGGGACAACTCGGTTCAAAGTGCCTAAAATAATGATAAGGCTGTCTTGCACCCTACCAAATAGTGTTTCTGTAGCATTGTGGACGTTGCATGTCCTGGAACAAGCTATAAACATACAGAGCAAGCTGAAAAGTAGAAGGCAGGCTGGGGCAGTCCAGATGGATAGTGCTGGAGGATTGCCTTGGGGCAGTAAGGCAACTTGGTGCGATATGCGTCCACACTGTCTGTGTGGTGTGGACCCATGAGCGAATTACTGAATTTCTTCTCCTAGTGAAATAACTGGCTTCATTCACAAGGGAGCCTGGGCATCAGCAAGTTGCCTGCAGTGTGGACAATCAGTGGACCAGGGCTCTGGAGCAAAACAGGAGTTAAATGGAAAATGTAAACTTATGTTGTCTATGTAACGAAAGAAGTATCAACGCATCCCATTTGCATTATAGCCTCGACCTTGTTATGCCCAAGAAATAGAAGATGTGGATTCGAGACTTTTCTTGATCTGAAGGAGATCAAACCCACAGCTACCCATTTTTAGAAGCATTTTGGTTTTTTTGCTGCTGCCTGGGAGAGATGAGGCACTTACACTGTCCTGAGTTACAGGTGACAGGTATGTGAATAGGTATTATGAACTCTGTGGGTAGGAGAAGTATTCTCCTCATTACCTGTAAAAGAAAAATGTAGGTGCCTAACTCAGGACCATGAATCACAGGAGCCCAGCTCTTCCTGGGAATCCAATCCTTGCTTTCCTTCTTGTTTTCCAAGTCTCATGCAGCTGGCTAGGCTGTAGTTTCACTGATCAACTTGGCATAGGAAATAAAGTCAGGAATATTGCTCTGCTGTCAGCCACTGGAATATTGCCAGGATTCCTGGTCCTGTTTTCCTCATGCATCTTGAAGGAAAAAAATCTCTATGCTTCCATTCCTCCATTTGTGGAAGAGATGTGAACTGCACCAGAAGGGAACAGAGACTTATTTCACAAAGATCCCAGAATGAAGGGTGATTTTTTTTTTTTTTTTAAGTTGAATTAATTTTCTGTCACTTTGGTTTCAGAATTCAGTCCTACCAAATGCCCCCAGCAAAGTCTAGGACATGACTACCATCAAGCCTGTTGAAGGAAATAGCTGAGCTCTTCAGTGAATCAAGACCAGAGTCCTCACCAAAATTCAGGACTATGCTCCAAGGGAAAGATTTACAGCTATACTAGCTAATAAAGCAATTCAGGGACCACTGCCTGTCCCTAAAGAAACATGGCACAGCATGGCTTCTGTCCGTGAAGCTAAGCAGGCTTTCCCCCAAAACAAGGTGGTCTCATTGCGTAGGGGTGAACCAAATTCTGATTTACAGCACATCAGCTATCCACAGTAAGTTTTGTCTGCGTGCTTTTACCATGCTGTATATGTGAGGTCCCTTTCACTGCAAGAAGACTAAGTACCTTCATGTTATTTACCCTCAGTTACCACAGGTAGGAGTAACCACTTAATGAAGAAGCAAAACCGTCTTCACTCCTTTGCTGGAAGAGGGGAGTTGTTTCCATATCCCCATGCTTTCCAGCAACTCAGGTTCTTTCCTAAGCAAACAGTGCACTGTTGGTTGTTAACATTGCCAGGAGTCCCTCAAAATGCAAGCAGAATAGAGCAGAACAAGAATATCAGTAAGAAAACCCAGGACGATAGCCCGTAGGTCTGGGTGGGCCATTCATTCCAGTGATGGCAATTTTAAAGTCTAGGATCCTCAAGGCCAGCTCTCTGCTGTTGCAGTCACCACCTCATAAACTTAGCAAGTTCCAGGAATTCGTTTATTTGCTCCCCTTGGAAGACTGGTCCAGAATCTCATTGCTCCAGTGGTTAAAAAACATCTTCCACTTTCCAACCTAAATTTATTCATGACCAGTTTATCCCCATCTGTTCCGATGCCAACGCTGTCTTTAAGTTTAAATAGCTTTTCTCCCTCTCTGGTGTTTAGCTCCCACTTTATTTATAGAGTATGATCGTATCTTCTCCAAGCCTGTGTTTTGCTGAGCTAAACAAGTCGAGCTCTTTGAGTCTCCTAAACAGGGCACTCCCTTCCTCTGATGCTCGTCGTTGCCCTTCTCTGCACCTGTTCCAGGTTGAATTCATCTTCCTTAAACACAATGAACTAAAATTGAACCTTGGACTCCAGCAGCTTTGTGCGATGCCACTAATAGGAACACCAGGCTAGAGATGCCCTTCACGCAGAGAACTCCCTTTAAAAGTTATCATGCTCCATCTCAAGCTAGTTGCAATCCTTCCCCTGCTACCTCTATTGGAAAACTGCTGCCTGTTCGCCACCATTATCTTACACACACTTGGACTTTGCAGACAACTTTTTTCTTGTGCCAAAATAGGCCCAGTGTTTTCCTAAAACTATGGGAAGTCCTTCGCTTTAAGCAGGCACAGTTTGGTCATGCTGAGGTCTCCCTGGTGGGTGATAGTCATCCTGGGGTCACGTAATATCCAGCATCTTTGTCTCCCCCACCTAAATGAGGAAACTCTTTCCCCCCAGTTTGTGGAATATGTTCTTTCAGTGCTAGCTCCTCTTGCATTTTTAATATGGAAGACCACCCTGCTTGTGTTATTCCAGCTTTTCATCCGCGCTGCCTCTTCTGCAGTTCAGGGAGTGAGCACTAAGCCCGTATCCACATGCTGCAAGCAGGTCTATCTAACATGCTATCTAAAGCATGTTAACTCTGGAGCAAACTATTTTCCTTTCCACACCCAGGTTTCCTTAAAAAGGAAACCAAACAGTTCAGTCCATATCAGAGCAAAATATGTGGTGTGGGTGATCTGCGGGGACAAGGTACTGGAGCAAAAGAGAAAGGAACCAGTTTGACAATAGGGATGAACAATATTATCTCAGAGTTCCCTTCACTACCAGCAGACATCTCACATGATTCTGAAAATGGGTGGAATTTGGAGATAACATTTCCTCCTTTCAGTAAAACTGAAACTAAGTCCAAGAAGCCTGGAGAAGTTCAGGGCACAAGTCCCAGAGATGGGGAGAAAACACCGTGGTCTTTACAGCTGAACCATTTACCATGACTCACTCCAGTGACTCATCGGAGCAAAGCCGAGTTCAGGAGTAAAGAAGGAAAAGTTGCCACCTTTTCCCGCTCCTTTTCCCTCAATCTGGTCCCCAGAGCTATATTGAACAGTCTCAGGATTTCTCATCAGGAAGTGGCATGAAAAGGATGCTATTTCAAGACACTGCAAGGAATTTCCTTCCGCTTACATGGAAGGAACTTCTCTGTTCTGTCTGCTGCCACCATCAAATCTCAAAACACCAGGGTCCGCGGCACAGTGAGAACCCATATGGGTTTATGTCTCCAGTTTAGTGACTGGCAAACTGAGGCCCAGGTGGGGTTGACATGATTGCCTGCCAGTGAGCCACCAGCAAAACCAGGAATGCAATGCAGCCGTCTCTGCTCCCCAGGGTGGTAGACACTTTGAAACCAAGCTCCCAGCCTCATGGGGCAGGTTGCTATTAGTCATATCTTCTCGGCAGTAAGAACCCTGGAGGAGGATGCTTAGTGCTGCTGAGTCAGAGGGTCAGTCCCAGTGCCTGCCTCCCATGAATGAAATGAGAGCTGACCTCCCAGGCAGCCAAGTGCCACCGGGTGTCCTTGCCACCCTGCCTAGGAGAAATTTTCCAAGCAGAAGTCACGATAAGGGCAAGGTGCACTCTCCGAAGGGAACATGCTCATTTGTTGTTAATTTTGCAACCCAAAATCTGACACTCACCAGGAGAATTTCTCTCTCTCTCTCTCTGGCTCAGGATGAGAAACATTTCTGTCAAATTTTTCTTTCTCTTTTCTTCTTTTTTTTTTTTTTAATGCTTCACTTGAGAGGCTATAGGCAATCAGGGCTATAATACAGGGAGCTCAAGGAAATTGCAAGTGACTCAAGAGGATGCAGAACATTTCAGCTAAACAACTCAGCTCCTCACTGCAATATTTTCCATCGCCAGAGCCACATGGCTCTGGAAATCCCACCAAATGCTGAAAGGGATGGAAAGAAATGACAAATATCTTACGAACTTCTTGCTGGCCTGGCACTAGAAACAGTCATGGGCCAAAGGCAGGTCATAGCGGATGCAGCTAGCTCTGGTGCAGAGCAGAGCAGCTAGCTCACAATTGCACTTTCAGGAATACACGACTGGTTGAGTCCTCCTTGGCTGAGTCCTCCTTGGTTGCTCAGTTGTCTCTTGAGGAAGACTGTATCCAAAAGGTAGAGCAGAGTGGTAGAGGTGTCTCCCACTTTTGCAGAAAGTCACAGGATCACAAGAGAAACAAATTGTTCTTCTGTTTCTCCATCAGCAAAATGGAGAGCTGAGTCTCCACTGCCTTATGAAATCGGAAAGGGTCTGGAGCCAAATGGGGTGATTGGAAAGTGTCTGCAGAGACACCAGTGGAAAGGAGTACTTTCCTACACTGGAGTAGGGTTTAGGTTGCAGACACCCCCACTCTCAGATGTTGAAAGATATGTGTTTGCCCATGCACAAGGTATCTAAGCTCCCATTATAGTCAATGGAAATCTAGTAAGTGGATCCTGAAGAGTGATCCACCTCACCCTAAAGCATCTACCAGGTACTCTGCTCCATGCCTTTGTACCCCAGGGTATCACAGGCGGCCCTGGATGCCTGTGTAGGGGCACCTGAATCAACCCCAGACATCACGGCTAGTCACTGGCAGCTGAGAGGAGACAAGAGTGCTTGTGGGTGACCAGGACAAACATGATCTAGGACCTGGGAGGCAAGGTTTTCCCAGCTGAATGATAAGGAGGAGTGGAGACCAAAATGGGTTTGACAGAAGAGTTGCTGAGATGAGTGTGCCCTTCTTGGATTGACTGGTCAGTGGTGTTCGCTGCCACTGCAGGGGAATCTGGAAGCATGGGGACATGGGGAACCACACTGCCTGGCAGGCGTTTGAGAGCCTGGGGACTTGGCTATTCCCACCTCTGGAATTTCCACCAGGAGACCTTGGCAGCCAGCCTCAGCACAGCCTGTCCTCGCCACCCGGGGCCAATGTGGGGCCAGTATGTGATCGTGTGACTGACAGATTCCACCAAATACACGTCAGTAAGGTCCACATCTCTCTTTTTTTCTTCTTTTGCCTCCCTCCTTTTTTTTTTCTTTTTAAATATAACTCACTGCATTTACGCCAATAAAAACTAGTAAAAAATCAGACTGTTCCCTGCAATTTCAGTAAACCTGCCCAGTGTTGGAAGCCTCCCAGCAGGGTCATGAACTGTTTTCTATATGTCCTGTGCCTCTATTTTTAAACTGGCAGCTGGCACACTGACATTCAAATTGCTCTTCCAAGAGGACATTCAGGAACAGAGAATCACCTAAAACTTCATTGCTGTTACACAGCCCCAAGAAACCCAGACCAAGGTGTGACCCTCAGCCTGACACAGGGAAAGACAGGATGTGCTCCAGAGAGCTTACAAGTCAACAGGCAAAACAGTTGCCCCATAGTGTTATCCTCACAGAGCTGAGAAGCCATAGAGAGGCTAGAGGCCAGATGCCCAAAGAAATGTCGGCACTTAGCTCCCATTTACTTCCGCAGGTTTTCACTTTTGCGTCTTCTCCAGGAAAGGATGTTCCCTTTATGAGAGGAACTAGCCAATACCTCCACCATATCTGAAAACAGACTGTCAACCACCTCCTTTCTCACCTCAGGGACTTGGCCCCATTTAGATTAACCAAGGCAGAGGGATGTGGAGACAAAAACAACATCCCAAGTCTTCCTAGCCTTGCAGGCAAGAATGGATGGTGAAAGGAGTCCACTGTGACTCATGTAAAAACAACAGAAAAACTGCGTTCCTGGCAGCCTCAGAGACTAGAATTTGGTTCAGCATCATAGCAAAACTTCCCAACACCAGTTTCTACTTTGGGGTATCTTGATTGAACTCAGGCATAAGTATTTCCTTAGTGTTGAGATGCATGTAGGAACTAGACTCTTCACAATAAGGATTTTATCCCAAGCTTTCTTCCAAATTGTTGCAACACCTGCCATGGGTCTCCCGAGTCTCAGATGTTCAGCACCATTAAGAGAGACATAGATGAGTTTCTGAGTAAAATTCTGACGTACTGTAAGATCTGAATCCTAGGAGCTGAGTAGAGGAAAATTTCTCATCTGAATGCACAGGGAAATCAGCCAGAAATCAGGCGTGAAGGAGCCTAGACATTGGGCTTGCTCAGCAAAATACATTAAAGAGAGGTCAACCTGCTACCAGAGCTCTGGAGAGCAACACCCTTGGGGAAGGCAGAAGAGCATCGCTTACTCTCTGAGAGGCCAATCATAACATCATGGAATTACTGGGAAAATGCCTCAGCATATACCTTTTTGCAATATGTGGGTGCTTGTGCTGGCCATTGGAAGCTAAGCAGCATCATTTCTGTTTAGCAATTGGTCTTCAGTGAGTTAAAGGTGTTGTAGCCAAAAGCTGAGCCACGGGTAAACACTACACTACAGAAATGAAATCATCTGAAAAACTACTTTCCACCCCATCACCCCTGCCAGACAAGAAAAAAGCAGAAGAGGATATGAGAGCTGATTGAATTTTAGAATAGAATAGAATAGAACAGAACAGAACAGAACAGAATAGATTAGAATAGCTCATTTGGAAGGGACCTGCAATGATCATCTAGTCCAACTGCCTCACCACCACTTCAGGAATTTTGAGGCTACAGCAAGATTTAGTTAAAATGGGATACTGTAATGAAGATCAAGAGGATAAGTTAAACTAACAGGCAGTGAAGGTGGGTAGAAGTTTGCTAACAATGATATCTGAGATCTGCCTTGAAAATTAATGTAAGAAAAACACTGAAATCATTTTAGAGAAAATTGTCTGGAGTGAATTTACAGGACAGAATACATGAATTAACCATTGAAAGTAAGACTGGAAGAGACCTGTAGGGCTTGTCTGATGCATCCTTTAGCTCCATCACATATTCTTTCAACATGGATTCATTTAACCCTTTCAGACGTCTCCGAACTGCCACCTTTCCTTGACAATGGGACGTTTGCAGGCTGCAAAGCCAAAATAGACCACTGTGATCTGTTACCCTGCTCTGCCAAATACATGGCAAAGAATTTTATTTTTTGTTACTGACTGTTAAGGGCCATATGTGAGGTGTTCTCAAGACACAGGGGAATATCTGAATTTAATAACCTAGGCAGTCTTTGGTACCCTAACAGTCCCTAGACTCTCTCTACAGTTAAAGAACAAGGACAGATTATTAATTTTGGCTCTTAACTCCTCTTTCTCAGCGCTGAGTTTGCAGACAGCCTTGGGCTAAATTTATGTCACTGAAATACAGTTCCATAGACACAGCTTTGAGGACCTGAGATACCACTACATAACTAGCTGGTTAAACTCATTAGACTGGACAGAACTTGTTTGATGTTGCTTTAGGATTTTTTGTCTCATCTTCTAACAGGTTCTTAGCAGCTCTCAGATGAGGAAACTTTACAGTGTCTGAGCCAGTTGAGAAGTTATGTCAAGGATGCTTATTGCCTCTAGTTCCAACACCAAGTCCTACACTGCCTGCTTGTGTTGTCTTGTTGACTTCACAATAATAGCACTGAGGAGCCGAGAAGGATGACCAAGAAAGGAAGACCGAGTAGGTGCTCTTGCACTCAGCTTAAGGGTGGAGCAAGGGAAAGGCGTTGGGAAACAGAAGGACAGGAAATGGCAGCAGGGTCCAGACCATCATTATCTCAGAACGCATGTGTACAATGCCTGTGCCTGTGTTTTCAGAGGCAAAATCTGGCAGGAGGCAGGGCAAGAAATGTGGCTACTATGATGAGCAAATATAGTAAATCAAAGCAAAACTACATGTTGTCTTTGCAAAGTTTTTTGGCCTCTTCCTTACTCCAGCCCTGGGCCCAGAGTCAACTAGACTAAATCACACCTCAGTCCTTGTGCCTGAAGTTTCCTGCTGGCTCACTTGAGCCTTTGGAGGCACCTAGCCCAAAGGAACACTGGGCTCTGGGTCCTGGCTGGAGCTTCAGCTGGGTGAATCTGGGCTTAGATCACATGGAAGAGGAAGAGCCACGCATCAGTGAGAGAAGTGGTGACCATACCTCAATGCGAATGCTTCTGCCATAAGGTCATATTAAACTGGGGGAAGGGAACACATGTTGGTCACACAGATCCATGCTGGCAAGTCTAGATGAGAGTGAAGTGGCACCTTGGCATGCAGCTATCCGTGCTATAAATCATACCTTACTCACAGGGCATTGCTGAGCTTAGGAAACATGGTCAAATCAGTCACACTCAGAACAAATTGGAAGGTGGGAGCAAAAGCAAGGAAATGTTTGTAGTTTTTCCAGCTCCGCACACCCAGGGAATGTTGTTACCAACGATCCTGACCAATATGCTTTGGCCCGAAGGCCCATGTACACAGGCAGTTCCCAAGATACACTGCATTCATTTGAAGGATTGAACTACTATGCATTTGTACAAGGAAGGGTATGCATGCACGTACAAACACAATAAAAACAAACAGCCTTGGAGGCACATTTATTTCCTTTCTAGGTCCACACCCAGGTTGACTCAGCCACTGCACCATACCTTTTCCCTCTTTTCCTCCAAGAGCTGACACAAAATGTAGTTTTCTCAGCCAACATCTGGAGCTACGTGGTGCCTGCTTCATTCTCCCAACACAACTACACAAGTGCACACACTCACGTATATGCGCCCTGGGACCTGCTTGAGTCATCGTGTCCCTGAACATCCTCCTTGGCTGCAGCATCTGTAGAGACAGTTATTCAAAGGTCAGAGACCCAGAGATGCTTTCTCATGCAGCAAACACGGATGCAGTAAACAATCCTGGGGAATGAGGGGTATCTACTAGAACTCTTCTGGGTCACTCTATATATTTTTCCCTGGTTTAGCACACCCACCAATGCAGAAGAAGCCATGACCTCTATCTTAGTACAAGAACAATGAGAAAACACGAAGTAAGGAATAGGGCGGGAGTATAAGATCATTGATTGACTGGGATCTAGTTTATTCTCTCAACCCTTGAACCACACTGTTGGGGGGAATGGGAGGAGGATGAAAAAGCAAAGGAGAGACAGCTTTTTATCAGTCAGGGACCATGTAGGAAAAACAGAGACCACATGAAAAAGATTGTTGATAGCTGAAGAGACTTTGCTTTCATAAACCAGTGAATCAGTACCGTTAGCAGCAAGTCACCCGAGGGCAGCTTATCTAGGAATCACCCTGACTGTGGTTTTCATCTCCCCAGCCACCACTCACTGGGGTGGTGAGTTTAGCACCTCTGAGAACACAACATCAGAAAGCAGGGCCCGTCCCTGCAAAACTTTCAGAGGGAAACCAGCTGGGTGGTACCCATGTCTACGTATAGTTTAGAAAGTGACTGGTACTCTTTCTTTTGTCCTTCCTTCCCAGCCTAGACGAGAAAGGGCTTGATTAATGAGTCACTGTCTGTGTGTTTATGCATGGGAAGATACGTTGAGATGTGGGTGTGCCGATAATGAGGGGTGCGATACAATTGCCTGTACCATGTCCAGTGCTAGCCAAGAAGCCATGGGATACCCCAGCTACCCACACAGGACTGGTAGGAACAATGGAAGCTCCTGGGAAGCCTATGCTCCAGTGGAAGCTGCAGACCAACGGGCTATGTCAAGGGGGACAAGTACTGAATTGAGCCAAAGGCATTTGCTTGAGTTGCTGTTTTCCAGGCAAGTGAGACAGTGTCACTGATCATATTTTTTGCCAGTGAATAAACAGATTGGGTTGCTTTGAGAGATTGTGATGAGGGAACATGAGGAGAGCCATTCAGGGAAAGCAGGAGCCCATGCATATGCTATCTGAAGAAAGCAGAGTTTAAACAGTGATAATCCCTGCCCTGTATTATTCTCCTAGCACTGCAACAACATCTGAGGGTACTTCCAACCACTCACACTCATGTGATTCAGTAGACCAGCTGCCCACCCTACCCCTTTGCAGAAGGTTTACCTGCCTGTAGCAGCGTCAGCAGAGTCAAACCCATGCAGCCTCCTTAGCTGTAGAGCTCACAGAGCAGCTTCATAACTCAAACCACCATTGAGAAGGTGCTTCACTTCTGCCAACCCTGCTAAATAACCGGTAACCTCCGGCAGCAGAGAGTGTGAGGTGGTAACCTCTTAAATCACCCCCATGTGAGTTGCCAGAGCTTGTCTGGAGAAAACCTACAGCTACCTTTCATTGGCAACTTGCTTTCCAGTCTCAACAGAAAGGCCAAGGAATCAAGTGGAATAAGCTACCTTCTGTCCCTCTCAGCTGGTTTCTCCAGGTCAAAACCAAACCCCTTTGGCAGGCAAGTAAAAAAAGAAAGCTAACGCTCCGGCTGCTGGCACATTACCTGGTCTGTGGATACACAGAGTAATTCAATCTGCAGGGCTGTCTTTCTGGCACCTCTCACAAGCCCTAAAAATTCAATCCACAGTGAGAAAGAAAACAGAGCAGGGTTTGTTTGGTTCTTTGCCCTGTTGTAGGAGAGTGTGGGACAGTCACTAGGAAAGGAAACATTTTTCATGTAGGAAACAAAGACTTTTGCCCTGCATAAGACAAGATGTACATACACCACATTTCTCCCTCTCTGCCTGACAAAACCATGTATTTGCATTAATTTTGTGGCCTAAAGGTCTGAAGTAGACCTTAAGAAAGTGCTTAAGGGCTGTATCTAGACTGCTTATTCCAGTATTGAAAATGCATTTAGATTAAAGTGTGGGAGACTCAGCTCACCTAACTTCAGATTTCTATAGTCCAGACATCTCAGCAGAGAGAGTCACCTGCAACCTCTGTATATAGGACATGGAGAGAAATAAGTAGCTCTAAAAAAATGCTTCATCTTACCAAATCCAGATGATAAAATTTAGGATCCTGTGCTGGGAATGCCTACTTTTCTCTGTTGACTGTAGTTGGAGCACAGGGTGCCTTGTTCTGTTGTAGAGAGTTACACTATAGTCGCCAATGTTGCTCAGATGCCTACCAACATGTCCAAGCTCAAGAGAAGAAATAAGCAGTGCAGAGCACCTCCTGCTCAGGTTTGCCAGAGTCTGGCTCCCTGCCTGTTCAGTCAGTGGAGAGAAAGGGTCATGTTGCTTGCTCGACACATCTGTAATAAATGAGGTGCTTTCATTCCTTACCTCTCTCCACTGGCTGTACAGAGAATTAGGCTCAGATAGTAGGTGGTCTGAATCCCTTCACTCTTATGAATGTGGTCTCTTAAGGGGTAGGTCAAACACAGCTTCAAGTGACATAGGCATACTAGTCAACCTGAAAGAGAGCTGTGCTCCGAAACCACTCCAGTTATATCTATATAAATCTATATCTACATGGGAGTACTCAGGAAAAGTGAAGATCAATCAAACAGAGGTGTGGAGTTAGCGTGCATATTAGTTAGAGCACGTTCAATCCTGGTTTGGATTTTTCCTAAATAGATAAAGCAGATTTATCTTTGTTTAGTCACATCAAGCCTGGAAAAGAGCATCTCTCCCTAGCTGGAAATGCGAACCTTGTTTTATGTGAAGGCCTGGATCCAACATCTTGGCATCTGGGACCAGCTACACTCAGCAAGGAGGACTAAATCAGACAGAGATGCTGTAGAAGCGTATTATATTGGCACTTACATTACTTTATTGGTTGTTGCTACTACACTCTGCTGCCTGGTACTTGAGATTTGTGTCAGCTGGAAACAGCACAGCTGTCCTTCCACCACACTGCACACAGGACAAGCAACTGTTTTTCTTTGGGACTCCAGGCAGGTAAGTCAGCACAGCAGTGTGCTGGTCTTTCTGACTTTAGTGGTTTGGATGGACTCAAGAATCTCTGCGCTATTTGTCATTATCACAGCCAGAAAGTCACAGAGGTCTATGGGCAAGAGGAAACCACATATCAGTTGGAAGAAATGTAGGAGAACCATACCTCTGCTATCAAGGGCTGTTGATCTGAACTGGTGATTAATGCTAGTGCATTTCCCCCACATCCCCAAAATTAAAATTTCTCCATGCCCTGAGCCATAATTTCTCCCAAACTCCATAGTTATGCATGTAATCAAAGCCTGCTTTAGCATGGAGAACATATGGAGTGAGTGTAGTAAACCAGGCATGCTATTTTCCACAGCCGATGTCCCACCAGGACACAGCATGTTTAACATTATGTCTGGCTTCCTCTGACTTTGCCAGGACTGAAAAGTTGAATGGTACGTCTCTGGCATGAGCCTAAACTTAGGGTCAAATTCTCCCTGGGGTCTGCCAGCAGCTGCTGTACATGTTTAGATTCCATGCACGTTGCAGAAGCTGTAAAACAGTTTTGTATTTTCCAAGTGTCAAGAGCTCCATCATCCCTGGCAAAAAGGAGGGCAGGTAATAGAGCATTTCTGGAAGTTCAGATGCTTTATCAGCCAGAGCTTTAAATGAAGACTAAGAGGCTTTCGCCCTTCAGCCATAAAAATCCATGAAAACACAAAAATTCAGTCAGCTTGACACCCTTATCTGAAAACTGAGAAGAAATATGCATAAAAACATTGCGTTGGGGCCTGAAAAACCTGGCTTCATTATTAATTGCTGACTGCCAGGCATTCTTTCACATAAACAGGGTTGGATGCCCCTGGTAATGGCATAGAGATTAATGCCTGTTTCTCTCATGTTATGCTTGCACGTTGTGGTTTCAGATGAACTGGATGCACCAGAACCAAGAAACATTAAAATACTGGCCAGCAGCAAAGCTGATTTTCTGAAGCATCCCTGCTGCAACTCATGAGTGAAGCCAATCTCTGAGAAAGAAACACAGTTATTACTAGCAATACTTCATCTTACAATATCACACTCTGGCTCCTTTGGCTGAAGTAGCTGTTACAGTAAGTGGTACTCAGTGAAACTAATTGGTTGGCTGGTGTGATTCAAGAGAGTAACTCCTGTGTCTCCTGTATTACAAGTGATTTTCAGAGAAGTAGTATGACTGTTCTTCCAATTCTTTACAAGAGCCGTCAGCAATAAGCTGAATTTGAGGGGATTACTTGGAATGCAAACCTGTTGACAAGGGAGGTGGCCGTTTCTCATGCTGACTGCTGCTGTCATGTGGTGGCTTGTAATGTTTGACTTGGCTTCCTTTCGCAAGCCCAAATCCCACTGTCCTCATCAAGGCATTCTATGGAGTCATAAAAAGAAGATCTGGAAAAGACTAATTAGATCATTTTGTCTATTCACCCTTGGCCAAGATAAAGTTGTTCCCTACTATATATTCCCCCAGGTTTTCTTCTGAATGACTCAAGTCTGAGGGCTTCCACTGCTGTCCTCCACAAGCTGTTCCACAGCTCTTTAAGTTAAGGCACTTTTCCTTCTGCCCATTTTCCATTACTTGATGTCACGCTGTGACTCCTATTTCTAATTCCTTTTCCTTTCCAAAGTAATTTGTTTCTCTTTTTAGTCCTTCCCTAGTATTCCTTTTTAGACATAGGACTCAGATGTCTGGGAGGGTTATTATGAGATCTTCCAGTCTGTCCTCTGCTCCCATTTTCTCTCTGCCATTTTTGGTAGATGTGGCTCCAGCATCCTCTTAAAGGATGGAGTGATGGAGATGCCAACCCTTCTTCCAACAATCTATTACTATGCTTTGCAACCCTTAACCTCAGGAAAGCGGTCCTAATGGCTAACCTAAATTTACATTCAACCTTTGCACATAAATTATTTCTTTTCTCCACGTAGTTTCTTACATATTTCAAGTTTGCAGTTGGGTTCTTCCTTCACCCTTTTCTTTGGACTAAGCTCATTTGATCTTTACTTCTAGGTCACCTCTGTAATCATCCTCCTCATGCTCCAAATGGACTCTGCAGTTCATCCATATCTTTCTTGCAATGGATTAGCCAATACTGACTGGAGCAGAACTGCTTCATTCCGCTGGAAGGATATATTCCTGCAAGTACAACTCAGTGCAATACTAATCTTTTTTTTACAACAGCAGGAATTTCTTGATTCGTGATCAGTTTGTAATCCATCATAGCTCCCTCAAAGCTTCTCTGCAGAACTGAGACCTGCACAGTTATTCTCCATTTGACATTTATCCAGGCAATGAATCTTGCTCAAATATAGTCCTTGCACGTGACTCCTTTAAATATCATCTGCTTTTTACATCTAGACTTTTACTGCTTGGCTATGAATTTGCTGCCTGGGCCAGGAGAGTCAGAACTACAGGCTATGATTGCAGCACACAGATTTGCCTGGTTCAATGGCCCCTCCTAAAGAAACTGCTCTGTGTTAAAATGAGCTTAGCGATCAAGTCCCCGAGATTTCAGGCAGAATAACATAATCATTACCAAGCTTGCTTTCACTGTATCTGGATGGGTTTTGCCATAAAAACATTAATACAACCTTGCTTCGGACTCCTGCATGTTCCATCCACCACTAACAAATGGCTAATTTCCTACAAGAAATCTCCACTGCTTCAAACAAAAGGCACATCCATGGTGACAAACTATTCTCCGTTACAAATCATTAGGCTGGGTACAGGAAGTAAACAGATGTGGGTAGGGAAAAGCTGAAGAGATCCCCTGTGTGATACCATGTAAGATTAGGGGGTTGCATGAAGTCACCCAGGGCAAAACATGTAGGGAACTGGCCTGCACAGGATAAGTTGGAAAAGCGTTATTGCTGGTGAAGACCCAGGAGAAGAAATGACCCCGGGTTGACTCATGCATTCCCAAGATGAACTTGAAAAAGCTGCCAGCTTAGAAAGGAAACATCTTTTTCCTTTCAGACAGAGCCCTCCCAGGTACAACAGGTCCTACTGCACCACGCTAGAAAATACAGATTCTCCCACCAGCACCACCTTTAAGCCTAGCTGGTATCAAGCAGTCTGTCCTCGCCTGCTTCCCAGCCACCTCACGTCCCAGCAGGCACGGGGTCGCCGACCTCATCAGCAGCCTCCTTCCCTCATCCTGGCAGTTCCTCGTGCAGCCAAACATCCCAAATCGCAGAGCCAGTCCGGCTTCCCCATCGGGGTAGTGCCGCTAGCCCTGTGCATGTTCAGATGCCGGTCTGCCAAGATGTTTGCGTAGTTAAAGCAAACCAAATAGTTCACCTACCTTCCAAAGGACATCACCAAGTTAAAAACAGATGGAGAATGCTGGCGACGGAGGGATGTCTTTTTTTTTTTTCTTTTTTTTTTTTTTTTTTTCCACTAATGATTCAGAAGGCCAGTAACAGCATTCTAGCCCTGGCTTTGGACCAGCATATCCTGTTGAGTCATGGCTGATGTCTGCACTCTAATCTTAACACATGTGGATGGGCTTGTTAGAACTTGTCATCCATCCCTGGCTACCAAAATATCCTCCTGCTTGACCTACCCCACGTATTACACAATATAACTTCTATGTTTGTGCATGCAGGCATATGCACAAACGTGTGAACGTGCTTTTGAGAGTGCAAAAGGGTACAGATGGGAGAGAGGTGCAGAAGTAGCTATAGCTGGAAATACAACGGCCTAAGGAGGCAGAAACCCAAATCACTCTTTTGCTGCCCTCTCCCCTGTCCCCACTTCAAAAAGAAGTTAAAAAAAAAAAGTTGTTTCAGCCAGAAAGAGAGATGTTGAAGGTTTCAACATTTCTCAGTCAGGGTCTGTCACTGGTCTTTTATACAATAGCATCAGCACTATTTTTGACCAAGCTGGTTTCTACCACTGGGTGATACTATATGCCCACGAACAAGAGAGGAATTAAGTAAAGCTAGTGATGTTGACTAGTTAAAATACTATCAAATAGGGGCAAAAAGTTTAAGTGTTAGGTAAGTGGGTTTTAACCTTTATTATTATTGTTATTTGCTGATCCTGAAAAATTTCCCAATGGAAGGACAAACCCACATATAGTAAATCCAGGCCTCTGTCTATCAAGACTTCACACTCTTAGTTACGTTTTTCAAAGTTAGCAATAGTCCACAGACCTTTCCTGCCTCTCCCCCTCCGGAGGACCAAAGATCACACATTTAAAACTGATGTTATGGGCAGATAGACAGATAAGCAGCCAAACAGGAGAATGCATCGATGAGATGAGATTAGATTAGAACTCACACCGCAAAATTTACGTGCAGACCCTCCCCGCTTCAAAAGTACCCAGATGGAGGATTTTGCTTGGCCTGTGTTATAAAGATAAAGCACATTTGCAAATGCAGATCCAGACTGAAGTTCAAACAGTCCTAACATTCAGGAATGTTCTGATTTGTGGTTTTGGTTTCAGTCCACATCAAACTTTAAAACAAAAGATGAAGAGAGATCGCTCTCAAGATAGCAGGAGATAGACTGATGTGACCAGGGCTCTCGTATTTTGGGCAGTAGCTGAAACTCTCCAAAACAGAATTTCCCTTTCATATGCAAAGCTACAGAACACTTAGCACTTTAAAATTTTTTCCTGGTGAAACGCTGGGAGACTTGCCATTGACTTCAGTGGAGTTTGGATTCCCTCCTAAACATTTAATCCTCCATATGGGGTAAGTATTTTTCATACTTTTTTGCAGATGGGGAAATGGAAAGGAATCACGTTGTAGCTGCTCGCCCAAGGCCAAAGCACGGTCAACGCGAACTCCAAATTTCCTGGTGCTGAGCCCCGTGCTTGGACTTTGTGCCACGGTCTTCCTGGAGAAGAGGACGCCGGAGGCCACACACAGCGTGCGTGTTCCTACGCTCTGCTCGCTGCTTTCCTGGACCCAGGAGAACAAGCTCTGCCTCCTGTGCCTTTCTTCCACCACAGCCTGCTAGCCAGGATGCAATCCAGCCCTGAGGAAGGGCAACGGCAGAGTCTGTACACAGGGACAAAAAGTGTCCCCAAACTCCTTCTACAGCACGTCAAAGGTTTGAGTAGCCCCTTACCATTTCTCCCAGATGAAACAGAAGATGATAGCGTACTGGGATTAAATCAGGCCTGTGCTGGACTGAAGCTAAACATCTAGGCTGCCTTTCTTCTGGCAAAAGTGTAAGACGGCGGATGAGGTTCCAAAATATCTTTGTGGTAGCCCAGGGTGTTCCCTGTCTTCTAATACCAAAATTGTTCTCTGGAGGTGCCTAGCCCCTGTTCTGTCCATCAGGAGAGTCTGGGAGAACTAGGTACCAATATAAGCATTACAGACAAGGACCGAGTCAGGTGGGATGAATCCATAGCCTACAGAAAGTGATCTTGGTGCAACCCAGTCCTTCTCTGTTGACTCAGGAGAGAGCTAGAGCCCTGGCAGAATAAACCCTGAATTGTTAATGGCTTCTTTTGACCCATTTGTCATAGAAGATCTCCAAATCTGTCTTAAATACCATAACAAGAAGCCTGAACATATGTCTTAGATACTACAGTTATCTAGAAAGCAGGGAAGAGAAAGCTGTTGTGGTTCAGGCTTTGTCTTAGCCATACCCCAGTAAATTTATGGGAGCAGAAGCAGCTTGTACAGTTTAACAAGAACACAATAGTTAACCTCTGGGCCTCTCTTCAATCCCCTTCCACAGTAATGAGGTCTACCTAGATACTGATGAGAGCTACAGCCATGAAGCAGGGAGATGAATGCATCTGGGAGGGGAGGACAGTGCACAGAAGGACAAGGAGGACTGTTGGGCCTTTGATAAATCCCTCCCTTTTCCATGCCTCAGTTTCCCGAACTGTAAACTGGGAATGATGAAATCATCTGGAAACAGTTTTGAGACCCAGTGGTGAAAAAACCTAGATGTTAGTTGTTGCTAATATTATACTAACAGTTCATCTCCTCAGTAGCTCTAGCGGATAGAGAATAAAGGGCACCGTGCCAGGAAAATGCTTCTAATAACACAGAAGTGCCGTGAGCTTTTCAAATAAAAGTCTCACTCGGGAATCAGTGTGCCCAGGAGTCTGTAGCTCTGTACTGAACAGGCTCCTGGCCTCCAACCAAGTGCATTGGTAAAGGGTCCCAGCTGCATGCAGAGGAACAGGTGAGGAGGGAGACTGGTGAGCAAAACAGCCATCTGACAGTGCGGCTCAGCACCATGCAAACACACAGAGCAGGCCAGGGACAGTAGCATTGAGTAGCACTGAGTACTGACTGGAGCAACAATTATCTGAGAACGTTACAATATCCAGCTGTGTCCTGAAGAGGTATTGGAAATGCATTTCACAGACGCTTAGAGTTGGCCAGTTGAAGCCAAGGGATGCTACGCAAGAATTGTAATGCACTGGCTTGATACGCTAAAGACATGGTCCGCTATGTCAAAATTAGATTTGCGGTGGCTTAGTCATGCATGATGGCTGTGACATCGGGGGTATCCTTTCATATCAGAATGAAGAAATAGTAGTTGGTCATATTCAGACCACTTGCTAAAATTGTCAGGTTTATCATCGTGACTCCTAGCTGACATGTACAAAATGCTGTATAAATGTGGTCATAGAGGGAGCCTTTTAGAAGATGTCAAGCATAGCCTCAGCATTTCATCTGCCACTTTACTCCATGAGACAGAGGTAGAGACTGTCAAGGTGCCAGACTACGGCAGTGGTCTCCAAATGCATAAATGCAACATACACAAAATTGGTATGGTCTGGGATGCAGCCCAGGCAATTCAGCCCCTCTGGAATTGTGCTGAAGCTGTGCATCATCTATCATCACTACATTTTCTTCTTGCTGTCCTGAACATGGCCAAAAATATACTCACCTCTTCCATTTTCTGACCTCATTTCATTGTCAGGACATGTCACCATATCTTTCAAGACAGGTCTCAAGGAATCACAGCCGTGTCACTACATAGGTCAACTGCCAGCTAGAGTAATTCCAGCATCATGTGCAGACACACAAGTCTCACCATACTCCACTCTCCCAATGTTTGGATAAAACAACATGCTTATACGGAGAAGGTGTTGTGATCTACTTTGAGATTAATTTCCTGTGGTTCATCAATGAACCCTAAGAACTACCATTGGGATGCAGTGTAAGCAGGTTAAACAGACAAATTAAACTACATGGCTAAAGGGATCAATCAGTCAATGAGTTGAATCCCAACCAGCTTGGCAACGAGTGAAAAGAACAAGATAACACTAGCAAGGATATGGCCTAAATAATTTAACCTAAAGAAGAGTTTCTGGATTTCAGGCAGATTCATTTGTCTTAAGTCCAGATACACTCAACAAGATATCTAGTGTAGATGTTAATTCAGACACCATTTCCTCTCAATGAAGAAAGAGAGAAGACTACAAAAGGCAATTCAGACTTTACACAGGTTTCAGCTGCCTTTTGTAGATCTCCCTCCATCAAGTGGCAAAGGAGATGAGGTCAGTGAGGTTTCTTATGTCAGACCCTCCATTAACTGCCTATGGTTATATGGGATGAATCGAGGTGAAATGAAGCCAAGCCTAGATTTTTTGGGGTGTTAGAAAAGAGGCCAGTGTGGACTCAGTGATGGTGGCAACAGAATATCACTTCTGTTTCAATAGATAGCCTCAAAATAAGGAAGGGAGATGGAGGAGCAGAAGGAAATAAGCTTTTTGAAGCCAGCACCTTTAACAGTCATGCTTGATGCTATGTGGGTTAGAGGATCCCAACTGATAGAGCTGCATATATAATATAAAATATCAGAAGAAAATTTAATTAAATGTAGCATATTTCAGTCTTCTTGTACTTTTTTTTTTTTCACCTAGCTGAAAATACTTCTTTGAAAGCTTTGGTGATGAATTATGGACTTTCCAAAGTTTCATTAAAAGTTTGTTTTGTTTTAAATTGCCCAGATTTTTTACTGAAAGACATTCAAAACTGAAGCCAGTTGCTCCAGTATTTGACATAGAGTAAAACGCTTGGTTGGATATTTTGTTTTGCAGAAAAAAAAAAAAAGAAGAAAATACTGATTTACATTGGTTTAATTAAAAACATAGTTTTGAATTACTATGCTGAGGGGAGTGATGGAATAATATTTCAGGAAGGGGGGAAAAAGTGAAATGCATAGCATTTTCTGAACTGTTCCACAAGGCAAGAGATAAAATACTTATTGCTTACATTGTTAAGTCTAAAGCAGCCATGGGGAGCACAGCAGTATCTCATAGTCCAGTTTAGACGTACCTCCTTTAAATTCACTGTTGCCAAGGAAGTAGAGCTTTTAAAAATGGTAGGTTAAAATGCCTTGAGATCTTCAGCTCTAACTTTGAAGCTAGTTCAGCTCTCAGCAGGAGAAGGGACTGGACAACCTCCAGAGATGTCTTCCAACACCAATTTTTCTTTGATATCTAAATGACAGATGAAGATGTAGCTCTAAAAATTCTTGCTATTATAATATGTGTATGCCAGGAGAGGAGATAGAACTTTGACCTGGAGGAGGGGACACTTTTCTGGTCAAATGGCCATGACCCCTGGTATAAAACTCCTCCAAGCCTCGGTAGGAACTCAGAGAGTAAATTTACTGTCTTCTGGTTTGAGCAAGGCCTGTATTTGCAGGAGGTGGCTGCCTGAGTCACTGTCAAACAGAAGGCAACAGATGCAAGATGAAGTCATGGTTTGCTCTTGTTGGAGGACAACTCCACTGGGGCTCAGCTGTGTTCTGGTGCCATGGTTTCTATCTATCCTGGGCACGGAGCCAGATCTGAGTCTAAAATGTTCCAAAATGGCCACTGGTTAGAGAATAGGAGCCCAAAAGTTGTAGACACAACAAGACATATAGTAACTCACAAGGAGAACAATCTAACACCGCCAAAACTTATTTAGAAAACCATACAACAAAACTGGCCGCTGTCACTTTATACTCCTGCTTCTGCTATGTTGTTGTGAACTCCCATGTCTCTGCTATATTATCTTGAATGTCCGTGTCTCTGGTAGCCCCCTCAGATTTATCCACTCTTCCTTCTCGAACTTGAGAACAGCAAGTGACAATGTTTCTATCCAACATGCCACCCTTTTCTCCACTGGCTTTGCTCCAGGACTCAACTGAGGAGGGAGAGATGGACATTGCTGGCAGGAAATTAAAAAAACTCAATCTGACAGCTGCTGAGCGCTTCCTATTTTGCCAGCACGTGGCCAGGTATTATGGTCCATGAGCCACCATTGTTCCCATTTGAAAGGAAAATATCTAGACTATTTATAGGCCTTGTCATGAGGCAGGATAGCAGCTTAATTTGCTGGGAACTACTATGAGCCAAGCAAGTAACTTCAAACTGATAACCACAACCCATGGCATTGAAAAGACTGGTCAGTCTTGTCTGAATGTATATTCAAGATAATGTGCATAAGAATCTAGTTCTGAAAGCCCTGTCCTACTCTTGGCCCATTAATGACACTCTTTGGTCCTGTTGAGATGCCATTTGCTGTTGGATTGGGAATCCAAACGCCTTTACGTGCACAGTCAGCAGCGACAGGCAGTGAGAGCTGGGTAACGAAGCTCTGCATCACTGTAGACTAGAGGTTTGAGAAGATGGGTGCAATTACATGATCTGGGATTCTCCTACTGCTTTTAGCTACTATTGATACATTTGAATTGTATTAGTTGCTAAAGGTTTTGCCTGTGCACCAAGGCCACAAGATACCTGACGCTGCCAAAAAATGGGTCCAATCTTGAGAGCCTCACATAAGTCACTCCACCTTTCTAGGGCCAGGTTTCCTTGTCTGAAAGAAAGGTGATTAATTATTAAGGAAATAATAAGCTTTGTTTCAACCAGGGACAGAACCGGGAACTCCTGTCCTGTAAGAAATTCTGTTATGACGAAATTTAAACTTTTGCTCCCTCTGTATGTGAGATTACACAGAAATATGCTCCATATGCAAATATTTAACTTTTTCATGGAAAAGAGAGGAAATATGTTGGCTCTGAAATACTTCAGAGAAAAACATAATGTTTTGACATTTCTGAATCAGACAATTTTGTTTTGCTTCATTGAACCCAAATGAAAGTTTGCACTTCAGCTTAATCCAGGGCGGATTCAAGTTCTGTAAAACAGTCTTTTGAACGACCTTTCTTTAGAAGCCAAGGGGCAGACAGGATGCAAAAAATGTCCGAACCAAATCCATCCTCTCCCTCCTTCTACCTCCAACAAAACAAATTTTATGGTCTTGAGCTTACTCAGCTGATTTTGCAATGCAGGGGAGGGGCTTGAAGGGTGCAGGGATTATAACACATATCGATTCTTGCTTCGCTGTCCATGGAGTGTGAAAGAAATGAAGGTCATTCCGACTGAAGGAACATAAGATATCGAAGAAATGCATCCATAATCAATACCAGAAGGAAGATGAGAAATTGGTGTGAAACCAAATAAGAAGAACCATTGAAGATGGATGATTTAGAGGAGTGGGCTTATAAGAATCACATTTAAAAGACAGCGAGCATATTCCTGGTCCACATGATGACTGGGAGCAGAAGGGAGAGCAGAGCAAGTGGAGACTGCAGTCATTCGCAGCAAAGGGATCTAATTTGAAGCATTAAGGCATGCTCACCATCACAGCTTGGGCACTTTCAGCCCTCCATGGTGGCAGGGTGGGACACCATGGCTGAGGTTCTGCCTGTGCCCCTGCTTATGCACAGGTACTGAATGCCCACAGGACAATCTCTGTACTGCATGGGAGGAGCGTGCATCATATGACTAGCAAGTATCCCTAAGCATCACTCCTTCTACAGCATGGAAAGGTTGGATAGTGCTGTTCCTGGTTCTGACCTTAACAGAGGCCAGGTGGGGTGAAGACGTTCATGGGACATTCCAGGAAAGCGCTCCCAGATCAGCAGTGTCTAAACAACGAGGGACATAAAAATGGGTTTGATCATGGCCCCTGCAGAGCTGGGAATGAACCACAATACACCTTAGAGCACCTCGGTGCAGCCTGTGTGGCTCTCATGCACTCTACAGAGCACACAGATCTGGAGCCTTCACTCTTTAGACCTCCTTTCTTTTACTCCAGCATGTGCCTTCTACATAAGGCTGGCAACTTGGCTATAGCTCTTTCCCTGGGGTCAGTTAACTTCCACCCAACTTCATCCTCTTGATGTTAGTAGAGTAGAAAGGCTACACTGGAATAAAAAGCCCATATATAATCCAAAACTAAAGTAACAACAATGCTGTGAAATATCTTGCCAGTTATGGGAAATGGCCTTCTTCAACATGATCTTTTTCCTTGGATCGATGTTACTTTTTACCCCACTTCCCACCAGTAATTCCTGTGGGATATAGATACTGTTATTTTACTTCTCGGTCTAGATTTCTGCGTAGTGTTAGCAGAGCACAGCTGCTTCACTCCAGCAGCAGGCAAGTCATAAGTACATCCATTTTTCAAAGGATTTATTTTCTTGCTTTTTAGAAGGGGTGCTGAGGTCCTTAGAGTCTTAAACTTTCCTCTGATACAGCAGGAAGGGAGGGGGTCTTTCTACAGGATCTCAGTACTATTCAGAGGCACTCACCCTGCTGGTCAGGTGGGATTTTAATGCTCCAACACTATATATAAATGTGAGATTGTTATCTAGGAGGAATGAGCCGAAAAGAAGCAGAGGAAACTTTCAGTGGTATTATCAGGAAATGTTTCTCAATGGTGAGACAAACTGTCAGCCTGCAAAGGAGTCTCTTGGGGAGAAGTAGCGATTTTCCCCTCATGAGTCATGTTTTGTTGAACCAGACAAAGAAGTCAACAATATACAGGAGGGGAGGTCTTGTAACGGCAGTCAGATTCGTGGATTTGGAAGGGGTCTTGGCAGCAGATGCTACCATCCATTCAGCCAGTTTAATCATATGTCGTCAGCAAGGACAAATTCAAGACCCTCAGCATTAGTCTCGTGTAACCCACTAACCTAGGCAAAAGGTGTAAATCCGAGCAACTGAAAGCAGTTCTGTTTTCATGTGTGGATCTGGGGATTGCAGGCAGATAGGACACACCTCACATCAACAGTTGCGTGGATAAAGGACAATTCAATTTACATGTGAGCTATGTCTTTTTTTTCCCCAAAAAACCCATGTAATGCAAACAAAAATGAAATTATTAGGTCGTACTGCAAACAAATACACAAATATACCAAGTGGCAATTTTTTTTTATGAAAGGCCTAGTCAGCCTTGAGCAAGGGATCTAAATGATGAAATGTTAAGTAAGATCCAGAATACCTTTGCATGGGATGCAACTATTAATATAATTTTGTTGATTGAGAAGTATAGGGGCCAACGCACTGATAAACATCCCAAGATGCCTGGTTCAGTTAAAAATTGTGTTTCTATATCATCCATGACTGAGGAGCATGACCCACCTGACTCCAAGGTGTTTATGTGCCAAAGGATTTCACTTTAGGCACCTGGTCCCCAGAGTGGACTCCAGCACTGGGGGTTTGGCTCTTAAAGTCTCAGTGCAACCAGCAGGGAGAATTAGATGCTTCAAAATGGGATCCCAAAAACCAACTTAGTGACAAAGGATCCATGCAGCATTAGCCTAAAAAACACACCAAGGACAGGGATACACCCTAAAGCTCTCTCTGCTGTAGAGAAAGCAGAAATCTCCCTCGTCTTGTGATCCTTAGGCTCTCTTTCTCTCCTGAAAAAAATGCCTACACTTTTTATGTCAAGAACAGAGGAGGGTCACTTACACCACCTTCCTCCCCTCCCACTTGACAAAACAGCCACCTGGTTGGGACACAGGAAGCCCAGGTCCAGTATCACTTCTTGCAGATGTGGGACTCAGTCCTTGCCATTCCCATTTCCCAGGTATACACAGGATTATCAGAAAGTCTTCTCCCATTCTTCTTGCAAGGCCACTGGGACTCCCAAAAAGTCTGCATAGAGGAGGGCCTTAAAATTTCATCTTGATGCATTGCTGTCATCTCATGAGGAATGATCATTTACTGGCTTTGATAGTTACAGTGGCATGAGCTAAAGCTCATCAGCTGCCACTAATTTTAAAATTATTTAGCCACGTGAACCAAACAGCTTTTGCTATTGAGTCCATTATTCTGATTTCCTTTCCACTAGCTCCAAAAAGTGCTTTAGAGTCTCTTTGTCTGCAAACACTACTAATTTCCCACATGTGCAGATCTAAAGAGGTGGAATCTCTTCTGGACTCGTCCACAGAATGCCACAGTACTCCTGAAAACCAACACATTTCTGGGCATTAAGGTCTGTCCTGGATGAGAATTGGTACCATATTGCCACTTTAAAAAAAAAATAAAATATAAGACTTTTGTCATGGTGTCAAAGTAATTTCTAGGGAGAAAGACAGATGCAACTAGGACACTTTCAGTAACGTTCCTGCTTTGAATGATGTGTCCAAATTTTCTGATCATGTTCTCACTTTCCTTTCATAAAGCAGTTAGCAAGAGGCAAGATAGTATCCTAGCTAGAAGGGTATAGGAAGGAGATAATCCTCAGGGCATACATCCATGTCAAGACAGAGGTACCTCCAAGGACCTCTAGGCATTCCTCAGAAGCAGAATTCAGGATGCTTTGTTTTTTAAATCCCATTAAAGGAGGCCTATAGAGTTTGGGCACTTGTGGGCAGGTGATTTGAGAATCACCATTAGTCACCAAGTCGACATAGGCTCCTGCATGTCTGTATGGATTTAAGCATCTCTTCTTGCCCCAGCCCACTGATGCTAAGCATGCACTGAACTAACATCTTTCACTCAAAATCCCTGAGCCACTATAAACGAATCTGTAAGTAGTCACTCCTCATCCCTCACGTACCCTTCCTCTGTTCAAGCCTTAAAAACACAGAAATCCCAGTGTTGGCCAGGGCAACAAGTTTGTTTGTTGACAGAGACCTTCTCTTTCCAGGAGTTGTTTGAAACAAGTCACATGGCTTCCATGAAACACCAAGTGACCTTATACCCTGAGGCATGGAAAGTCGTGTGATGTTACTCAGCCATTTGAGTTGCCTAGTTTCCTGGAAATCCTAAGAGAAATTCAGGAAACTTGATGGACAATGTGAGTAATTCTTGATTTTTATTTTTTTTTTTTAATGGTAGCAAACATGGGAGCATAAATTCCATGAATATGGACGAATGTTATCTGGAACTTAGTCCCTGGGGACTTTCCAAAAGCCAGCCACCAGGTTTCCTCACGTTTGTTGAGCCTGGCTTGTTATTGTAATTCACATCAAAACATCCTTCAAACACTACCCTGAAGGCCAGACCAAGAAAACCCTGTTTTGACTCATTTTTGTTGATAACCACCTTCCCACACGGTGAAGTCTAGGAGGACCTGTGAATTGCAGATTGCCACCGCACATCTTTAAGTGTCAGAGTTTACCTCCAGAAGCCTGCTCTGGAGCAAGCAGGGGGAGAATCAGGAGGCATTTGTGGCAATCTGATGACACAATCGTCTTCAGGCTGTGGCAAGTAAGAGATACTGAGATGATGACATTTGGAAACTCGAATTAAAAGACTTAGACCCAGGTGCTTCATTTCCATCTGAGGCTTTGCAGCCAGTAGCAATGCATGCAAACGGCAGCCAATAATCCCTGAGCAGCTTATATTACATCAGAGGACCCCAGAGGACAGGATCAGTGTAAAGTTCACTCACACATTTTTTTAAATGCCTGCTTAATTGCTTTCACTTAGAGTCAAGTCGCCTGTTGTGCTGCCTCAAAGTCAGGGCAAAGCCAAACTGTTTGGGTAAATCTAAGGATATCAAAATGTTTTTGTAGCTCCAGTACACCAAGAGCATTCAAAGCCAAGAAAGCTATGATTAAAAGAAAACATTAGCCCAGAGCATTCAGGGTGTGCGTGGCAATCACAACACAGAAATTGACCGCAGAAGTCTAATCATTTTCACATTTGAATGCCTGGCCTTGCTGGGTATCCTTGAACTGCAGCCGTGGGCTGGAAAAATCAGTGTCAAGATCAGCAAAGGCTTGGTCCTGCAAAGTGCTGTGTTCTGTGGCATCTCAGTGGAGCACTCACCCAGGAGCAAAGGACTCTCATCATCCTGAAGCTGTGAGTTTGCTCTATCTATAAATCAGATTCCGACTTTTCCAGCGAAGTTGTTAACCAGGTGCTGTTGTGAAGGTCTGATAGACCTCAGCCAGTGTTCAGAACAGTGTAAAGAAAGTTATGAGAGGTCTGATCCTGCCATTGAAACTGATGAAAATAAGACTCGGCAATTACACAGTCTCTGGTTACACTGGTTTTTGTTAGAATTCTTTGCTGGATGTAACCGTCACTCTGTGGACGGGAAGACATACCAAAGACAATTGATATCCTACAAATTTTGCAAAAGTAAATGGCCAGAAATGAAGTTCATGCAGTCATAAATTTGTCTCATTTTTTCATATGATGACAAATTCGTTTGTACAATCACAAACTTGTTTGCTGTGGATGTCAACAGGCAATTTCTACTGTCATATTTGACATCCCATATAATGTTAGCTAAAGACCCTACAGGAGGAAGACTAGAACAGAGAGAGGAAGGAAATGTTACAGATCTATGCACAAATAAGACAGCATTTTACAATAACCATCAAAAAGTTAATCAACTAAGAGATGCAAATCCTTAGAAAACCAGTTTCTGTTTGTTCAGCTGCTCAAGAAGACTGATTTTACTATCTATGAAGTAACTACTCCCTCCCCTTTCACCTCCTTTTTTTTTTAAAAAGAATAGGCACATTTGTTTCCTTTTTTTTTTTTCTTCTCCCAGTTTCTTCTGCTTCCTCCCCCAATTTCTTAGCAGTTGCATCATTTTCTCTGTCTTTGCAGGTAGCATGCTGGGAATGCCAAAAACAGCACGTAGCTACACATCATATATCAATGAATAGTTGTCAAGGCTCCACCAACTTTACTTCCTGGAAAAATTCTTGGACAGGGCAAGGAAACAAACTGTTTGTGAACACAGAAGACAACAAGACGCTGACTGCCAGCCAAGACAGATCTATCGAGAGCAGACTATCTCAGTCCAATCTAGTTTCTCTTGTTGATAGACTAATGGGCCCAGTACACAAGAAATCTCATGCTTCTGCTTCAGTACTGTGTTTTGCACGGTTGCACATAACATTCTTGTAAACCAAGTGGAGACAATGGTCCAAATGACGTAGCTGTGAGATAGCAGGTTTCAAGTCGAACGTTTTAATAGAGTGTTCTTGGAAGGCAGTTAGCACTGGGTCACAGTCCTGCCAGACACATGTGCCAAGAGCAAGGCTCTGTCCTAGGCCTGAGGCTATTAAATATTTTCATTAACGACCAGGACGATGGTCGTTAGGATACAGACTATACTTACTAAAGCAAGCTAGGCTAGACTGCAAGTACATGGGAGATCAGGATTAGAATTCAAAATTAGTTTGACAAAGAATCTGGGAGAAAAAAAAAAGATGAAATTGGATAGGGACAAGAATGTGGATGATCAGTTTTCCACGTACAGAAAGAGGGGGAGGTCTGGCTTGGCGGCAGCAGTGCTGCAGAAGGGAATCTAGGGAAACAGTGAGGGTCACAAGCTGAACTTGAGTCAACAATGTTGTAATGTTAAAGCGTGCAAACCCCACACTCAGTCTGTAAACAGTAAGGTAGTCTATAAGATAATACTATAATCGTGTTCTGTTCTGCATTGCATATGATATCTGTGTCTAGGTTCGGGTGCTGCACTGTAAGAAAACCATGGACCAACTGGAGACTGGCCAGAAGGAAGCAAGCAGAATCAGAAGTCTAGAAATCATGGTCTGTGGAGGCAGACTGAAAGAACAGGGTATTTCACCTTAAGAAAACATGGGCAGGGGAGGTGATATGGTGGGAACTGTCTCAAAATGCGGTTACAGAGGGGAAAGGAATCACCCGTTTTCCAAATCCACAAGTATCAGACAAGAAGACCTGGGTTTCAATTGCAGCAAGAGTAAAATAAGCTGGGAAGTAATGCTCCCTAATGGACAGGACAGCAAAGCAGAGCTACACAGAGGGGGTTTGAAGATATTTCTGGAGGCCTTTACCAACAGATTAGGTTAAAATCTGTTAAGGATGCCATAACTGGTCCTGTCTTGGAGCAGGGACACGTTCTAGGTGACCTCCTGAGATCTCTTGCAAGCCTATATTCCCTGTTGCCTTGCACGCCCATTAAGCCAGACGGAGTCTATTTTCTTGCTGAGTGCACACAGCACATGACGAGTGCCTGGAGCAGGCTGCTAACCGCAGCCTCCCCCGTAAGCTCATCCACCCTGCGAGCGTGTTAGTACGGCTGCCCGTGCATTTCCCCAACAACAAAGCAACTGTTCCTAACGTGGCATTGCATGAGCATCCCCGGAGTAATCAGAGCTAATCAGGAGAGCCTGGCTGGACATTGTTTGCCCAGGGAACGCTCGGCCGGTGCCAGTCAGAGTCCTTCATGGCATGCTGACTTGGCGATCAGGGATGTGAAGGAAGGCTGATTAATTGCCGGAAACATAAAGATATGCAGAGGAGCGTGAACTTCTGCATCCTAACCACTGTCCAGCCATGGAAAAACACATAACTGCTCTTTCATGTATCCCTAGAAGCAACTTCCAGGGAGCTGATGAAGAAGGTCTGCCTGCATACACGCAGACTTTCCTGGATAACATCTCTGAATCACCATAGCTGTGGGCTGCTCAGGCTTTGCTCCCACCAGGGAATTATTATCGTTTCTGCCTCTGGAGTCAATCCAAGACAATACTTCCTTTTCTCAGTAATACTGATTATTATTGCTCTTGTATGTGGGACACCCAAGTGCAGACCAAGCGCCCACAGTACTGCATATTGGGCAACCAAGAAGCAAAAAAAGAGGTTCTCTGCTCAATAATCTCTGAGTCACTTCAGCTTCTTAACGCTGCTCCCATTAAATGAAGCATTTTGAAGGATCCTATCTGGGGATTCCCCTGGCATGAGGAACGTTTTGCTCCTGCCCAAGGAAAGAAGGTGTTGCCTCACCACTGCCATATGCAGTTCTCAGCATAGGACTAGCTGTCATTTAACACCAAGAGCATCCCCTATAATTTGCAGGTATTCCTGGTCCTGCTGCCTACTGAGGCACCTGTCCCACTTGCTTATTGCTAAAGCTGTCTCTGCCTGCCCGCCTTCAGAGACCAGAGATTCCCAAATGGCTCCCAGTTTTGGTAGCTCAGCCCTAAAGCTGATGATAACTTTTAGAGATAAGTTCTCAGCTCTGTTTCCTCTGTACCCTGCTTCCCAGTTTTTATTTCAGCAAAAGCTACCTAGTTCATGTGTCCCTTGTACAACTCGCTATCCACAAGCAGCAAAGGCAGAACACCACAAATATTAGAAGGACAGCATATGCAGAGCCGTGCATTTAGGAAAAAGCATCAGGACAATTAATGTCTGGGCTCAGCCAACAAAGCAGGCCAGCAGAGTTGGGCCATTCATTTGGTCACCAGTTGAACACATGAGCAGCCTGCCCTTGAGTCCTTTTTCCTCTTCACTGTTACTCTATGGTGGCAGAAAAGGGGCATCTGACCTCCAACTTCTGCCAAGACACCCACGAGTGATGAGTAAGCCACATCCACAGCAAAACCGAAGAGAGCAATTTGTGTTAGTGAGACAGGCTCGAACATTTAATGGGGGATCCCAATCACAGGGACTGTTCTCAGTCAGGTGTTTCATCTATAGACAATTTGTGCACAGCTTTTCCATCAAAACCAGGGTACTTAGGGCCATTAGCGGTCATTTATGGACATTAAAATACCTTTGGCTTTTGAGTACCCAGCTACCTTGGAGGATGGGGGCCTTAAGGAAGCATGCTTTTCCTCACAGAGCTGTAATGAGAAGTGCACTGATGAGCCTGAAGCTCTTGGATATTGAAATAGGGGCTACCCAGCATGAGTTGAAGCTGCAGCAAAACTGGATTCACAAATGCATTTAGAACGACAAAGTCCAAAAAGGGTCTGAACTCTGAGGAGGAGGAGGAGAGGTTGGCCAGGGAGAGGTCTGTCTGAGAATAGGTGTAAATAGAATGAATTTAAGGAAAGGAAAATTTAGGCTGAATATCAGGAAACGTTTCCTGACAGTAAGAAACACAAGGTTGCGACTTGCCTCCCCTAGGGAAGCTCTGGGAAGATTGTGGTTTGAGTCATGTTACTGCTGAGCTGGACAGAGCACCAGATAATAAACTGCAAAGGAACAATCCCGGATTGCTCCCCGGGGATGTCAAAGATGACCTCATAGGTGTTCTTTCCACCTCTAATCTCTCCGCTATCAGTCTGAGCGTGACGGGAAACGTTGAGATCACGCCCTTTGTATCCTTCGCTGTCCCTGGGAAGGCAGAGAAGAGCACCAGGGGCTAGGCATACTTCAGATGCCAGAAACCGAGCAGAGGTGAGAATGGGTTATTTCAAACAGGGGAGTGTGGAGGACAGGGACAGGACAGCACTCTTTGAGGCAGACTGTCCGGAGTCCAAAGCAGCTCCATGTATTGGAGCACATGAAGGAAAAGAGTCTCAATGGACTCTGGGCTCCTTCCTGCAGACTGACGGTGCTTTTCTTTCTTAAATTGAGCTGCTTTTTTGGGACCTATCTGGGAAATCTTCACATAGCCCAGGCATGGCAAATTCTTGCAAAACAAACAAGAAAAGGTATGTGGCTGCCTATAATTGATGATGTTTTGCACAGTGTGACTAGTTCAGGGCAGAAGACACGTCTTCAACCACCTGCACAGCTCCAGATCTAACCCCCATGAAGATCTTGGGCACCTTTCCTGAGCTGTTCCAGACTAAGCCCTGCGGTGCTTTCCACTTGTGATCTTCCACACATGGGATAGTCATTTATTGGGTCAGCTCTGCAGCAACCTGCTACAAATCTTCTGCAATGAAGGACTTTGAAGGTGTCCCCTTATTGACTTCTACCATGGCATAAAAATTGGCAACGATAGCAGAGACAGGATCCACATTTGCTCTTTTATCAGGAAAATCACCACCAGAAGGATGTTCTCTCTTGCCTAGAGTAGACACGCAAGGCAAATGGTTCATTAGCTAGAGAGAGCCCTTCATTTTGCAGATGAGCGAGCAGAGAGAGGGAGAGTAGACACCTCCATACGGGACCAGTGGCAGTCAAGCATAGCCCCAGCATCCTTTTTCCTTCCCTATATCCCCCCTCCCTGAAATTGTCACCATGTACAGGACTCCATACCAAACTTGAAGCTGTAGTTTGGTTCCAGTTCTGGAAGATTTAGCATTTGGTTTCCATTACTGTATGCCTAAAATGTATGCTTTCTGTGTGAGGATGTCTCATACCGCCAAACAGCCAGGCACTTGTTGAGCGTATGCTGAGTTTTTCCAGTGTCTTTGCTGCCATGATGCCTCTGGTGCCTATGAGCTCCACTTGGAAATTGATAACGTCTTTAGGGACTCATAAAATTATGACTAAATAGCTCTCCTCTGCTATTCTCCCTTTGATAGAAGGGCAACTGGCATGACAGTGCCAGAGCTAATGGTGGGAGGGTTTTGGAAACCAAAGGCATTACTCTTATTCGTATTACCACAGCAGCAAGAGGCTGAGATCAGGACTTCACGCTGTTAGTCACTACAGTGGTACTTAGGGAGACTGTCCTGACCTTTAAAGAAATGGAAAGAGAGGTAAAATGACTTATTCAAGAACAGAGCCAGGAACAAAGCTCTGTTCTCCCGGGGACCAGACCCGTGGGCAAGACAAGATCATCTCTTCACTCTAATACTAAGAGACCAGCACTCCTGCCTGCTGTCACCACCCTGGATAAGATTTCAGATGGTAGAAGAGAGAATGGCCCTGCTGTTGGGCCAGCTACCAGGTGAACCTGCTCCCTTGGGCAGCTGGAAGAAGGGTTTTGGAGCGCTCTTGTCTGTGCAAGAGAAGCTGGCACAGTGGGATACCTGCTGTGCCCACACTGAGGTTCTTAAAAAATGCCCTTTTTCTCATAAAGGGGAAAGGGAGCAGAAATCTCAGGGAAAAAAATGTGTCTCATCGTGAAGAGCCGTAAAGTCCTTCCATCCGCCACAGAGCCACAGTCATTGTTTAAACTCTTGGTCTCTGTCTGGTTGCTGTTGTTTCTGTTGCCAACGCAGCCAGTCCCAGGAAGGGAGGAAACTTGGCTGGTAGACAGACAATGTGTTTTCCCTTCAAAGCAGGGTGTGAACTGGGGCTGGTTACAATAACACTTTCCACTTTCCCCTTTCAGGGATCTCCTTCTGCTTCAAGTGGGGCAGGCAGGATAAACACAGCGACAGGTCAACGGCAGTTCTTGGCTCATGGGAGCAGACGATCGCAGCACTTGAGAAAAGAGCCTACTTGGAGACTGACCTGGCATCTGCCTGCTGCTTACGTTTTCCTTTGTGCACCACTTCTTGGGACAATGGTGCTCCTTTTCCCCATCGTCTTCCTCCAATTTGTCTGTAAGCACTTCAAGGTAGGGGCATCCTTTGACTTTGTGACGGTGGCAGAGAGGTCCTGGCTAGGAGTTCCCTGTGGTCCTCAGGTCTCCTGGAAAGCCTTCCTCTCTGGGGGGATGCATGTGAGCGTCCCTGATGTGCCTCCTTACCTCTGTTACACTGCATTCCCGGTAGACACACCTAACGTTAACCTGAGGAATGTCTTCCTCGGGGCTGGGGAGAATGAATCAGTTTCTTTCCTAGTTTAAATTTTGCATAATATAAAAAAGAATTCTGAGCTCCACCCTTCAGAAATTTACGCTTACTCATTGCCCCAGGCTCCCCCAGGCCAAAACTCCCTGCCTACCTCACCAGCTTGAATAAATCACCACAGCTCACTCTGTTTCAGAGAAATTGAGCTGCATCCATCAGTCCAGAGTGTCCCCTTCCTCCTCCCACCACCATCCCTCCCCTTGTATCCTGCACGTAACTTTTACGTGCCCATTATTCTAAGGGCTAATGAAGGAGATCTTCCCAGATGAATGGTTAGCTCCGCAGGTGAGTATGAATTGCTTTGCCTCCTGCCTCTTGGGACCGTCCAGTGCAGTTTGGTGCATGCATGGCACAGACCCTGACCTGCTGAAAATCCAGCCAAATGCAAGGAGGTGCTCTAGGAGGGGTCCCTGCAGAAGATGAAGTCATTTGCACAGTGGCTGGTCCCAGCTTGCTATCCTTTCATATGGTAATTCTCCAGGGCGGGCTGCATCATGGTGTTCAAGGACACAACCCATCTGCTGGAGGGACTGATCCTTAATGCAATCCCCTGATTCATAGTTTACGTAATCTCTGTGAATAATCAATGAACCTTCTGCAAGGGGACTGCCTTGGAGATAGCATCGTCAGGACAATTTCTCTGACAGGCAACCTGCACTTTTCCTTCCTTTGATTTCAGTCCAGTTTTAATGCGATGACCTTCCCTAAACCAAGTGTTTTGGGGTTGCAGACTACAGCATTTGTCATTAATGAGCTAAATTTAGGACACAGGTCTGGATTCAGGAGACCTACAGACTAATCTGTTTAGACTTGGTGAAATGGTGAAATCTTTTAAATGAACCTATTTTTGAAGAGCAGTGAAAGGCGAAAGAAAATCACCAAAAAAATGTCCTGTGAAATCATCTGAGTCTTGTCAAAGTGTTTTTGCCAAAAAGATCCCAGTGCTTTTAATATCACCATATTTTGCTATGATTCTATTTTAGATTGTCCCCATTTTTCCCAGTCAAAATGCCTGTTTGTTTTTAATGCCGGAAAGACCTGGCTGTAAAATATTTTAAGTACTTCCTTACAATATGTTCAAATCCAAAATAACATATCTCATCCAGGTCCTAGGAAACTTTTCTACTAAATATAGAGTTTATAGGATTATTTTTAGACTTTCAATTAACAAGAAGTGGAGCCACATAGTGCCAGGGTACTGACAATTTTGAGGTCTTTTGGAAAAGAGATTTTCTTAGTTCCCTTGTTTTTACATACTTATCCCCAGGCAAATGTATGCACAAGTGTATGTGTGTGTTCAAAAATGACCTTGGTAAATCCCTTATTTTCCAGTCCTCCACAGCATTGGCAGGAGTGGTGTAAAGCCAAAGTCACTAATGTGCATGCAGCAAACGTGGTTTTCTAATGCAGGTCCAACGGGTGCTATCAGGCACCTATTATTCTTAGCTGCCCGGCCACCAGGAGCTGAGCTCCTACATCCCCGCATGGCAGATGGGAAGGATCTGTGCAAGGTGAGGACATTCACAAGCAGCAGTGTCTGCTATCGGGGCTGTTCTTCCTGCTCTGCATTTCACAAGCTTCAAATATTTGTAAGCTCTTGTATCACACACTAGTCAAAGTCCATTCCCAGCCATTATCTCTTTTCCCCTTCCATTGCTACTCGGCCTCTCTGGACCAGCAATCTCATGGCTGCTCTCTGGCTCAACCAGGGGCGAGTCCTGCTGCCCCCCAGCTATGTCCCCCTCCCAGTCACTCTAAGACCCTTCTACTAATGGTGCATATTCATGATGCTGATTGCTCTCTCCTCCCACCACCCTCTGGCAGAGCAAGAAGGAGGTGACACATGTGAGGAGGACAGGGAACAGTGACCTAATCCAAGCCAATTAAGCTGGGATTCAATGCTAAGCTGCTAATTACCTGCACTTTTCAAAGGGCAAGACTGCAACTGTTTCAGTGCTTCCTGGAAATTCTTTCTCTCTTTCTTTTCCATTTGTCTTTTGTGCCTGTGGACAAGTCTGGAACAAGCTCCTGCCCAAGCTGTCTCCAAGCTAAGCCTCCTTGAGCTTGCCACGCAACATGTTGATCGTCACTGCGCTGCCCTGCGCAGACAGAGGAACGTCACAGGCTGATTTGGAAATGCAAGCCAGAATTCACCCGCTGCAGAGATCCCCAGGCAGATTCAGCTCCACGTTTAGTCATCTAAACCTTGCGAGACTGCTGTGAGCAAGGCGCTAAGCTCCCTTTATGGAGAGCTGATCAGTGGACACCTGCAACTCAATTTAGTTCCCTAAACCTATGTCTAGTGCCGTTTGAGAGGCTCTGGGACATCCCACCTGGCCTCTGGTTGCCGCTCCAGAAGGGTATGTCAAGTGTTACATGTCAAGTGTTACAAAGCTCAGGCTCATGAGGATATCTCAGATACCTCAGGGCACATCTGATGATACTTTATGCCTATGATTAAGCAACTGAATTGAATCCCTGGGGTTGGTGAAGAAAGAGACAACTCTGCGGTGTCTTTTAGATACTTTGCTTTTGGAAGGGAATAAAGAAATGGGTGAATAAAGAGAGAGATGAATGAGAGAGAAGGAACAGTGGGATGGATGGATAGATGAGTGGAGGATTCTCCACGATTTCTAGCAATTCCCGGCTGGGTGGCTGACGATGAGGTATGTGGAGGACGTACTTCCAGCTAATGGTTTATACCAATTCACATGGAAATTTGTCATGCAGGGTTTTTTTCTGTGAACTGTTGTAGGTCTGACGATAATTTCACTTTAAAGCTGTGTCTGGCCAGCCTTGTGCATGCCACACACTCAACAAATACAAGCCTGGAATAAGTTCTTGTTTTCCGCACCTTGAAACCTCAGTTGAGATCAGTTGGTTGTTGGCAGAGAGGTGGGAGGGAAACGACCTGAGGATTCAGGCTGAGAGGAGAAGTAGCAGCATGGATCTAGAGCTGGCTGAGATGCTAGAAGGAAATCAAGAAATTGGATTTTCCCCATGGAAAAAGTCAACAGTAGGAGCTTTGAAATGTCATATCAGGTCTTTTGCCAAGCAATGGATTGTATAACCACTTGAAAATGGAAAAGAGCACCGAGGTGGCATGTTAGCAGGGGACACTAAGTTAGTTCAGGTGGTACTCGATTAGGTGTGTTAGTCTGAGCTGGCTGCTTGAGGCTCCTTCTCAGGTGAAAGGATGGAAGAATCACATTCATCAGTGCTGATCCCACGCCATGGGTGAGGAAGGAGGGAAATGCCAGCGGCAGTTCTGGCACGGTTGTCAGGAGGCCCTTGTGACTAAGGCTAACAGAGACACAGGGGGTTGGTGAACTAACCTGGACAGGTATCAGCCAGCTATTCAGCAGTCACACCCCTCACCATGGCCACAGTTCATTGTGTCTTTTCTTCTAGGGTATTCAGGTGCACACATGCACTGCAAAACTGAGATGCAATGCAAGAACCCGGTGATGAAGCAGAGCCTGGCAGTCCTGTGTCCCAGCTTGGTCACTTAGCTACAAAATTTCTCTGAATAGAGCAATATAACCTGTTTCTTGGGAAGAAGGTCACCCACAGCCAGAGTATTTCAATGCCATAGAAGCATTCAGGTGAAGGAGATTCAACAATCCATTTGGCAAACCCCATTGGGCAATTTCAGCTTTTGTACCAAAGCAGAAGTGACACTGAAAAGACAAGCTACCATTTTATGAAGCCTGAGTTTCCCTCCACTAAACGGCTGCTCATTCCCCACACGTGCACTTTTACACTTAGCCACACCATAGGCTTCCTCATGGATGATCAAAACCTCTCTTCAAGTTACCTTTTGAGTGCGTGACACATTTAAGGGGAGCCAGGGGGTTCTGCATCTAATTGGGGAAAAATGTGAGCAGTCCCAGACCCTCCCACTGTGTGGACATGGGGATGTGGTGGGGTGGGGAGCATACTCCTGGTGTCTTCTGAGGCCCCCTTTGCCCTCTTTTACCCACAGATCAAAGTGGAACCACTGGCTTTTATGATCTCTTCCTTCTCTTCCCAGTATGGGTGAAGAGTCAAGTGGGGCGAGGTACTGGAGTGAGGAGGGGATGCAGGGCAGGAGGGGAGATGGCCTTCGAGGATTGTCCTCTGGTCTACTGGTCCCTTGTGGCTGACACGTGTAGTGTGCAATGGCACAAGAACAGGGTTCCTCCTCTTTCGTTTGGAGAGTCCACACCGGTCCCACCGCTCTCACTGCTAGGATTGGGGAGTGAAGAAACATCATCACATCCCAGTTAAAGTGCTGCTGGCTTCCTGAACAAATCTAGCCAATGCATTTCACCTCTCAGAGCCTTGGCTTTCCTCAATAAAATATAGGTAAGACCCAAGGGGACAGCCTTGCCGAGCCGACTCATCCTGCACCCATGCTGGAGCCCACCCAGACGGACAGACGCTCCCTCCTGTGCAGCCTGAATTTCCCCCATCTCCCACTGCCTCTTGGTTGGATCACCGCAAAACAGGGCTCTTGTCTTGTTTTGCTTTCAAAAGAGACTTGGAAAACTTGTCATCCTAAGCACACGTTGTTATTTTGCTTTAATTACATGGGCTGCATTTTATTTTGAACTTTGTTTGGCTTTTTTTCTGATGGATGTTTTAGTGCTCTCTGGGTATTAGTATTCTTGTTTATGAAACAGCTGGAGAGCTGTGGCTGGTGGGTGCCATAAAAATAAAATGCATTATTATTATTATTGTTATTATGATTACGTGCTGGCTAAGCATACACAGCTTAGGAATGAAAGACATCTCTGTTATGTCAGGAATGGGGAGCAAACAAATACACTCTGCAGCATTACAAAAAAACCAGTAATAACAAAACAAGCTATCGTTTCAAATAGACTCTCAATTTGTTGTGAAAACATGTGTATTTATTTAAGCAAGCAATGTCACAGATAACGATCTATTAAGTGGTTAATTTTCAATGAATATGTTTCTAATAATCAGTTGATATTTAAACATATGATAACTGTCATATTAAACCTTGCATCAGATTTATATGATAAGGATTTTGCTGTGCTGCTATTTCAAATTCTAGATGATTATCAAAACCAGCCCAGCCCAAAGATTAACAAGTGTTTTTATCACTCCCACACTCCTATTATTAATCCTTAATAAATCTGCTTTCAGTAATCATTTCTAAATATGCAATTGCTGCTTTATTGCGTTGGAACCGAACGACAGCTCGTCAGGGGAATTGCAAGCCCTTGCAGAGGGCAGCGCGGCTCCCATTCATGAGACACTGCATGCCAGTGGCAAGGCTTGAGATTGCCTGGCTTACCAGGTCAGGTCTGATTGCAGCCGTGGGTGTCAGATGAGACTCTCCGCTGCTGAGAAGTTTGGTCTCACATGCAGAAAGAGACCTGCAAAGCTTGTAAACCGCAGCTGGCATCCTGGTCTGCAGGACCCCAGGGGGATGGTTCATGTACGGGACACAGGACTGTGAGTTAGTGTCAGGTCCGCTGACCCTCTGCAGGACTTATATACGCTTCTCTGTTATCTATTCTTATATATGAGATGGTGCCGTGCTGAAGCATGTCCCAAGGGCCTCAGCGCTCAGGCATTGAGGATTGGCCTTCATGTGTTGAAGTCAGGATGATCCATCCAAGTGACCAAACCTGAGACCAGAGCTGGGTCAGCCTGTCAGCACAGACCTAGTGAGTCCGAAGTTGGATGCTCTTTGGGGGGGTGCCAGCTTCCTGCTGCAAGCATTAAACTCCGTAGCTTGGCAGCAGGCAGGGCTCCAGACACGTCATGCTTTGCACCGTGCTGATATTGCTTCCTCTTGGCAGATCTTCAGACCCATGAGCCAGGTGCACAGGTTCAACATCTCATGTCTAGTCAGAAGAGTGTCAGGAGGGGCAGCAGGAACAGAGCAGGGCTTGACCAGGGAGCTGCTGTGTCTCCGTGGTGGTGTCTGGCTCTGGTTTGGCACAGCTATGGCAGCTATGGCTCTAGGGCTGAGCCCCGTGTTTCGACATGCACCTCCTTTCATTTCCAAGGCAGCTCAGGAAGGCTCAGCCCTGGGAACAGTTATGTGTTGACAGTAACTGTTTTGTGCCAGTTCCTGGTACAAAACTGTAGGTTTTGTACCGGTTCCGCTCTGCCTACGCAGGCTGCAGCTGAGCAGCCCAGCACCCTTCACCTCTTCCTAGGTGAGGTGCCAAATGCAGTTCAACGCCTGGGAGAGAGCTCTTGATGCCCTCAAGATGATGCCCTCAGGGTGATGCCCTCAGGGTGATTTGCTCCTCATTTTATAGAGGACAGAGGCTCAGGGAGACTGTGAAGCCCAAATCAAGATAAGTGTTCGTCCCGGTTGCTGCAGCTCAAAGGCTTGTGATCTGAATTGCTCACCTTGGCATACCACAGGACATAAATGGGCCTTAATTGGCATGATCCTGACAGCAGATCAGCCATCAATGGGGACCCACCTCTGGAATCTTCCACTAAGTCCTGAAAACTGTCCCACACATGAGACATGGGCCCTTGCACTCATACCCTATGTGTCTTTCTCCATCCTAGCTTCTTTTTTCCGCTCTCTCCCCCTTCGACTCCTGCAGTGCACAGCTTGCTTGGTTATGCCAGCACCCTTTGCAGAATGGCCGTGGGCCCATGGTTAGAAAGGGCAGCTAAAAGCAACACATGCAAAGATACAGCGTTTGCAAAAATCCCTTTCCGAGGAGCTCGTAGGGATATTTGCTGTGTCCGCTTTCTTTGCACAGGGAGAGTGTGGGCAGAGTCAGCACCAGAGACAGAAGCTGCATTTTTTTCTTTCTCTCTCCTTTTTTGTGTGCTCCTCTCTTGTTTTGTTTTCAGGCAAGCTGGACTGAACTCCAAGAGCGAATGCAAACCCTGCTGCTTCAGCATTTTCCCCTTCTCTCTAAAAAGGGCAGTTCTGCTGTCATCTTTCAGGCTGTCTGAATGACAGTCAGGCTGGTGGAAAGGAGATTTCTTGCAAAACTGCTGTCCGGGGAAGAAAGGGGAGGAATGAGACATGACGCTAAGAGGAAAAAAAAGCAGTTGTTCAATTGCAGGACATGAAATAGTCTGCCGGTTTTTTTAATGTCTTTTTAATTAAACAGTTTATAAACATTTGAACTTGCTTGGTCATTGCATCAAGAAACTGGTGGAGACTGAAGGGACCAGTAAGGAGAGCAGGAGAGGGGAGAAAAAGGTCCTGGCCAGCTGTTGGAAGAAGCTGTTCAATAATATGGGACAAGTTCACCATCACTCTCCTCTCAGGATGCTTTTAGATTAAAATATCATTTCACTGAGAGCAGAGTTTCCTAAAAATATGCCTTTCAGAGATTCCTTATCTACGTATAATTCCAGATGGGAGTAGTCCAGATCACAGACACAGACAAAAAAGACAGAGAAAGTGATTTTCACTGGTTCTGCAACCTCAACTTAGCAAAAGGTGTTTCAGGCTGTGATTGGGAGCAGAAGGGTGGGAGGAGTGGATATCTTTGTGTATACATAAATGCCTATGTGCCACTCTGCTAAACTGGGAATCCACTGGCCAGTTCTCATTCGATTAAACAGAGGAGAGGTCCCGGAGATATTCACCAACAGCAAATTTCATGAAAAAATATTTGCACCTATCCGTGCATTTATAGAAGGAAAAGTGTTGATATGATCACAGCCACCTTACTGGCTTTCAGTATCTTCCTGAGTGCTCTTGAAATCAAAATTTCGTTTTTTTTTCTAGGCATAGCCTACATGTCCTTTCTGATGCCATTTATATCCTTATTGGGAGTAAGACCAACTACTTACTGCATAATGTTGTGCCGAGCGATTCCCAGTCAAGTTGGATAATACCACGAGACAGAGAGGACCTGCAGAAGACAATATGCTGCTGAAGAAAAGCCATGGAAAGGAGCTAACCATCTTTTCCTCATCTGCATCTAAGGGACAACAGTGAAAAACGCTTGTCATGACAATTAGGGGCTCTGCACGTGCAGGGGCTCAGTCGTGAAACACTGTATTGCCCCCCTGGCAGTGAGCAGAAATTAACATTGGCTAAAACTAGGTGCTTCTTTCAAGTATTTTCCTGAACTGGGATCATGCCAGGTTAAGCAAGATGTAAGCACTTTTAGAAGTTTTCCCTTCAGGTCGAAAAACCATCTCGTTTGGGTGTTGTTGGGGAATTTCTTTTTTTGGTCTTTTTATTATTTGGATTTCCGGGAGAGGAAAAGTTCATGCATTTTGCATGAGTTTCCACAAATATAAAGACAGTCACATCTGGAACTTTTCTTTATTCTAGTGGATGGCACTTTTGCCTAAGAAACACCCAAAACTAAGGACTACAGGCTTTGAGGTTGATGTTAAAAGAACGGCGGAAAATAAGAGAATTAAAGAGTAAAGAGAAATGAGATGACAAGTAGGCAGAATTCCACCCCCCTCTCCAAACCTTTGTTTTTCAAGGTTTCTCTATTTTCTGCAGATCTGGAGGAAAAAACCTGACAAAATAATTGTAATACAAACAGGTGACAAAGACCTCTGTCGCAGGAAAGAGCCTCGGGTAATTCAGGGGACCTTCAGAAGCAATCAGTGTTATTTCATCTTCTCTCACCACAGACTTGTTGGTGGTTTGTGCTTTGGAAATGTCAGCAGTACTGCCCAGGGTCGCCTTCGCAGGAAAGGTCAACCTGGCGCTCCACCAGAAAGTGCCATTTGCCTTTTACTCAAGAATAACATGGAGATCTTTAATTGATCCACCTTAAAAAAGAAATGGTTGGTGTTTTATTATAACATTGATTTGGAAATGATCACCCTTCAGAGTGGAGTTTTACAGGCTGTTGAGCTTGGATGAGTTTCTGCCTTTCACTTGTACAACTGGACAATATCGCTTTCAGTCCTAAAAGTGATGGAAAAGAACTCTGGGAAACTGGGTAAAGTCTTTTTTCTTTGCCTAATCTCAGGCCATGGGAAGAGAAAGTGAAACTTCACCCTGTCTGAAGATACAGCCAGGAAGATCTGCTCTCTGGAAATGTTTAATCTCTCTTTCCAAACAGGCCTGGTAGCATAAAGCCCAGAGCCTTTAGACTTGCACTTTGGGATTGCATAAACACACACCGAAACAGGCAAATTTCATGGCTGGCACAAAAATAAAATAATGAAAGCCAGGTGACGTTCCTGAGTTTGCTCAAGAAGAGATTCACGTTGTAATGCCTTTTCCCTGTGGCAGCTGCCAGGAACCCGCATTTTTGGCTGAAACTGTTGTCAGAAGCAACCTGACGTCTTCCTACAGTTTTGGCAACAGTGAAATAATCATGGAGTGGTCTCAATGTCACCAAATAGCTTGTCCCAAAGAGATATATTAAAAAAACATTTGAAAGAGTCAGAATTTTTCACTTCAAAATTTGTAACAAGATATTCTATGTTTTTACTCAAAATTCCACTTGATTTTTAATTTTCTTCCCATTCTGAATTGAAATTTTAAACTCATCTGAATTCAAAAATTCAGGTCTCCATGAGACCTGAAATAAAATACTCTTTCAATTTTGGTTTACCAAATATTTTGAAATATGTTTTGTCTCAGTAGGTCCAAAACTAATTTCTTATTTATTTAGAACTTCCAGTTAACTGTAAAAATCAGTTACCCACAGGTCAAGTCCAGATGATGAAGTACTTCAGAGGTCAAATATTTGTCAAAACGATGACTCAAAAAGGGTGAGTAGATTTCTTCTGAATAAACTAACCGCAGCAGTCAATGGAATCAAGTTTCCTCCAATGTGTTGCATGCCCAAACACAAAGCTAGCCATTTTTGGCCCTCCACAAAGCAAGTAAAATGTCAGACCAGAAGGAAAAGTGTTCAGAAAGTCCCATGCTTTGAAAATGGACAGTTGTCCAAGGACACGGTTCAACCACAGAAATTACCAGATGACGTTCTCTGGCCTGTGTTGTGCAGGAATTTAGACTCAAGAAGTGTAATTTCTCTGCTCTGGTTTTAGAACAAAAATATTATGATGCCTTCAGTGTTGGCCCTCCCCAAGGCTGGGGTTTCAATCTACCATAGGGCTCAAAAAAAGTCATTTCCAGAAGCATCCTTTCCAGATTTCCAAGCTGGGTTTGCAGTAAATCAGTAAGACAACTGGAGTCCAGGCTAAGTCATAAATAAGTTTTCCCAAACAGCCCAGAATATTCTGCAGCAGGAGTTTAGACCCTGCCATGACTGGTGGCACCGGTCTGTCCTGTCCTCTCTTCATATATGTCTGCCTAGGTCATTATTTCTGCTCCTCACTACAATGTCCTATTTCTGGAGGTCCGGTCCCTGGGGCACAGAGCACACCCGGAGGGATCACTCCCTTTCTCTGCACGCGTCCTCACCATGGTGGGATCTGTAAGGGACATTTCACTCAGGCAGGATTAAATTATCTAACTAGGATGGAAAGGAGTTTAAGATTATACTGGAATACAAACCCATCTTAAAACCAAAGCAAAAAGGAAAAACTTGAGCACTATAACAGACAGAAGCAGCTGGGGTTTCCTTCCCCGCAAAAACCTTTGTCTGAGGACCTCAGTTAGGGCCAGTTTAAGATTATGGACTTAATGTGGAGTGAGGGCCCTGAAGAAGGATGCAGAGACTAACTACCCATTCCTCTCACAACAGCTACCACGTCCAATGGATGCAGAGTAGATTTATGCAACAGTGGCTGAGTGTAGGATCAGATTTCTTGGCCAGATTCAAACCAGAGGGTAAAAAGATCCGTACAGCTGTTTTCCTAACCCCTCAGCTGCTCACCCACCACACTCCTGAAGCATCATCTGTCAGAAGTCAATAGCAAATGGATGCAAAATCTGAAGAAACAGCTCAGGTCTGTAAGAGTTGCTTTACTTGATAGCCTGTGAGGGCTTTGAGGATTCAGTTTTCTGAGACTCCTGACTGACCCCTTGAGAGCAGACCAATTCACACAGCAGAAATGGTGACACAGCCTAGGGGCTTAGCTGGCTTTTATTGCATGGTCGTTGTGACAAAGGTGGTTTGAACACCTGAGGTGGGTCTCAACACTAGCTGAGAAAATGCATGTATTAATCAAATCCAAGGAGGCCCTCTATCTTGCTCCAATTAATCATCTTCTTCCTCAGGAAAGGTGGGAGAAAGCAAGCCCTTTATCACTCTCATTAATCACAGCATCTGTTTCACAGATGTAGTCTACAGTGAAGGTCTGCACAGAAAGTAAAAGAACACGAGAAAAGCCAAAAGGTTCTTGAATATGTTTTTTGTCTGATTTGTTGGGGTTTTTTATAAAAAAAAAAAACCAACCAAACACTTCTGAGCAAAGGAGAGACAATGTCAAACAAACAGCTTATGTTTTGCAGAGGCTAACTCTTGGTGATGCTTTCTGCTTTTCTGTCTTGGAAGTCTTTGCTGCTATGAAAGCCACTTCTGGCAGGAGATGGGTATGCTCCAGTGAACAGCTCTGCAAACAGATCTTTATATTGCAGCCACACTTCTCAGTCCTCCAGGAATTAAGCTTGTCTTGTGTATGTAGGCAGAAACCTTTTTAAGGTCCTCCATTCCAGGATTCAAATAATCATATTAAACAATCCAAACTGTCCATCATCATTCCAGCAACAAGCCAGAAAGAACTTGGGCACCCGTTCACATTCAGCAGTTTTGATATTAGTTCCTTTGAAACTTGATAAAGATGAGCGCACCTCATCTCTTCCATGCTACAAGGTGATGCCTTAGCACACACGAGAGGGGGTGACTCACTTTGCGTGATGCAAAGGCGTGATTCCAACACCTTTGCAGTGCCTGCAGCTTAATGCTGGTGGTCTGTAGATGCCTGACGAGCCTCAGAGAATGGCCGGGTCTCCTGAGACTCCATGAAGAGCCTTGATGAAAATCTGTGGGGTTCAGCAGAATTTCCTCATTCAGTGTTCATCTATGGCCTCTTGGGGTAGGCAAATTCTAGGGATCTCTCCAGTTCCTTAAAACAGCCCTCTTTGTGGGCCAAGATCTCTATGAAAGAACAGGCAGGAAAGTTTCCTCACTTTCGTGTTTCCTGATAGAACTAGATGACTTATTCCAAGAAGGTTTGTCAGTTCATGATCCTCGAGTTGGTGGGCACGTTTCTTTGGCCCCTAAGCAGTATTTGGTTTTGGCTAGGGAAGGAAGATAGGCACTTACGAGTATGGCCCTTTTTTCCATTAAGCTACTCAAAAGGACATCCAGCTCCCTCCATAAAAATCTTGGATACCCAAGTGAGAGCTGAGGATGACAGGAGGTGACAGAGCCAGGCTCGTGCTTTGACATCTGGTGCCAAATGCATTCACAAGTTCACGGTAACTCACTGTTATTAGTGTCAGCCAACCTAGACTCCCTTTTAGTGCCGAGCTTAACATCCATGTCGATTCTTAAGCTTTCCTGTTCCAAAATGTGACCCCCTTTTCAAGGCCTGTGGAGAGCTAGCTAAGTCCCAGCTTTCCTGCTTCTCAGTCCTCATCTGAAATGCATGCATTTCCTTTAGTGATAACATGGTTCACAGGCCATAGATCATGGGTGAGGTGTTGCCAGGAAAATCCTCCAACAATCACAAAAAAATGATGCCTATCTAGAGAGGAAGGTCTGATATCGCCAACTCGCTGTTATCTGTCTGTCTGTGCTTCCCAGCAAAGGCAGGGATCATCAGTCTATGAAGTCCTTGGATGAAGGATGTTGTGTTTGTGTCCGTGATCGCAGGTGGATCCTCTGGTAGCCACTGAAATGTTAACACGGTTGTTCAGCTCCCCCTTAAATTTGATTCTCCCTGCTCCTGTTCATCATGCAGTGAGAGTTTCTCCAAACTTAAGACGTTCCTGAGCCATAGGTTGGAGAGCTCATTTATTTATTTTTATTATGCATTTGATAATCGCATTTTCAGTTGGTGCCTGGATTAAGTGTCTGTGGCTGTTCCTCACTTGACCTCTCCGATAGTAAAATCTGTATGGTGACTGAAAACAGAAGTCCATAAAACTACCTGCGTCCCCCGCTCAACGGCCAGCCATGAATCTCTGTGGGAGAACACAGGTACACCAGTCCCTCCAGCCTGCCCAAGTGTATTCATCAAGGATCCTCACTATATAACTCAAGTTGCAGTTATTTCACCAGCAGATTTACAGTGGATTTAAAACAAAGGATTATTTACACTGCTGTGGGGCCGGCAACAAATTAAAAAGAACTGGAGGTGGCAGAGGGAGCCGCCAGTGTGGAGACTAATTGCTATTAACCCACGGCTTCATCACTCAGCTTCTGAGTTGCAGGAAAGTTATTGTTCCCAGGGGCCTCTCACACTTAGGCATTGAGAAATATTGTTGGGAAATCCAATCAGTCATGCAGTCTGGACCGTAAAACAATGCCATCCGCTCAGGGCTCTCTCCACACAACTGGCGCTAGTTTTCTTCATTTCATCATTTCTTTCTTTTCTGCTCGGAGTTGAATTTATCAGGCAGACAAGCACCCTGCCTGGTAGTGCTGGGCAGCTCTCCTATTCTCCCCTTGCAATCCACCATCCCCTGCTCTCGCTGCTTCCCTCCCCCCCGCCAACGTGCCTCCGTGCTGGCTCGCATCCCCTGGGATATTCCCCCTTTGCTCCTCTTGCACCATCGTACCCCTTCCCAACCCACCAGCCATGCAAAAGGTGCGTTCCATACCAGGCTGCCAACAGCAGCTCGATTCAACCCTGTTAACAGCCTCTGTCATTCCCGTTCTGCCAATAACCCTCGCTTTTGGCTTGCACATGCATCGAGCAAAAATAGTCTGGTAATCCGATAGCACTTTCCCTGCTGTTCGGTGACACCTTTGTTTAAGTAGCACTGAAGTGTCTGAGTCAGAGATGGCACTTGTGCCAGGCACTGCCCCAACAGCACGGCGGGCTCAGCCCCAGGCACCCTTGCACCGCGTTAGCAAGGTGGCAAGAGCTGGTCCAAGTGCTAGGGGTGTTTAGCAGAAGTTCCTGGCTCATTTGGGGTGTCGAGCCCCACTTTGGTGGGGAAAGACATCATTAACGTTGCTAAAGGTGTCTGCCCCAGCGGAAAGGCGCACGCTGTCAGGACAAGCTCCGTCAGAGCAGGCTGGGGATGTCCACAGGACTCAGGGTCCTCAGAGCTGCTTGCTGCCTATAGCTCTGAAACACAGCTATTATCATTTTTGTGTGCACGTGTGGGAGGGGGTTTCAATTCAAAGTGCAAAAAATGAAGCACAGGCTGTGTTGCAGCCTGCTGGAGTGATGTTTTTCATAGCATGATGCCAAGGGTATGTTTTGCATGTCCTGGGGCACGGCATGAGCTAGCAGGGTAACAAGGTTTGAGCGCAGAAGACCTGCCAGAATGGTCTTGAGGTTCTATGGAGGGAACCAGACTTTTCCAGGTCTTATCTTCACTGCCTATAGGGTGATCTCTGGGGTTTACTATACCTGGAGCATCATCTGGGTTTTGACTCAGGGTAAAATAATCATTTTGCTCCAAAATGCTGAGGGGTATTGGGAATCAGGAGACAACTCATGTCCAGGCAGCGTGGATATTAGGGGACCAGGGAGATGGGTATTTCTTTTAGCACCTCGACGGGAAAAACCTCTGTTGATGCTGGCCTAGGCAGAAGGCTGCTAGAACTTCTTAGTTTTTATTTAGCTATGTTTTTGGAAGGAAAAAACATTACTCTAGGGATTTTCTTAAAGACACATGGGAGTACTTTTCCTTGCTTTTGCTTTCAGTAGTCTGAATCCAGAATTCAGGAGCCCTGAACAGGTGCAGGGAGAAAGAAAAGACTAAATTGTTCCTCTTGAAGTTTTCATCTGGGTGTGCTGGCTGAACTAGGTGAACCTGAAAATGAGGAGGATAGCAAGGAAAAAGAAAAGGGAAAAATCAATTGGAGTCAAAAAAAGCCAGAAATATTTTAATGGGATTTTTTTTCTAAAATAAATTTGCAACATTCATTTTGATTCAAAGCAAAATGTTTCCTTTAATTGGCAACAAATTATTTTCAGGTTATTTACCTTTTTTAACATTTTAGGGGGAAAAAAAAAAAAGGTCAGTTTCCTATGAGCCGTTATTTCAAAACAAGGATCACTGACCAAGTTAGAATATAATAGCACAGTGTTTCTGAAACAAAAGATTTCACTCAGGAAAACGATGCATTTGACGTTTTCACGTGTTTCCCTACCACTTTCTTTCCAGCAGTCGTCAAACATCGCATTTTCACAGCTTTGCTCTTCCCAAATCTCTGTGCTGACGAGGGGAGGGGGAGGTTTCCATTTGTCAGAAGGAGACTGCCTGGCCGCAATCCTGGGCAGCCTCACCAGGGCTGCACCGTGGGGATGCTGCATCTCCCAAAACAAACAGCAGATTGTGGGTGACGTACCTGGAAGGGGCGGCAAGTCCTGTCCCTGTGTGCTCCAAGAGAGGCTGAGAAACCAGGATCAGCCTGGAGGGGTGGGTTTCTAGCGAAGTGCGTATGTTAGCTATTACAATATTTCCTTCGGTCTGTGATGCGCAGATCGATGGGAACTTTCCAAGGCTGAGGATGGAAAGCGTTTAATACAAATCTATAGATTTGAGCCTCAGGGGCAATGCAGGTTCTGCTTTTGCAGGTGGGTGGGATCTGGGACACTCACTCAATTTACACATCCTAAAATAGGAAAAGTGATCTTGCATATAGGTTTCTACCTACTTTTTGACCATCTACACTGTGAAAGCCATATTCAGACAGACCTTTTTCCATCAGCTGATCACCTTTACAGCCTGAGAACAAGCCAAGAAGAAACTCCAGGCAGATGTCTCATCCAAGCTCTCCAGTTCTGCATTGTTTATAGGGAAAAATTCACCGATGGATGCTGTGAAGCTCTATAGGACACCAGGCTGATTCCTATTGGTGAAATCTAATGGTACTAGTGACGGGGGGAAAATACAAAATAAAAACTAAAATTTCATAAAATTTTAAAAGTTCAAAATAAAAATTAAACTCTTTCTCAAAACTGTGAGTTGGAGGGGATTTCTGTATACTTCCACGTTGTGTTCAACTCACTTAAAAAATAAAGAGATGAAGTGCAAAATGATCTGGGATGTCCACAAGAGACCTCTGTTGCTAATGTCAGCACCAGTGGTTCCGGGATGGGATAGATGAAAGCATTTAGGGGAATCAAACAGGAAATTTTTAAGGCAAATGAGATTCCCCCAGGTTGTGAAGCCCTCTCGGTTTCACGGCAAGAGACGTTTCCAGCTTCCAGGGACAAGTTTTGAGAGGCTCCGCTGTGGTTTCCAGTGGGAATTTTCTCCATGGTGGGTGTCTGGAACTGGTTTCTTTCAATCAGTCATATTCATATATGTACAAGAAAGACTTTCAACCAAAAGCTACAGACTTGTTGGGTGTTAGGAAATCTTGACTGTCAAATAAATCTCAGGAACAATTATTTTCTTAAAATATATTTATATATTAAAAAAAAAAGAGAGAGATGAACAGATTTAGACTGCAGTTGGCACTTGTTTAAGGCAACTTAACAACCACTGCGGAAACAGAGACTCCATTGTAATCCCCTATATATACTGGCCCAGTAGCCAAAAGCAACAAACAAGCTTGTCATGAAATGGATGTGTAAAGGAAGCAATCAAAATTGGAGAGAGAAACAGAGAGGGGGGGAGAGAGAGAGAATGAGAGAGAAAGAGAGAGAGAGGATTTTGAGTGAACTTTTTGTTCAGGAAACAGTAAAAAAAAAAAACCTACGTCGTTTTTAGCCTGATTCTGAGTGGCTCTTGTGTAGTGAATGCTGCAATGAAGAACACAGATATGTGCATTTTTTTAAAATAAAAATGCCCTGCTGTCCACTCAGAAATGTCACACCCCAGCAATGGAGATATCTCTGCCAAAGATACACAAATATCAGTGTTACGTGCTGGTCACCACCACCCCACTTTTCTTATGACACTCCAAGGGGGCTTTGGGGTCCATTCAGAAAGAAGGAGATGAAGCAGCTCTGGTTCCTTTCCTAGATGGCCATGCCTGAAAAGGGCAAGAGAAAAGGGAATGGAGTAAAAATCACCCCTCCCTCCTTGTTTAACTCCAGCTTGCAGCTGAGGTTCCGCTTCAGCCACCTTGACCATGCTATCGTTTTATTGCAGCATGACAGTCTCAAAGAAGTGAGCTCCGGCTTTGACATCCTGCTAACACAGGCATACACTGAAAATGTCTGCTGGGGACCTGGCCTGGAGGTGAGCAGAAGAATTACACGCAACCATGGAGAAGCAAGAGACCTGTGATGACCCTGTGCTCTTTGCAGTTCTCCACCAGGGTAGATGAAGAGGCCAGCACTTTTGAAAACGTCAAATGAGATCCACTGGCCTGTGATTCAGTCTCCCCAAGGCATGTGGTGGAAGGGCCACTGTTTGACATTTGGCAGTGCACCCTGAACACTTCAGGGCAGGGTTCATACCTGTGTTCATGGGATGCCAAGATCAGATTAGCAACAGAGCTGCATCTATTACAGAGAAAGAACAGATGTGGAGATACTGGATACCTCCAAAGCCGTAGTTGCTGTGATCTTTATCACAGAAGCATCACAATGGCATGTAATATCCTTAATTAAAGCATTGATTTCATGTGGGTTGACCTGTTTCCCACGCATGAATACGGTATGATACACAGAGGACTTTTGCAGAAACTGCAAGGAGAGCATGAATACCTTGTCTCTGGTTCCTCTTGACAAGCAGATGTCTATTGCTGCTATGGGCCTTTCTCTACCATGGGATGACCACCAGGCCATGGTTTGCTCTTGGGAGTTACTTACTTGCACAAGGACCCAGGATGAGCAGGGGAGTGGACCAGAGACCTTTTGCAGTTCCTTCCAACCTATATTATTCTGTGGCTCTAGGCCTGGATGTAATTGCACTGCCTTTATCATGTGAACTTGGGCAAGTCATTTGGAGGGAAGTCTTCAGATGCAATCTACACAGTTTCCTCAGTGCAAGTTGATACGATTTAGGTTTCTACATTCGTTGATTAATTTTGAAAATGGCATGTAGGCTCCTAAATCATATAGGCTCTTTTGAAACAATTATTCCTGTTTTTCCTGTCTCTTGCTTCTCCACACATTTAAAGGGGAGACGCTAATAAATCTGTCATCGCTCCCCTTTTGTCCAACTCTTAGGACCAACCCTTGAGACTTGGAACAAGTAGCTGCAAAGGTCCACATACCAAGACTTCTCCTGAGTTCCCTAAATCCTGCTGGCATGCTGGTAACCCATCTCTTTGCTTGAAGGAGCAGAAGGGCAGGCTCTGTGGCCTCGGTGTGTTGCAAGTTGAACTCTCTCTACAGCCCTTTACTGAAACTTGCAAACAAGTTCTTGTAAGCAGCTAGGGGAAATTTCAACTTTTGCTCACTGTTGTGGTTTAACCCCAGCTGGCAACTGAGCCCCACACAGCCGCTCCCTCACTGCCCCCCCCCCCCCCGATGGGATGGGGGAGAGAATCGGAAGACTAAGAGTGAGAAAACTCGTGGGTTGAGATAAAGACAGTTTAATAAGTAAAGCAAAAGCCGCATGCGCAAGCAAAGCAAAACAAGGAATTCATTCACCACTTCCCATCAGCAGGCAGGTGTTCAGCCATCTCCAGGAAAGCAGGGCTCCATCACACATGACAGTTACTTGGGAAGACAAACGTTATCACTCCAGATGTCCCCCCCTTTCTTCTTCTTCCCCCCAGCTTTATATGCTGAGCATGACATCATATGGTCTAGAATATCCCTTTGGTCAGTTGGGGTCAGCTGTCCTGGCTGTGTCCCCTCCCAACTTCTTGTGCACCCCCAGCCTGCTCGCTGGTGGGGTGGGGTGAGAAGCAGAAAAGGCCTTGGCTCTGTGTAAGCACTGCTCAGCAATAAGGAAAACATCTCTGTAGTATCAACACTGTTTCCAGCACAAATCCAAAACATAGCCTCATGCTAGCTACTATGAAGAAAATTAACTCTATCCGAGCCAAAACCAGCACACTCACCCTCAGTTAATTAAGCACCAGGATGAACTGGGTGCTGTGGAGTGGCTGGAACCTTTCTGCTCTTGTTCAAGCATAAAGGCCTCAGACTGACTCCGTGACTCCTTGACACAGATTTAGCGGGCTTTTGATTGGTTTGGCAAACACCAAATGCCTATCTACCTACTACCCTTCCTTCCAGAGCCTATCCATGACAGCAGGTACAAAGGAAGAATAGCTGCTGTTGTCTATGAACACAGATGGACTTGATTTCTAATGCCTTGTTGTGTCTATGCAAGATTAATAGTGGAATTTTCTTCAAATGCTCTTTGGGATGCTGGTGGAACTTAAGTTGGAGGAGTGAAATGTGATCTGGCCCATCTGGAAGCCTGTCCCACTGACACTAGCAAGACCTTCAAGAATTAAGATCCTGCGGTCAGCCTTTTTCCAGAAGTTCCCTCCCTTACAAGCCTTCAGGATGGGACCAGTTCCAACACCATAAGACTGGTCTCACTTGGTCAGACCTCCAAAGGTCCACCTCACTTGTCTTCTGTCTCCAATAACCAGGAGATGTTCCCCAGAGAAAAATACAAGAATCAGTTTAATGTGCAATGGCATTTCCCATGGCAGACTGTGATCTGAAGCTCATGGGCTTCCAGATCAAGTTAGGGAATATTTTTGTTTAAAAACTATCAAGAAAATTTCCTCCAAGGATTTGACTCACAGTTTTTTGAAATCATTGATCTTTTAGGCTCTCCATGCGTCTAATTTTCATGCAACACAGGAGCACAGAATAAGTTTTCTAACTTGTAGTTGGCCAACATACAGATTAGCAGCCTTTTACAGCAAGCTAGCAGTGGCAGTTAGCTGAAATGATAACACTTCAACACTGATGATCTCTGAACAAAATAACTCATGTTCCATGCAGAAAACTGTTACAAGAAGGATTTCTATATTCTAATTCTATATTCTATATTCCAGGTCCTTTCGATAGCACCTGGAAACTTCTCAGTCTTTAGTTTGGAGGTTTATGATGTATCATAGAGCTCTGCTGGAACCAATACTTTGTCTTTGGGCCTGGCTGAAGTTCTCCAGCTGGTGAACAGCAGAGAGGTTTTGGTGTCTGTTTAGTTACTGGTTTTCCCTCGTAAGAGAAGAGTAGTCATTCTAGTAATGTTTTCACAGGATTACATGGATGGATCCCAGTTCAACAGGCATGGAGCTGAGCGTTGCAACTCTGTCACAGGGACAAAATAAGTCACGGAGCGAAGAAAAAGGACAGCTTAGATAGACAGATGGAGATCTTTTACTTGGCCACAAGAAAGGATTTCCTATACCTAAATTAAACCCTGTGAGAATGTTTTCAGCAAAAAATTGTGATTTCAGTCATCTCGACAAAGACCTTAGTGTGCACAGTTCTGCACAAAACCACAACAGAATGACAATCCTTGCTCCATACAGCTCACATCAGAGCAGAGGCCAGGAGAGGGTGATGAAAAGAGCACAGTGATTGGTAAAGTTGCCCTCTTTCCAGGGATGGAAGGAAATTCAGATTTGGCTGCTTCTGTGCGGGCCGGGAGTTCAACCAAAAAGAACATATATGGTCACTTTTCAGAGGTTTCTCAGTTATTGAGAGGTTTAAGTGTATTACCAGTGAGTGAAAGGATTCTGGGCTGAAGCAAAACCTTATTTGAGGGACTAGAAGAAATCCTTTTTGGCTTCTTTGATGAGGACAAGGATAGTTATTAGGGGCAGCTTTTTCATGTCAAGCCTTACACTTGCTGGCCGCCCACCTCATAGAGTCTTTTTGGAAATCATTCCTTCCTTATGAAAGATATTTATGATTGCAAAAGTTGACACTCATTTGTTAAAATGAAGAGAGAAAAACTTTCACATTTCTGAGCTTGCATTAAAAAAATAAAATGGAGTTTTTGTAAGTAACTAAAACCCAATAATTGGGGGATTATAACAAAAACAGGAACATTTTTGTTAAAACAAACATTTCTTGCCAAAACAGTCATTTCAACCAAAAGTTTATTTCTTATTTATCTTTGGATAAAGGGAAAAGATTCAACAGAAAATTTCTGTCAGACACACGCCAAGCTTTTCTCTGTCTCTGTCCATAAGCAACGCAGTGGAAGCCCTTGGGGGTAATGAACTCTTGAAAACGCATTCCTCCCCTTGGTGTCTGAAGAGGGGCTCAGCTCAAGAGAAAATATCCTTGGAAAACTGCCTCCATCTCTACACTCAAGAGAGCAGCTTATCGCCAAAGTAAGGCAAGCCGAGGAAAATGTTCCAGCCCAGCCAAAAGAAACCATTTGTTGCAGCAGACGTGGTAGCCCAAGGGGATGAGCAGGCAGAAGACAGGGCATTGTGCCGGAATTTCTCCCAGTTTTTCAAGGCCAGAGAAAATGTTCCACATAGTCTCGGCGAGCCATCAAAATCACAGGCATGAGCTCTCTTTTTTAACTTGAAAAAAAGAAGTAGGTGGGGGGACAACAAAATAGCCACCTGTTTACCCTAGCCAGAAGAGAAAGTTCTTGGAAATGCATTGTTTGGGACATTTATTTCCATATCCAGGGGAGGTTTCTGTGGGTTTGGGATGAACTAAACTACACAGCCAGAAGGAAGAACCCAGTCTCGGTAAATGGATGGCTCCTGGGATGGAGTCTATGTTACTCTTGTGTAAATTGGTATTTAAAAGGGGGCAAATCTTTGTTCCCAAGGACCCTTCTGGAGACGAGCCCTGATAGCTGGAACTGGCACACTGTACAGCGGGGACGGCAGTGTGAGGGGCAGAAATGACCCCCTGCCCTTGCTGGTTGCTGCTGGGACTGTAGGAGCTGGGAACCAGATCTCAACCCATCCCTCTTGGGAGGGACAGGGTGGTCTGGATCAAGGGGCCTCCTTAGCAGCACTGGCTCCTCCTTTCATCTTCGGCCTCTTGACCCCAAACATTTGGTAGTATGTGGAGTGAAAATGCCCTGTGCCATGTCCTCTGATGTGCTCAGCAGCATCCCTTTCCAGCTGAGAGGAGGTGAGGATTGAACGCTGGACCGTGGCACCTGGACAACACTCAGTACACGAGGTACAGGAGACATAAGGACATATGCACACACGCACATTTTTTACCTTAAAAAAATAAACATTCCTGGTTGTCAGCGCTGCATTTTTCTGCAGCTGTGTTTTAAAAATAGCCTTAAAGCAAGTGACATGGCCAACCCCATAACCGAAATAAAAAAGGCACTACCGCTCCTAGCTGTTTACTCACCCCGGGGCAAAAAGAAAGAGTCTTTGCAAAGTTTTTGGCCTGGATGATATCGCTGGACCAGACAGGCCTGCATGGGGTCACCTCGCAGTGGTCTTCTCCAAACAGGCAGAGTTTCCCCTTCCCCATCCCTGGCAAAGAATCCCTCTCCAGGCTACCGATGTCAGGCTCACAGGGCTACAAAGGAGGAGATGCTTCTGTGCTCTCTGTGCTACAAAAGCAAAAGAAAATGGGGAGAAATATGCAAATGCTTTATACCGGACACTTTCATATATACTGTTAAATGCTAAAATAATCATGCTGACACCCAATGTTTAGCTGTATTTTTCTCCCATATCCACTGCTATAGGTTCCTCCCAGTATCTTATGTCTGTGCATCTTCCCAGCCCCTTGTCGCTCTCTTTTCCCTGCTATTCCGCTCTCCATATTCTTTTTTCCCCAGTTTATTCTTATTTATGTATGACCTTATATATATATACGGTCAGGTGCAATCCTCTGTGAGGTGCCAGGAGCACAAGTTTTTAGACTTCGAACAGGCCATTTCGGGTAGCAGGGAATGCTCAAAATTAAGAAGCAATGGTATTAAGCAAGCTGATGTCACCTGTTCTCCCCAGGGACCACAGGGATCCAATGGCTCATCTGGCACAGTTCATGAAAGACAGTAGCTAAAATCCGGGATCACCCCTTTCATGAAGAAGACAAATTGTGGGTGAGTCGTACACCCTCAGCCAGACAAGAAGCAACAGGCAGCAGTAGGAGGAAAGTCATCTCTTCTCCATAAAGATCCTTGCTAGTCCTACTCCACGGCAAATAGTCCAGGGAAAAAGGCAAAGTATGAGACATGCTCTTGTGAGTTTTCTACTGGTCATCTCTGATGATCAAATGGGTTCAAAAGCTGTAATATTGGTCTTCAAAGGAGCCAGATCTGTCTCATCTCTCTTATAAATGTAAAGAGAAAGGGGTTTTCTGTCACCCACCCCAAGCCAAAATGTCCATGAACCAGTTCTGCCCTGATTTGGCTTTTGTCCCTTGAACTTTAGCCTTTGGATGTTTCCCGTGGAGTGCCCTAGATAATATGGTCAAAAAGCTGAGCCTGCCAGGTCCCCTGAAATGGCTTGAAAGCCAGTGCCATCTCCTTAGCCCACAGAGTGGGGAACAGTGCTCAAGAACTGTGGGTCCTGGGAGCAAGGAAGCTCCTGATAGTCAAGTGCAGCCTTAGCATGTTTATGTTAGCGGCGATCAGCAATGAGGTTACGGCTTAAGGAAATGGGTGGATACTGAGACCAGGGATATAAATATGCACATGGCACTCTGCAGCCATAGGAATGCCCTGGATTTCTCTTCTGGCTACCGCTGCTGTCTCGCTCAGCTCTGCTGGGTGACTCACGCAGCTTCCCTCTGCCTCAGTTTGCCCGCAATTATGGCAATTGCCTCTTTTTATGCTGCGGCACTGAGACCTTCCAGGAGAAGTGTGCTAAAGTTGAGGGGTATCCTGCTGCTTTGCAATAAGCACCCACTTTGCTCTGCTATTTTACCTTGATTGGAGGATGGATTCAGGGGCTGGGACCAGGGGAGCATTAAGCTGGAGATGCAGATACAGGCCTGTGTTGTTACAACATGGTCTAAAAGCAGAAAAATCTGGCCCCATGCAAACAGTAGTGCCTGGGCTCCAGCCTCAGACCCTGAAGAGGAAATGGGAAAAGGAAAGCTATAGCTTTGCTCTTCACCCCCTTTTGCCTGGGACCCCAGTTCTTGAATAAGAGGCCCTGTGCTGTGTGATTCCTCGAGGCAGCACGCATTCAAATGTACCTGACCAGGAAAGATGCCATCGTCCACAGCCCGTGGTGCTTTCTCAGGGGTAATCAACTAAAAAAAACCAACTGCAGTGAGGAGGGGCATGCTTCTTGTACTTGCTGTTAGAGATGCAAAGGCTCTGAAAAAGGTAGCACTGCCTGGTGAGACTGGAAGGAAACAGCCACCGGTGTCGGTGTAGACCTGGAGAGACCCGTCCCTCGAGGACGCGGTGATCTCAGCTCCTGCTCCGCTCCATCCCCTCCCTTTCCCAGACAGGGAATCTCCACATGTTGATCCCGAGGAAACATTCACTCCTCAGTTCCTTCCTGCCGGTTTCTATTCTCAGGGAAAACTGCAGCCGAGCCTCACCCTTTCCTGCAGCCCAGCACTAAGGAGAAGAGCATCATGGCTGCTCGTGGCTGGGCTGTAAACCCCTCCTTTCCTTGCAGTGCTAGAAATCTCTGGGGATTTTTTATTTTTATTGAGCTCCTGTTCTGAGGGCTTTGGTTTTCACATAAGAACAGACATGCAGAGCAGAAGAGCTTTCCAGGATAGTGAAAGGACAGGACCCAACTAATTTTAGGATAGAGTTCGAACTCCATGACAGTCAGTAAGCAGGAGTGGGGCCAATGGGCTTACATGTGGGTGCGGGGATTACTTTTACCTTTCTGTGCAATGCATAGAGGTGTATTGGTCAGAGAAAAAAAGCGGAAATACTGCTAGCGATACAGATCTTATGGTATTTGTGGCCCCAGAGTATCTATGAAGTAAATGGGGAAGATCTGGGTTCTCCCATAAGTGTTTAACAACTGATGGAAGAAAAATTGCACCAGGGACTTGTTGATGACCTCCAAGCCTTTTGGACCAGACTGCTGCCAACTCCCAATATTTCTTGCAAACTACCATGTACCCACAATCAAGCACGAACTGAGCAACCCTCAAGACAACATAGCTCCCAATATTGCAGCTTGGGAGCCTGATGCAATCTTGCAAATCCACACTTGCTGGGCCCAGTGAACATGTTATTTCCCACACACAGAGGCTAAATTTGAGATTATTTTTGTCCTATCTCATAGCTCTCTTCATGTCACAACACACAGGAGGCGGGAGATGTATTCAAGTCCTCGGAAAAGAGACTCAGCTCGAGGATCCCACTTCCTTGGGCAAGTGGTCCAAGCAGTGATGAGCACAGATACCCCGTACTCCCACTTCTGGATGTTTTTTCTGAGTGCTTGATATAAAAATGCTATATATAAAAATGTTGATCAAATCCGGCCTTGGCAGCAAGGCTGTTGGCGGAACACCTAGTCTGCAGGTTTTGGCAGGGCTTGTATATGATCTAAGCAGCAACTACTCATCTCTGTCTTGGATGAGGCTCTCCACAGCTTCTTGTATCAAACCAATAAGAAGAATTTCCCTAGCATAGAAAAAGATACTTCTAAGGTAGGGAGAATGATCATTGTTAGGTGTTAGATGTGTTTCAAAGGCTGAAAGAAAGAGGATAGGGCAAGTATTGGGGTCTAGCTCCTATGCAGAATTAGTCCCTCATGGTTGATTGAGGGTACTTTAATTTCTCATAGAAAAGCTTCACACATGTAACAGGCTTGACTGCATCCTGGGCCAGTGAGAGCTGTCAATTAACCTTGGAGTAGGTGTGCTTAATGATTTTGCCCCTTTTTGTGAGGGAGAAAATCTGGTGGTGGTGGGAATGGACCCCAAGAATCTGCAACGACTACAGTGCTCATCACCAGACTAGCCACTATGTTCATGCCAGACCTTTGGCAAGCAATGGGGTTTGACTTTGTCAGCTTTGCCACCCTTTCGTACAGCTCATCCCACCTCTGCTGCTTTGTCCATCTGCCCCGCAGGGACAAACCTCTCTGCCTCCTCCTGCCTCTTTCCAAGGCAGTTTCAGACTAAAAGCGATGACGTTTCAGCTCAGGAGTGGCTGCATTTCAGAGAGCGGAGGACGTTGCGCAGAGAGTTTCCTGCAGTGCTGTAGGCACTTTGCAGAGACGCCATCCCCAGTACCCACAAGCCCTGGGCCGACGAAACCAGGAGCAATCTGCCACAGAGAACCCTCCAAAAAACCTCCGACAGCAGCACCCTGGCGAATAGCTGAGCACAGCCCCAAATCAGTGTCGCTCCCGCAGCACCTTGCATTCCCCCGGGGTGGTGGAAAATGAGCCATCTCCACTCAACTAGTGCTTTTCTCCAGCTGCCGGGGGTGTCTCGGATGCAGCCGTGCAGGGATGTGTCACCAGCGAAGCGGCTCTGGCTTCGGTCTGTGGGGAGAGAAGTGATGCACATGCTCCCCGTAATAGCTCCTCCAGCCTGCTCGCTCCAATAATAGTCTCCGTGTGTGAAATTTCACCTGACCTGAACTTTCTCAAGTTTATACAGCCTTCACCCTGACAGTTGAGAGCAGAACTGTTTTTATGCCTCGCAGTCCAGACACCAAATTGGAGCCGAAGTGACGTTTGTTGTTTCAACAGTATTATTATATGAAGATTGAGCTCATTACAAACACGACCTGTTTTCGAGCCAGGACACATATTAATTTGGATAAAATACCAGCTGTGCCCTCTCTCCATATGGCCTTATCGGAAAACAAACCGGGTTAAGTTTCATTCCAAAGAATGAAAATGTAATTGAATACTTGCTTCATTTGAGGAAACTCAAATAATCATTATCATCGTAATGTCTCTGCTAATCACGGTGGAGAGGGGGCAGAGGTGTTTATTTCTGTGTGTATCTAAAAATAAACTGAGGCACAATTCCTCTGAGGGGGAACCTGAGGGCAGCATGGGGGAGACTTTCCTCCAGCGCTGGGAGAAGAGGCAGGTCCTCATCCAACCTCTGCAGCACTGTGGTCCAGCGTGACACCGTGTGTTGTGTTTTTGCAGTGTTTTATGGTGTTTTGCCCTAGAGGAGACAAGGATTGTCTTGGGGAATGCATGGAGGTGGATGTACAGAGGTCCCATGCCCTCCCCATCTGCACCCTGAGTGTTGTGATTGTGGGCTGAGAGCACCAGACACTGCAACCCACCTCTGCAGGCTGGCCAGGCTGGTCTCTGCTCACCAGTGCAATGAGGTGTGCTGGCCTCAGACATCCCCAGTGACACTCCAGAAGGGCAGGAATTTAGAAGCAGTGGGTGCTACCGGTCCCCCAGCCTTGTGCATCTGTGTAGTGTTATCCCAGAATATGAAATACAGCTTACTGCTCCCAGTCCTGGGGTGATTTCTGACCTCAGCTGCGCCTAACATAGCAAACTTAAAAATAAAATGAAAATCTGAAGCATGTGGATGGGGAAAGGAGCCCAAGCTGCCATTGAAGACATCCCCTTGAAAAACTCTGTGGTGCTGGCTGCCCTCTGACTTGGGGGAGAGCTGTGCAAGGAGACACTCAGTGAGTTTATTTTCCTTCCAGCATTAGGGGGGAAAAAGAGCAGGGCAGAAATCCCCGGGTGCCTACAGCCATTTCTGGGTCTGGGATTTCTTCAGCCAGAGGTAGCAATTCTGTACATGACAGATCTCAATAGATTTTTTTCTTCCAATAATTTGAATCCTTCGAAGGGAGAGCCCTTCATGAGATAGAGCAGAGGGCTTTAGGAGGGTCCACTGCCTTTTGCAGCTGGTAGAAGAAACGGCACATCCATATGAAAGCAGAAGGCATGGGGATACCAAGACGATTGGAGAGCAGGGGATCAGTTGCATGGGACATTATAAGTGGGTTTCCTACAAAAATGCAGACAGCTGAAGGAAGACAGGATAGATGTACAGGAGGCACCATCCCAGATGATGGGTAGGACAAGGAGGATTGATGAGATCAATGCAGAGCAGAGGGGGAAAAGGAGGCAACAGAAGAAAGCTGTGGACATTAACAACAGCTGGGTTTAGAGCTCTGTTTTTGTAACCGCTTGGGGAAAGAGGGGACATTTCACCCATGCATCTGCATGAAAAATAAATATGGCAATGATCTTTTTCCAGTAGAAGTGTTTGGGCTGTGGTTTGGCTTTCATTTCAGAAACGAAAAGAGATGTTTTGCTCTTTTCAAAAACTAGATTCTTTTTCTACCAAAACCAAACTGCCTTTGGTTTTCAGACCAAACTCTTCTGTTAAAAATAAAAAAGTCAAGGTTTGGGTTTTTGGTTTTTTGATTTTTTTTTTGTTTTTTTTTTTTAATAGAGACTGAAATCTTCAAATGGAAAGAAATCAAAAGTCCCCAGACCAAACAAGTCTACTGCCCTAGAAGTTCATTTAGTGTCTTAGAGACCAGAAAAGTGCATATAGCACAACAACTGCATGAATGCACATCTCATCCGGAAAACCAATGCAGCAAGGGCAGGTGAGTTACAGCTTTGGGGACCTCCCTTTGGACTGAAAATGTCCGCATTCTGCTCAGGAGGAGCCAAGTTTGGGATCTTTGTCAGTGTCTGGTCAGGGCTTGGTCCCACAAGGAGATGCTTTCCTAAGCCTTGTTTTTCTCTTTCCTGATCACTCTGAGGTCAACCTACGCACCTGACTCGAAGCACAGACAGGTCCAGTTCCAGCAAAAGAGCTCTGGGGATGGGTGGCTTTGGTGATACTAAAGCATGGGGAACCTGAGGGCTTTGCAAGTGCTGAAATACAAAGAAAAAAGGGAGGGGACATGACGTTGAAATTATGGAGTAATTAAAAAACTGAGGTAGACAGGATAATTGGAGGCTTAGCACCACATTCATCAGCACCGCAGTGTACTTTTCTGAACTGGAGAAAAGGCTTCAGATAAAGCCATACGATAACTCGGTGTCCCAAAGCTTAAGAAGACAAAACCTAAACAGAAAACAAGTAACTCCCCAGTCTTGCTGTCTCTTTCCATGATAAACTACGGAAAAAATTAAGCAGAAAAAATTACAGAAAATAAGTATTTCTGAAAATTTCTGGGGGCCATCTGCAGGGTGGAGCCCATCTACTTTCCCTGAGTCCAAGACAGTTGCTGTTATTATTGCTAAAGGAAGGCAGCTGAGCCGAGGATGAGAAGCACAAGAGGGAAAGAAAGGCTGATCCCAGGACTAGGTCTTCAGGCTGTGACTCACTTTGCCTCTGCGTGACTTTGAAGAAGCTGCCAAGCCCCAGAGCATCTGCCTCGGCATCTAAAATGGGACTTTGAATGGATTTTGGGCTCTTCACTCACAGGCTGTACTGGAGGCAGGAATATTTTTTCAGGGCTTGTATTTTGGCCTGCAGAGATCATCAGGTGCCCATGGAATTGCTTTCTGCAGGTGCAGGCAAGTGCCCAGCCTCAGCATGGAGGTACTTTGCTCCTTCCTGTGTTTTTTGTTGTGACCCAAAGACATTTCCAAATCAAGATGAGGCTCCCAGGAGCCCCCAGCCATTAGGTCTGTGTCAAACGAATCCTACTCAGTTGGAGGTTTGCTCTCAGGACCCCTCAGATCTCATGTGGATGCCCCCAGTGCAATCACTCCAGCTCTGGAGGTGGGTCAGAGCTCAGATATACCCCGTCCCTGTGCTCCTGAGGGGCTGAATCCACTCAGCATCAAGGATTTCCGATCCACTCTGCAGAGCCACCCAACAGCAGTTGTTTTCTGCAATGCATTTGGGTTTGGCTTCAAAAATTGCTAGAAATACCTTTGAAAGAAATTGCAGATATGTATGTGTAATGTAGAGGCTTTCATCATCCACCATCAAAATATCACCTCTGACGCATCAGGGTTTAATTAAGAAACGCTGCTGGACCTGTCTCCATTGCAACGTAATTAAAAACCTTTGGGATATCTGATATGGAGCTGATGGCGTTCATTTTTGCCTGGGTGAATGAAATTCCCCCTGATGAGGCATCTCTTCTCACCCAAGTGAGCTGCTTCCTACTTGCAAGGAGCTCTGAAAGCCTTCAGACAATGAAGGCCTGACCCCAAGCTGGCTGAAATCAAGGAAGAGGCTCAGGGCTTGAATGCTTTAGCCAAAAACCTCCTTTCACTGGGATTACAGAATGAACTATCTCACTGCTTATGTTTCTCCTTTGACCACTTAAGTTTTCTGGCAAATATGGTTAATTAGGAATTGGCATCAAACGTTTCTTGCCACCTGCTTCACATCCTTCCATGATATGGTTGTAGACAGGATAACTGGAGCTAAATCCTCCACTTATGCATTGGCAACACAGGCTAAAAAATCTGCGTTAGGTCGTAGCCTGCCTGGAGCCCGGTGCCTCGTGCTGGACGACAGCACATCTTGCACAAAGGCATCCAGCCCTCATTTCAAGATGCTTCAAGTGGTGGATAATCCATCACATTCCCTTCTCATTTACTCCATTGGTTAATCACCCTCTTCATTCAGACTCTGTGCTTTATTTTTAACTTATGTCTGTGCCGAAAGCTCTGTTTTCTTTTTCTCGCTGCATACCACCGCATTCCCCTTCAAAGATGAAAGTCAGCAGCGTTTCTGCATTATCCAGGTCACTTCCATCCGTGGGATGCAGTTGTTTCTTTGAGGTGCATTTTTCCCTTCATGTGTCTAATAGTTCAGTAAACCATTACAAATACTCCTAAAGTGGAAGCATTTGCTTGCTTGCTCTTTTCAGATGTCAACTTGGCAAGACAAAATCCCAATATTTCCTGCGTGGGCTTGGCTGGATTGAATCACTGAGTGGTGCAATAAAACAAATACATCTCGCACAATGCAAAACAGGAAAACTATCCCCGTTTGGGGTGAACATCTCTATCAGCTTACCCTTTCCCTGAGAAAGGCTGATATTTGGTTTAAGGTAGAACACATTCCTGACACACAGGACTATGATCCGTTACAAAAGGGAGCCCGCTTCCTGGATTTAGGCTAAGGGACAGGGTTCAGGCAGGGGGCAAGCTATATATGTGTCAAAATGAGCAATGTCTTTTTGGGTCACATATACTTTTGACTTCAACACTGCTTTATGTAGGCTGTAAAATTAATAGGTGGGAACTAGATTTATTTGTCCCCCTGGCCTGGTAGTTGCTTGTTAGGTTAAACTCACTGATTTCCTGGTACAAAAGTGCTTGTTAAAATAATCTCCCTGAAAATATTCCTCTGGGACTACTTTATCTTCTGAAATCAAAAATTCCTAAATAATGAAATGTGCAAGATGTGACAGACGGACTTGAGCAAAACAAAACAAAACCCCCAGAAAAGAGCTTATTCCTATAAACACTGTTTGGGGAATTCAACTTGTTTCTGGTGTTTTGTAACGAATGCCAGGATCCATGCTCCACGCCGAAATGCTCTTACACAGGACTCACCTGTTTCTCTTTTATCCACGGGGCCTCATTCTGCCCTCCCCATTGACCCAAGCTTCCCTGTGGTGTAATTCCCATTAGGTTTACCTCGTTTGGCTCTGTCCTCAGTCAGACAACTTCCAAACTAGCCCACCAGGACTGCCCCAAACAGGCAGCGAGAAGATCAGTATACTCAACAGCCCCTTTTTCTGTGCTATCAGAGGGGCTGTTCCCAAAGCTTCATTTACCCACATCTTTCACATGACACTGAACCCATCCATCTGTTTACGTTTGCTGCTCAACTACAAACCTCACCCCATAAATGAGTACTCCAGCCCTATGTCTCCTTATCTCTCCCAGTATCCCACCAGCCCCATCCTCAAAGCCAGCCTTCATCTACCCCCACCTTCATTTACCTCCATCCTCTGTGGCCCCATTTTCCTCCCACACACCACAAACCCCTCAGACCGAACTGAACCTCTGTCTTTTGCCACCGAAGACACTCCACATTATCTACCCCGATCTCCTTCCATCCTGCAGTTTTGGCCCTGTCCCCACGTCCTGAGCCAGACCTAGCCCTGGGGAGCCCAGTGGGGCAGATGGGACCTGAGGAGCACATCTGCACGCAGCAGCAAAGGGCCTCCAACCAGGGAGACCTTGTGCAGTCACGTCTGCCCCTCTGAGTCAGGAAGCTGCCTCCAGCGGGTGCCCATCGAACAGGATTCTCCTACCCTTGCAGGTGGACACACTAGCTGGGGAGCCCAGGTACGGCCAGCATGCAGATTTACTGACCATTCTCGCCTCCCTTGAGGCCAGCTTAACCTCTTCATATCTAGGTCCTAAGGACTCCCTCCGTCAGTGCATTGAAATGGGGAGCTGCAGAACAAAGACCTAAGTTAGCATCTCTGCATAGCTCTATGCAGCACAGACTTTTCCCCACTTTTAATCTCTCTAGATCTTCTTGGTGGGTTGGTTTTTTTTTTTTTTCTTTTTTGTTTGTTTGCTTTTTCTCAGCGTCTGAAGTGCGTGTGTAAGATGGGGAGAGAGCTCCTGGGAATTCTTGCTACAGCTGAAGCTGCACAAGCTCATCACACTGCAAAAGTGCCTTCAGTCTCCCTCCCCTTCTCTTTCTTGCTGCAGCTCCGAGCAAGCTGTCAGTCTAATGTGGGGGCAGCCCCTCTGCACAACCCCGACCCCCCCTCCTACCTCCTCCAGGTGTGGGTAGCTTGACTGCAATCAAATACTCTCTCCAGTAAAAGGTGGTAGAGAGATTTCATTATGGGGCTGGAGCTGCGGCGCTGGGGGACCTGCTTGCACAATGCTCCCATTGTGCGGCTGCATTATTCTGGCTGCTGGAGGAAGAAGCCTGGAGTGCTGGAGGATGCTCGTGTGTGTGCTGGGAGCTCGTAGGTGAGAGTGCAAAGGGCATGTCCCTAATGTGACCGTGCGGAGGGCTGCGGAGAGGGGGAACGGAGCTCGTGTGCTCTCCAGGGACGGCCTGTCTTTACCTAATAACAGAGATTGAGGAGCTGGTTTGAGCTACCCAGACATTACATCAGCTCATGGCCTCCCTCCCATTGGTCCCCTTGCTTTAGCCCCTTTAATTCGGCAGCATATCCTTACAGTCACCTTAGTGTCCTGACCCATGAATCACATTTGTGTCATTCCTCTAGAACTGGGGAAGGGCAAAACTGTTCAAGGAAAAGCTCAGCATCTCTTCTGTTTGGTCAGATGAATGTTGCAGGCAGAAGGAAGCCTTCTTTGGGAGGCGGGGGGAGAGTCAGTGCTTTTTCCCCCCCCCCTTTTTTTTTTCTCCCTTGAGACCCTTTTTCCTATTAAAACTAACCTCCAAGCCTCTACTCACCTGAGATGAGATCCAGCTGCACTAAACAGGATCAAACTACGTGCCATGAAAGCACATGTGAAGGACAAGCTGTGTCCCAAACAGCTCTTGCTCTTCCCAGACAGAGGAGCAGCATATGCTGCCTCTCCAAGGTAGGAACCAAACCACAGAGAGATTCTTGCCTAGATTAAGCCATAATTTACAGCCCATACGCAAGTAAACCAAGGGGTTGCCCCAGGGTCCTGCAGTGAGGAGAGAGATGGTCTGAATCATGTTCCAGTGTTCCTGCCTTTCTCAGCAATGGGATTCCTAATTGAAGGAGCTGATGGTGGCCCTCTACATAAGATGACTGTGGTCTTGGTGACTTCTCCAGGGTCACCCAGAGAGCTGGTAGGAATCCTCTTGAAGCCCAGGTCTCCACCCTTCCTGCAAGGGGACGATTCCTGTGATTTCTGGGCACCCCCTGTCCCCCAAACTGTGCTCTCGCATCCCACAATGCTGAAGAAGAACCAGCCTCTCTGGTTCTTGAGGATCAGTTTCTATCACTTGCAGCCATGGAAGAGAATTTGAAATTATTACCCAAGTGTGTTTTTAAGGTTTAAAATGTGAAGGCTAAGAAAAAGAAACAATTAAGAAAGTATAATCTTTCCCTAAGGTCCGGTGGTTTGGGAAGAAGAAGAGGGCTCACTTCAGTGCTCTGTGTTCTGGGTAAATTGTTTTTTTTTCCTGTCCTCTTCCCTCCCCATAAGAAAAATCCTCCATTAAGAATAAAACAAGCATTTGCCTCCAGCTTTCTTCTAGATATTCTCATTGTCCAGACACTCAGTGAGCATCCATCAGGCTCAGCTAATACTTGTCTTTACCAACAAAAAAACAAAACCCCAAACCTTTTCACCCCAATATTTCAAGACAAAGAAATAAGATCTGTGTCTATATTGACGCCTAGGAATGGCAAATTTGGGATAGTTAGATCAGGTTTGACACGGTGCGCAAGAGCATTGTACTGAAACCCTGACTTTAATTTTTCTGATCGGTTCGTCTTGGGCTGGGTCCTTCTTCTTCCAAGCCGGCCCAGCTCTGGCTGACCATTAAGGAAGATCTGCCCATGATACTTTAAAGCAACATCTGTTTACAACAACGGTGTCTCCAGATCCAAACAACTCCTGATTACTTTCACATTTCTGATATAGACAGAGCAGCTCAGAAGCTTTGGTCTTAAGGTTCCCAGAACATCTTCCTCAAAGGACATCATTTGGAGGTAATTGTAGGGCTGTTGTTGTAAACAGTCTCTCCGAAAGCTCCCAACAAAGCAAGCATCCCTTATTGAAAACACTCCATCCAGACAGCGTTGTTTGTCAGTGATGAGCTGCAGGGATGCTGGATCCCTGGCCCTTTTATAATCTCCAGCGGTCACGAACCAGGCTGCTTGGAAGGATCTGTTTGAATCGGGGGACTTCCAAGAGGAACCAAAAAATCGCGCCAGGAGTGCAGCCTGTTCCATTTATTCCACTTTCCCTTGCTAATGAGGGTGATCTGTGCAAAACATGAGGCCCCAGAAGGGGCTGACATACTGTCTTAGAGGCCAGCTTTTAAAAGGACTGACGGGGCTGAACTTTCATTGCAGTATGGGTTAAGGAAGGGCATGTATTAGGAGAGCAGCCACTGCAGTTGTTTTTTCTTTAGCGAGAGAAGAGACAAGAGCACCTGCAAAGCTGATCTGTTCTACCTGTTATAGGATGGGATAATCTGCCCTAAAAAAAGCAGCCAGAGCAAACAGGCTTATAACTTAGATGATATCTCTGTTAGGTGTCTGTGGTTAGCCAGGAGGACTCCGAGCCCTGGCAATTGTAAGTGCTTTTAAGGATCTGTCCTAAAACCAGCCAGCAGCTGGATCACACCAATTAACTTGTCCTGTGGACCAGCAATAAAGGAGGGGAGTAACCTCCCAGTGTTGCCAACTTTTATGATTTTATTGGACATCTTGCAGTTGTCAATGTTCCTTCCATAAAATCCCAGCTGTTGGGTTCAGGAGATTGTGTGAAGAATCTCAGGTTTTGTTCAACATCAAAAGAAAGGGAAAAAAGAAAAAAGCTCCTACCCCTTGTGATTGTAACGCAAGGCTTAGAAATATGAAACTAAAAGCATTCTGCAAGCTCAAAAGCTGGCAGATAAATAAAAAGGACCCAAACCTAGTAATTCTTAAGATAATCTCAGGACTTGCAAGCCAGCGGTGGCCAGAGTCCTGGTAAATTGACAGGTGGGTTGGCAATTCAAGCTCCCTGTGTGGGGATACTTGGGGTTTAGGCAGAGGATCATAAGCAATGGAATTACAACATTTGTGGAAGTTACCACCTGTGAGCCGAACAACTGCAACCAATCATGTGCTGCTCTTACGTACTTCAACCAAAAAGCAAAATACTTTTTATTAAACCCTCACGAAGGGCAAAGACTGTGGAGTGGACAGAGGGAACATGAAAATGCTTTAAGTTTTTTTTTTTTAAGATTTTTCTGGTTTTGATGTTGGCTAGGAAGGCACACGCTGTCAGCACAGCTCAGCTGACAAGTAAGAACTCATCACACTGATGAGCTATCAGTCTTGAAAGAAAACTTGTGCGTCCAACTCTGTAGGAAGAGTCTCTGTTGTTTTGAGACTGAATACGACCAAGGCTTGTATGGTAGAGCTACATGACGCAGTACATCCTGGTACCACGGCCAACTGAAACACCCAGGGGACCTCCAGAGTATGGAGATGTGGAAGACACCAGGTTTATCCTCTTCCTGTCGATGCCGTTTGGGTTTGCAGGGCGGTGGGCCCCAGAAGCCTGCAGCACCCCGGGTGAAGCAGGAGGAGGGGTGTGGTGGGTTCAGCAGGTGGCGCTCCTCCCCTGACTAAATGCTGACAATTAGCAAATTAACTTAATTAGGCAGTGACTGGGACTGACGTTTCCTCCGCCCGCTCACCCGGCTGCTGCCTGCATGTGTGTGGGCCTTTTGATTGTCCACTGAGCAGAAGACAGTCTTTTGCACTGAGCCGCGGAGGGGGTGGCGATGTGCTTGCAGGAGGGCGCGGGGAGATGTGCCAATGTCAAATCAAAGCGCGACACCAAAGGTGAGCCCTGTTGTACGTTAGTGCAAGGTGGGAGTCGGTGAGGGACAAGCAGCCAGGGGTCAGAGAGGGTTTGGGGTGCTGGTCAACTTGTTGCTCTCACCCCAAGCAAAGGAACCACCTCGGTTTCCCCATCCACACTGCCGAGCTGTGGGAACATCCAGCCCTGGGGACCGTGGCTGAGGACGATACGTCCCTATGTGCTTGGAAAGGGCTGCATGCAGTCATCATTGCCTTCTCCCCTGTGCTAGTCTTCCTCCTTCACTCATATTTTGAGGCAAGCTCTCTAATGGCTTGCTCTTAATTAGGGTGAACTCTGAGTGCCCTGCTAGCACACCCTTTCCTTTGTCAGCTAATTGGCCGGGCTTTCTGATCTATTATGTAAATAGTCTAAGTCTCTGCGGCACAGTGTCGTAATGCAATGCATTCCTGGGAGCCTGGGCTTCTGTTTCATAGAATTGTGCTCCAGCCTCAGGCAAAAACAGCAGCAGCAACAACAACAAAAACCAGGCAAGCCTTTGGCTCGTTTTCTGGAGGCTCCATAAACGAGTTGCAGAAGAAAGTGTTCTGGGCAGCAGTTCAGGGCATGCAGATGGGGAGAAGGGTGCGTGATGAGGCTGAGGACAGCGGGAAGAGTTAAAGCCTTTTCAACAGAGCGGTCTCGCAGGCTGGCCTGCAGAGAAGCCAGCATCACCTCCCGCAGCCAGGGCTGTGCTCGTGCCTCCCAGCCCAGTGCTCCTGGTCTGTCACCCATGTGCACAGGTAGGGCTGGGGTTGAGTCCAGAGGCTGTCCCATGTCACATCCCCAGGGAGGAAGGGAGCAGCTCTGCTCTTCTGCTGCAAGGGGCTGTGCTGCTTAGCAGTGGAGAAAGGGCTTTGCTATGTGAAGACCTCCTCCTTACAGCATTGTGTCAGTTTTTCCTCCTGTCCTGGGACCAGTAAAGCTCCTCGCCAAGTCACAGGGTGCCTCATAGCATTATGCACGGAAGCTATAGATTTTTAAGAAAAGCTTAGACGTTTAAGGAGCTGGGGAGTCCGTGTGGCCAAGCAGTGTTTATGCGACAGACCTGCTCACCCAGGCAGACAAGTCAAGGGGCTCTCCTTCCCATCCACCTTTTGGAGATGCTACAGCAGGAGAACGCACCACCCGGTGCTAACAGGCAGCAAGGCACCAGTTGCTTCCTAAACCAGATCAATAGACCAAGCTTTTTCCACAGCGAGCAATCACCCTGGGGTGTGATTGGGGGGTTATTTGGTCTATTTTGGGGTTAGAGATGGTCTAAATGGGTCTTCTGCAATGTCCCATGTCCTGCAAACTGTGCTGCTTTTGCAGGCAGCTCCGGAGAGGTACCTCAAATGGGCTTGCCAAGCAGTGTGTGACCTCACTCCCCAGAGTATCAGCCAGTATTTTCTAAGGGGGATATATAAAGGGAGAAAAAGGGAGGGAGAAAAAACTTCAAAACTATAATTATTCCACAGACAAGGAGAGCTATAAAATAAATGAGCAAAGTCCCTGCTCCGATAAATTCACTTAGAAATCCAAACCCAGTAGCAACACTGTAATTTATGTCCCATTGAAAGAGGTCCAGATGAAAATTGGTGAAGTCTCTTATTTGTGTAATAAATCAGTTTCCATTAATGTAACCGATACGCATATTTATAAACACGGGCTGTACCCCAGGCTTGTTATTCAGGTCGTTGGAAGGGGGGCTGGGGAGAAAAGGGTGCTCTGAACCATAAAGTCCTTTCTGATAAATCCAGAAAGACAATCTGTGAAAAGATAGTGGACTCAATTTATGACACCTGAAAAAGAGCCAAGCGTGAGTAAATCTTCTGTTCTTGCAGAAGTAAATCTGGTAAAGTCCTCTTCTTCGTTCATGTCTCTGGAGGGGGCCGTAGAGCCAGCTAAAAAATTGAGATAATTTCAAATAGTTGTTTGCTTTGACCACACCTCCGTGCTCCCACTCCCATAAATCCCACTGCCCATGTTGACGCCTGTTGCACACCATGAACAGCTTTCCTGTCGCAGGACTTTCTGGGAAGCTGCAAGGCAGTTGGTTTTGGTGCTCATCGTTCAATGCACAAGCTCATCCTCACGCATGTGGTGAGGCGTGGAGGTTGCAAAGGACCGCTCCGCTGGTCATGGGGCAGAAAGAGCGCAACACGATTTATTGCAGAGGATCGTTTGTGCGTCAGACAGAGTGAAGTATGAAAAGTTGTCACATCTGTGGATTGATTTGTATTTCTGGTGGAGCTGCAGCCCATCAGGATTGTCCAGAAGACACACAGCATGTCTTTGCTGTGAAAAGGGCTGTGGTGTGCAAACTACTGAACTAATGCCAGCCTGACCTGGAATGGCACGGCCCAGAGCAGAGCCACAGAGATGCAGGACTAGGTCTGGGATCACATTAGGGTAAGGCTGCACCCAAGGAGTTATGCTGGCACGATAAAAAGAATTATTATGCCAGCCATCCTCCCTGTCCTACGAGTGGCAAGCAAACCTTGCAGTCTTGCATCTGAGTTCTTGGAAGAGTACATGGGCTTGAACCTCCATGACTTTGGTTTACATCAATATAAGCTGCAAAGTGCAGCAGGCATGGAGCAGGCACACCACCCACGCCTCTGGTTTTGCAGGCAACCTCTGGTGAAAAGGCAGCAGCTCAGGCCTAATGCTTGTCCCTTGGCAGAGTTCATGAGCTAAATGCCCAAGGCCAAGTCTATACTAATAAACAAAGCAGGGCCAGGATATGGGCTCACCCAGGCGCTTGATTGTCAGCACAGTGTCCAGTTTTGTCCCTGCCAGTCAACAGTCTCCTAAAAAAAATGTCTGGGCGCATTTCAAAGGACAGCAGAGGATGTTCTCAGAACTCTTTTGTTGTTTTGGGGGGGGGAAGAAGAGAGCCCAGCCATGTGGGCAAAGGCAACACGCAAAGCTATGCACCTGAGATGCAATAACCCCAAAAGATCCCTCAGTGCAGGAGCTCCATCATTCAAGGTTTTGAGATTTTGACTGGACAAGCTCCTGAGCCACCTCCTTGGTCTTTGAAGTCAGCCTTCCTTTAAGAGAAGATTTGGAATTAAGACATCCAAAAGTCCCTTCCAAACTCAGTTAATCCGTAGTCCTGTGCCATGTGCATGTTCTTGTCCTAGGGGCCTGAGAGGAGACCCTGGCTTAGCTTATTTATGAGGACAGACTAAGCAAGTGTGACCCGGCTGCCTGTTTGTGATTCCAGGGAGGGCTTGATGGCAGACACTTTGGCGATCACAGAATCATAGAATTATTTAGGTTGGAAAACACCCGTAAGATCATTGAGTCCAACCATAAACCTAACCCTGCCAAGTCCACCACTAAACCATGTCCCTAAGTGCCATGTCTACATGGCTTTTTGAATACCTCCAGGGATGGTGACTCTACCACTTCCCTGGACAGCCTGTTCCAATGCTCAACAACCCTTTCGGTGAAGAGTTTTTCCCTAATATCCAATCTAAACCTCCCCATACTGCACCCTGTACTCTGGTCATCCATGCTCACAACCCAGTCAGGTATCAAGGACCCTGCACAGGTCTGCAGGAGGTTGCATGCCCCTGCTGTTAATCTATCTAAGGGGTAGATGGCTGCTTTCCTTCCTTCACAGTTAGCACAAACCCTAAGCACACAGCATTGAGATGCCAGAGGGACCAGGTGCATTTCAGCCCCTTCCAGCACCAACTCCTGATGCCTGGAGTGGGGAAGAGATGGACTCATGGGCTGGGGTGCCTGGAGGGGGAAGAGATGAGCCTGGTGGCATGTGTGGCTTTGCATGAGTGTGGAAGGCCCAAGCTGTGGCTAAGGAGTGCCCGGCGTGGGTGTTGCAGCTGGCTGGGGAGTGCCTTCTCATGCCAGCCCAGGGACAAGAGCGGTGCTGGGAAGGTGCTCCAACCCCTCCTTGGCACCTGGTGGAGAGTTCATGGGAGCTGCCCGGGGAGAGGAATGCATACTGGGAACGCTGAGAGCCAGGAGGCAAACACTGGGGTTATCACAGGTACCATCGTGAGACTCAGGCTTGTGGTCTAACGAAGCTGAGTGATCTCAGCAGCACCTAATCACCCAGAGAGCTGGGGTGAGGTTCTGGAGATGTTTACCAAAGGAGATGCAGGATGATTTCAACCAAAGGGATGAGGCTGTAAGAAGAGCTGGGCTCTGGGTCAACAAACAGCGAACACCAGGAGGGAACTGGAGATTGGGAGAAAAGGATGTGTCCTACAAAGCTGAGTCAGCCCAGGCCTGAAACTCCCCTATCAGCCTGACGCCCGCATGTGCATTTCATATTGGTGGCTGAGGTAAGGAATCTGGCAAGTGACTCTAGAAAGGCAGGGTCTGTGCCATGGTGGTCCTCTTGACAGCTAGGCAAGGACACAGGAAGACTTAGCTGAAGGTCACAGGGTAGATGGTCATTCTCCAGAGGTCTCTACCCAGTGCTGCTTTTCTGGGATAGCCACCTTTAGGGACCTTTACTTTTCCAAAGTGTGGAGAGAAACTTTCACTGCATTCCAAAGGCCAAGTTAGTTATTGAGCTTTGGCTTAAGGTTGATCAAACCAGACTAAGACTGTAGGAAGCCTTAATTCAGATGCTGGTTGCATGGCTTCCATTCATGTTTGGTTTTCTTTCCACAAGCCTCTCCTCTTAACTTGGTGCACAGGATGGACCTGCTGTGTATGCTCCCCCAGTGTCACCCACACTGTCCTTAGACTTGCCTGGAGCAGCAGCCATAAGGGGACTTTACACTAAAATCCCTGGAATGAATTGGTCTACCCCCAGCCAAAACTGAGGTCCATCTGTGTCCTCAGCTCAACAGGCTCTGAGAGAATTTGAGGCTTTTAAAATGAAAAACCAAAAGAAGACCACCAAAAGCACAAATGGAGAGCAGTTCGATGGTGGCCCACGTCAACGATCCGCATTGCCTTCCTGGGACCCCCAACAACCCAGACACCTGCCCCAGACCCGTGGGTGCAACTCCAGGGTTGCATCCCTGGCCTGGCAGCAACCAGAGCTGAGTTAGATCTCCATTTCACTTTTGAGACCTCGGGCAAGTCACCCAGTCACACTGCACTGTGGTTCATCTCCTATAAATCTGGCTGTACCTCCTCTGCCATGACTATTCACTCTGTAAACTCTTTGGGGAAGGGAGTGCCCTTTGCCATGTGTTTACACAGCACCCAGGCATAATGGGACCCTCATTTAGGCTGGGCCCTGGGGACATAGGTATAACTCCTTATTTTGGAGTATTTTTGCCCTTGCCAGCACAGGGCATTCTGGGAAATGACCCCATTCTGCTCAGTTTGCTTGTGCTTTCCCTGTTTTGGCAGCGGGATCTCTGCTGTGTACATACAGGTGTGGGGCAGGTTCCAGAAACAGCAGCAAACAGCTGTGGGTTCATAAATCTTTCTGCTTCCATAGGTGTGCAGGGAACCTTACCTCACCTATTCATGTGCTAATTAAAAAGGGAATCAGTGCAGCTCATCAGCACAGGCAGGGCTTAAACAGCTTGTTTACAGAATTATATAATTTGCAGGCCAAAATGACACTATTTTTTTCTCTTTCACACTACACATATTCCAATGACTTTTTTTTTTTTACTCTTTGTGGGGGGCTCACTGACACAAACACTGACGGTTTGATTGACAACGCTGTCTATGGTGCGTCTCAAGGGACGCCCCGTGTCTGCAAACCATGGCAGTTTCAGCCTGCTTGACACAAAGCATTGACTTGCAAAGCCTTAGCTTTCTCTCCAGAGACAAAAGACCAAAATGAAGAGCCTTTTACAGTTCTCTTTTCCTCTCTCTTTAGCCATCAATAAGTCACCGAAATGGTGGTGCACTGTCGTGGTTTAACCCCAGCTGGCAACTAAACACCACGCAGCCGCTCGCTCACTCCCCCCACACACTGGGATGGGGGAGAGAATCGAAAAAAAAGTAAAACTCATGGGTTGAGATAAAGACAATTTAGTAGGACAGAAAGGAAGAAAATAATAATAATGATGATAATAATATTGACAATAACAATTTTAAAATAATTAGAATATACAAAACAAGTGATGCACAATGCAATTGCTCACCACTCACTGACCGATGCCCAGTTAGTTCCCAAGCAGTGATCTGCCCCTCCTGGCCAACTCCCCCCAGTTTATATACTGGGCATGATGTCCTGTGGTATGGAATATCCCTTTGGCCAGTTTGGGTCAGCTGTCCTGGCTGTGTCCCCTCCCAGCTCCTTGTGCCCCTCCAGCCTTCTTGCTGGCTGGGCATGAGAAGCTGAAAAATCCTTGACTTAGTATCAACACTACTTAGCAACAACTAAAACCATCAGCGTGTTATCAACATTATTCTCCTACTAAATCCAAAACACAGCGCTATACCAGCTACTAGGAAGAAAATTAACTCTGTCCTAGCTGAAACCAGGACACGCACTAAATCTGGCCTCTCTAGGCTACTGTGGGCTTTGTGAATCCAATTCTTCTTGCTGGGGTCCCCAGCTTGGTGTTCTCTTCCCCCAAAGTCTGGGACATGACTCACCCAGGAGCATGACACCTGGGGAGTTGCAGAAGAGCATTGCATCAGCCCATGCAGAAGTATAAATGACAGGATCCCCGTGAAATTCAGCAGCTGTTCAAATCTTCACAAACATGGACACTTCTGGGAACCTCTGGATTTGCAGGTACAGCTAAGTGCCATTACTCCGACCCTAACTGCTTGAACCAAACCCTGATGCTCAAACCCACCCCAGTTTATGGGAGCCCTGAATTCACCAGCTTCCACCACCAGCTATGGGTTTCAATAGTTCCTGTATCAGATCTGCTGGCCCTGTGTGGATGTTGCGGTTGCTCCAGGACCTCTCAGACAATACGAGATGACCCAGCGCGAGCAACTGAGTCAGCCCCTAGGTGTTGTCTGTAAGCAAAAAATCTTTCTGGATGTGGCTGATGGTGTCAGCTTGTTCTCCATCATTATACTGGGGTGCTTAAGACTTCATGCAGAAACATCTATAGATATCTGATTTAGGAGTTTACAGTATGGAGATGAATCTCCTCTCAAAGTTTGAGATCTACTCAACCACAACTTCTTGTTTGAAGGCAGGGTGCTTGGGTCAGCTCTCAGGACTGTCTCATACCCTGGAGGTATGCCATTTTCTCTATTTCCTATGGCTAGGAAGTTATTGATGTGTGCACCTCAGTCCCTATTCAGCACGATGCAAGATCATCTGTACTTTCCGGTGTGTGCAGCATCCACCACTGACAAACCCAATATGTCAAAATCAGACAGGGTCTTTTCTAAAACATGAGTAACAATTGAATCGTAGGTGGGTGTCACTGTATAGCAGGGAAAGATGCTAGTAATAATAAATCTTTACAACTACTCTGCACTTTTGAAGTACCTCCAGCCTAAAAAGACACTGAAGGCTCATGGCTGCACACTGCACTACAAAACATCTGCAATTCCTTCTGCTTTGCAAACAAGAAAATGGAGTTTCCAAAAGGTGAAGCAAATACCCCGCCATCACGTCATACCTTGGCAAAGCTGAGCAGAGGACCCAAATTCCCTGACTCTGCCTTGTGCCTTAGCTGCAAGGCTGCTTGGAGCAGGGGTTGCTGTTTATTACGTGTTTGTACAGCACCTAGCTCTATTGGACCCTGACCTGGGGAAGAGCCTCTAGCTCTAGTTTTAAAAATAATCTTTAAACAACTTCCCTGGAGGCAGTAAGCAAAGCAAGAAGCTTTTGCTGTGCTCGCTTTGGAAGAAGAGCTCCCATCCACGGGGGCATGTGAACCTCCCTCCGCCAGCTGGCAGCTCCAGACAGATTCCCTACCACTTGCTAAACATAGGCTAAACCAGAGTGCCTATGTAACTTGTCAAGCATTAGTTGGGACTAATCATTCACATTATGCAACTAAGTCACATGCATGCGTGCGACGTACATCAAGCAAGCTTCTGCCCCGGTTGCAGCAATAGCCCTACCTCCAGCTGAGCAGTAATTATTGTTACTCTGCAAGATGAATGAGGTAAAAGGCTTCAACTACCACTCCCTGCTGCGCTCAGAGCTTTACGGTAACCTCAAGCTGGGGAAGGAACCGGTTGCAACTTCTTATTAAGCCCATCCCACCTCTGCCTCCACACAGGACCACCCGCCTGACTGCAGAGCTTTGGTTGCAGGTTAGTTGGCCTGGCAAAGGGTGAGGGCTGGGGCCTCTGTTCCACTGTCATAGCCTTCCTTGCAGAGAGGGCACCTGAGTGTTGATAGTCCTCCAGTGCCTTCCCACAGTTCCCCTCTCCACAAAAGAAGTGAGATGATTCATGGGGAAAGGTCCACGATGCATCAGCTTCCCGTAACACAAGGGTGTTTGACCACAGGATATCTTCAGCACTGTAACTGCTTACACCAAGGCTGGGTCAACTCACGTGTTCCCCATTGGGCAGTTGTCACCTGAGTTCATTTCTCAGTGAAGGCATATCCAAAAATGACTGACATAATCTTTCACTTCCAGGTGTCAGGGACACTTTGACCTTCCCAGAAATTCCCTTTTCCTTGCATTTCTGAAGGACAGCACTTTAATCTTGTTGTCATCGAAAACAATAATCTGTTTTCTCTGTAGCAACGGGGATCTGTCTTTGTTTGTCATGACAATAAACAGAGTGGAAGTGGTCCCAGAAACCCCCCTCACTCTGCCCTGGTCACCCATAACTATCGGGAGACCCAAGAATCAGGGTGGGCAACCCGTGCAACTACCCTGAACTGCAAGCAGCACACCCAGATCTCTCGCTCCCTCACTCCTTTCCATGAGCCATCCCTCAATCTAGTGTGAGATCTAAAGCAAATTCCTGGGAGGTGAGGGAAGATGCATGTGTTGTGTCTGCGTGCGAGAGACGGAGCTGCCTGCCGAGTGCAAACCTTGACCTGCCTTTGGGTCTGCTCAGAGCAGACAGCGGGCTCTGACGCTGGGCAGGATCTCAGTCTGGGCACCCTGCCAGGGCGCTGATGAGATGCTGAGCTTGCCCAGGTGTGAGGCTACGGAGTTTGTTATCCCTTCTTCCTCCAGATCTCCGGGGAGCTGATGCTAAATGTGCTTCTCTGCTTTATTCCAATCCTTCACTGCAATGGGTCATTTGTACAGGGTTCCTGAAGGCATTACTCCCCTGTTCTCCCCAAAATTAATCCCCTCCTGCCTAGCACACTAAGTACCTCTTAAAAAAATCATGCAGACTCAGTGCATGATTGTGCATGAGTGAGTTAAGTGATGGCCAGTCCATCTTCAGTGGAGATACAGCCCTTCTCTCCTTCCCCATGCAAATGCAAACCCACAAATGTAAAGCATCAGTCGCGCTAAATGGCAAGGGAAGAGGTTTAAACCCATTTAGCTCCATCGTAAATCCTTACTCATCACCCACAACTCCCGTTACCATGTGTGTAGCAAGAGGCCACAGCTCTGTTGGACCCAAGAGGAGATATTCTACCAGGTAACACCAAAGAGAGAATATTGCATGAAGAGATGCTGCAGGGTTTGGCATACATTTTACAAAGGCAACTTGAAAACACTCTGTGGATTCCAATGGATGTCAGAGCACATTAAGAAATGTTTTTGGCCTCCGATGCAAATTCGGTTACAACTTGACTGGAGTTTAATGCTGACAGTTAGTTATGTAGCACAGGGGATCATCTTCTGTTTTCCCCCAGGCGCAATAAAGTTCCTTTCTTTGTTACTGGATGCCGTACTTTGGTACACTAAAGGCAAATTGTGCTAAGACAGCTGAGTAATCCTCTGAGGTGGGGGAGATTGATAGTGATGACTAAGATTTAAAATCTACCTGCTTTGTACAAGAATTTCATCACCAAGTCGCTGCCTTTCCCAGCGAGCTTAAAATCCATACAGGATTGCATGAAATGCTTTGATGAGACGTTCTTAATTGTTTTTGTAGTTCTAGATGCATTACCTTATATATAGGTTAAGCGAATTGCACAAAGTAGTCATAATGATTAATTGGAACTGAAATCTGGCTCTTCTTTTTCACTTGCCCATAACTTTTTATAGCTAATTCTCTTTGTGTTAACATTTCCCTTACTCTAACTATCTCTCCAAAGGTGGATATGTTTTGGGAGAGGTGTGGTTAAAGTTTAATAAAATCATGCTGTGGTGGGTTGACCCTGGCTGGATGCCAGGTGCCCACCAAAGCCGCTCTATCACTCCCTGTCCTCAACTGGACAGGGGAGAGAAAATAAAACGAAAGACTCGTGGGTCGAGATAAGGACAGGGAGAGATCACTCACCAATTACCGTCACGGGCAAAACAGACTCGACTTGGGGAAAAATTAGTTAATTTATTACTAGTCAAATCAGAGCAGGATAATGAGAAATAAAACCAAATCTTAAAACACCTTCCCCCCACCCCTCCCTTCTTCCTGGGCTCAACTTTACTCCCAATTTTCTCTACCTTCTCCCACCCCGAGCAGCGCAGGGGGACAGGGAATGGGGGTTTGGGTCAGTTCATCACACGTTGTCTCTGCCGCTCCTTCCTCCTCAGGGGGAGGACTCCTCACACTCTTCCCCTGCTCCACCCTGGGGTCCCTCCCACGGGAGACAGTCCTCCACGAACTTCTCCAATGTGAGTCCTTCCCACGGACTGCAGTTCTTCACGAACCGCTCCAGCATGGGTCCCTCCACGGGCGCAGTCCTTCAGGAACAGACTGCTCCAGCGTGGGTCCCCCGCGGGGTCACAAGTCCTGCCAGCAAACCTGCTCCAGCCTGGGCTCCTCTCTCCACGGGGCCACAGGTCCTACCAGGAGCCTGCTCCAGCGCGGGCTTCCCATGGGTTCACAGCGTCCTTCGGGCATCCCCCTGCTCCGGCGTGGGGTCCTCCACGGGCTGCAGGTGGAGATCTGCTCCACCGTGGACCTCCATGGGCTGCCGGGGGACAGCCTGTCTCACCATGGTCTTCCCCACAGGCTGCAGGGGAATCTCTGCTCCGGCGCCTGGAGCACCTCCTCCCCCTCCTTCTTCACTGACCTTGGTGTCTGCAGAGTTGTTCCTCTCACGTCTTCTCACTCCGCTCTCTCTCGCTGCAACTGCTACTCCCCTGTAACTTCTTTTCCCTTTCTTAAATCTGTTACCCCAGAGGCGCTACCACCGTTGCTGATGGGCTCAGCCTTGGCCAGCGGCGGGTCCGTCTTGGAACCCGCTGGCATTAACTTTATCGGACATAGGGGAAGCTTCTAGCAGCTTCTCACAGAAGCCACCCCTATAGCCCCCCCCACTACCAAAACCTTGCCACGCAAACCCGATACACATGCTAAAAATTTTAATGTAAACACATACCAATAAAAAAGAGAGAAGCTAATAAGGGAAAGAAATAATGGGGAAAAACCAGCACATTTCTCCAGATATTCCCAATTACAATTCTTGGACATATAAAAATTAAAAACAGCTCAAGCTATTCTTCACACTTGGCTTGTTTTGTGGATTTCTAAGGTATCTCTAAGTTTCTTTGTCTTTTTGGAAGGAATTGGCTCAATGGTTTAAAGTCACGGGACATTTTTGCTGACATTTGTCATCTTTGAAAACAGGAAATTTTGCACCTACGTCATAGTATTTCCTATGAACCTTGGTCTGAGTTTTAGCATTGTTTGGGAGCTAGAATACTTTAAATATAAGTGGGAAGATTTTTAAGGGCTTTAGGTTTGTGTCCATATATAGGTGTGCATGTGTTGCGGGGTCTGAATTAGGTAGAAAACAAAGTCTTTCACCTTACAGTACAGCCTGAGACCTTTTCCTTTCTCAAATAGAACGCAGAAAAATGAAATTTCCTGTAAAACTAAAACGAGGAGAAAAAGAGCAAAGGGATGGGACTTGTTCACTGTAGGACTTTCCCACACAGTTAAAGCTTTTCTTCTGTATTCTACGGTTTTAATGCCTTACAAGTTGAAACAAAAATATTTTGTGGTGTAATATGGTCCACGTGCTGACCTAGAATTTTTTTTCAGTTCATTAGTATTTTTCAATGTAAAAGCATTAATTTGAGAACCAGCCAGCCAGAAAGACCTGGTGTCTGCGTACAGAGGTAGCTATGCTGAGATAGCAGGGTGCAGCCCCAAGGCGTGAGACCCACTCAGGTGCAGGGTACATATAGCCTGTTTTGGAAAAGCTCCTTCATGGAAATAGTCAAATTCCCAAATGTGCCATGCCCAGACATTAATATCTCAGAAACTCAGCATCCAGATGGTCTAAAACTCAAAAAAAGAGGGCTTTTAAGTGACACAGGATCAGGCAAATACCAACTTGCCGTTCTACTACTCACAGCTTGCAGGTAGCCCAGCTCCGCCAACACAGAATCCAGGTTTTCAACAATAATCTGGGCTCTTAATTATTGCATTTTAGAGGCTGTCATGTGAAAAGTCTTAATATTGATTTAATCTCGTGTACTTTGAGAACAGAAGCAGGAAGGCTTGTTAACAACTTGCTGCAGACCGGGGAGGGGTAGCGGGTTGTGAACTGCTTCCATCTGGCCACAAGTGCTAAAATACAAGGTTTTGGACAATAATTCGCGGGGCTCAAAGTTCATTTGCAAGCACTGAAAAGCACATCCAAGGACACAGTCAGAGAGGTGTAAGGAGAAAGGCTGAGGCGGCTTTCGTGAAAGCTGACTTTGTTTTAAGTCAGCCGTCTTCACGATGGTAGATTTCAGGAGAGGCCAAAGAATAGCCAAATTGTTTATGATTTCCTTTGGCAATCTGCAAGAGCAGTTTATATTGCAGGCAAATAAAAAAGGTTAATGAAATGGAAAAGTTGAGAAATCTAATGCTCAGAAATTAAGAAATGCAGACTTAAGAATGTAATTTTAACCTCAAAGCCACAGTCTCCTCTATTCCTTAAGAGACTTCCATGTCATATCTCTCAGATGAACAAGTAACAAAGCAGATACCTTTCACAACTACTTAAATGCAAGAGATGTTTTCTACCGCATATCTTGTGTGTTAAATAATCATTTACAAAGATGTACTTTTTTAATAGATCGATGCTTTTTTCTACTCATTATTCATCATGCACTGAAAAGAGGTCGATTAAAGCTGCAGCAAAACATTGTTTCTGAGAGGACTTTAAATTCTCTGGTGTGAAGCAACCGTGGTTTCTTCGAGGAGATACTAGGCCTGATTATTTGAAGATTATACAAAGCCAAATTCTAATGTGGCAATACTTTCTATCCACTTTGGAGGGATATAAATGACTGTATCACAGAGAAATGGCTTTGCAATATATCGAGCATAACATTATTCAAAAGTCAGTGTTTCTCAGCCTTCTTCAGCTCACCCATGCATTGCTCCCCTTGCTCCCTCCTGCATTTCCCAGCTCTCCCACTTCCCACCTGCTCCCTAGTTCATCTGAAAGCCAGCGCTCGTTTGCTGTTGTTGGGCTAGTTTTCAGTAAATCACCCACACCCATCTGATGGCCAGAACCAACTCGAAGGAGTCAGCAGGGTCATACGGCCAGGTGCAGGCAGAGGGCACGGCTGCCCTTTTCGGCAGCTCCGGCTTAGAGCAGCCTCAGCCAACTGTGAAACTTCACCTTTCATTTCTTCGGGTTGCAGTCAAGCCTGGAGGCACCAAGGCCACTGCCCCACCACTCTCAGTGCGTGGAGATAGGAGGTTAGAAAGTACCAGAGACCTACCCGAGGTTGTGCGGGACCTCAGGAGCATGGGGAGGATCTCCTGGCTCCCTGTCCTGCACTGTATGAGTAAAGCCAGCAGTGACCAAGTTTTTATACACTCCTGCAACCAGAAGTGGGTCTGTCCTAAACAACTCACCTCCATGTGGCATGGGAGGGGTTTCAGGTCCCTTGGAGAAGGTGCTAAGAAAAGCGCGGGAGCAGGTTGCCAGCAAAGGGGGCTGGGTGGGTTGTCCTGGGGAGGGGACGGAACACAGTCAATGGGTCGTCAAGCAACATGATGAAGCAAATCAACTGCTTTGGGGTAGCAATCCACCCCTGGCTGTGTCCTGGCAGCAAGCCATGCTTTTCCTTGAGCCAGGGCCAAGGCAGAGCATCTCCATGGCCCCAGAGCAGCCTCAGGCTTTGCTGCTTCGGCAGGTACATGCAGAGCAGTGGCTTCCAGGATTTCCAGAGTGTGGATCAGCACTGTTGTGGAGCTGCTTCAGAAGCGATAAAGCAGGTCAGGGTACGGCCTGGGCCTGTGTTAACCCTGTCCCTGCTAACCCCAAATCTGGAAGAGCCGGGAATTGCGGTTTGGAGACACAGGAGCCACTGGATCAGGGCCAGCCGAAGGCTGGAGGATGTCCAGCTGCCTCAGCCCAGAGGTAATAAACCCTTCTGAGCGCCTTAGCAAAAGCACGGCGGCCTCAGGCTCATATAATCAGAATAGATCTGGGCCTGAGCTAGCCAGTCTGCGCTGCAAGGGGCGAACTCAGATGTCACAGGCTGCATTTCATGGAAGTGGCCTCCCCAAAGCGTCTCCTGTCTGTTCGTTCAAGGGGGCATCTTTCCGCAAGGCACATCACGTCCAGCACATCCCAGCAAGATTTAGCAGTTGATGGGATGTTTCTATTGTTTCGTTTTGTTTTCTTAATTAAAATATACAGCGTATTGAAAAAAAAAAAAAAAGAAGAAGAAAAAAGCAAGGAATCAATTTATTTTATTTTATTGTTCTTTCTCATGGAACAATCTCCAGGGAAATAAAGGAGGTTACAAAAAGAGAGGAACAATATCCATGCAGAGACTGTGGGTTCCTGTAAATTAACTTTGTAAGGAGGAGAAGGGAAAGAAAAAAAGGACTAAGTCCTGACAAATGAGTGCTGGACTTGTGAATGCCAGAAAGGCGCAACGGGGTGTTTCCTGCAGGACCCCCTTTGTGGGCAGCGGAAGGCAGAAAGAGGAGGCTTTTGGAAGGTGACTGTCCTCAGTTCATGGCTGAGGACCACAGAAAAGGGAAAGGAGTGGATCTGGGAGAGCGGCGTGAGCTCCTCGCCTTGCGTGGGACCCTCTGGTTTCCCCCTTGCCCTGGGGGGCTTGAGACAACTCCTTTGCATCTGTTTCGGGCTCTGCTTGTGCACACCAGGGAAGTGAGCTGAGGGGGTCTGGCATGCCTGGCCTGCAACCCACAGCGTTTCCTTCCACATGCCTGACTGCTTGCCCAGGTATTGCTCACCTATTATGAGGCTACGGGGTTTGGGAAGAGCCAGCTCGGGCAGCTGGAGGCTGGACAGGGCTGCAGCGATGCTCAGTCCTTTCCCACCTGTAACAAGAGCCCTGCCAGTACTGTCCCCACCCCACAAGCTCTGCACTCCTGCAGAGATTATCTATTTTTAATTAATTTATTATCACCTGGTTTCCTACAGAATACAAAGTCTATATGGCCACAGGGTCTGTCCTTTCTCCCCCACTAAATACTGAACATGAAGATCAACCACAACCAGCTTTGAAAGCAGAGTAGAGGTCTTAAAGCTAGGCAGCATCTGCAAGTGTCATGAAAATGGGGAGAGAAGTAGGCTTTCATGGTGCTTCACTGAGGGAAATGCTTCAGCATAAATTCATTAGACTCTATAGAGAATCCAGTGATGTGGACACGTGTCCTTAAGGAGCCAGTCATTTTTCACTTGGCGTTTCTCCGCTATCTGTTTGCACACACAAGCACCGTCCTTGCACCAGGCATGACCCTGACAGCTTCGCAGAGCAAACCCTCCTTCCCATTAGCATTAGCACAAATTTTCTCCTGTGTTTCCCCAGCCTCACCTAAAAAGCAATGTGCAAACCATGAGATTTTTGAGGCTCTGGAGCTCTCAGCCTTTCTGCTGCGAGTCCTAGCAGGACAGCCCAATGGAGAATCTCTCTACTAGAAGGAACAGGATCCTTCAGATCACTTTGTGTTAATTCATGTGTCCTTAAATGACACGAGCTTTAGGCCTGTAACCTTCATGGGCTGTGCTGGCAGCAAATTTCCGAAGTCCCCTATCTCCTGGTTCCTTGCTCAAACCAGAACGGCACTTGCTAGGTCTAACTCTATTCTAATGATTAGCCTACTATAAAACAACCTGCATCTGAGGAAAAGGCTTAAAAGTCAGATTTGCCAAAACAGCTGGGGGGAGTTTGGAGAGAGGGGGCTGGTTTGGGTTTTCTTTAGTTTGCTTTTGCTGTGAACTTGTCTTTGAGCAACCAAGAAAGTACTGAACAAAATCCCTAATTGCTTTGGGAAAAAGAAAATAGAAGAAAAACAGTAGTTCAGGCTACTTTCTGATTCTAACACACAGTCTTTTGAGAGAAATCTCTCCCTCTTTCTTGCCCTAATGAGGAATCTCACAGTTAAGAAAAGAAAGATGTTTGGTCAAATCTTGATTTGGAAAAAACAACAAAAACCAAAAAACATAAAAGTGTCACTATCAATGAGCTTCTAACAAGCAGAAAATGAGCAGAATAAGCCTTTCTCATCAAGTCTAATGAACTCCTCGGATTGTAGAACTGGTCTCACATTCAGTTGTCTGAAGAAAATAAGACCGAGGAAAGAAAAGATTAGTGTCAGGCTAGAAGTATTAGATGATCAGCATTGTTTTAGGAAGCAATCTGAGATGTCATCTGGAGATATGCTACCGATCCATCTGGGGCAGAAAGGAAAGAAGACAGAGGAGAGAGAGAGAAAAAAAACCCAACCAACAACCCTGTTTTGTTTCTCATTACTGCTCTAATTCTGGTGTAATTGAAAACGGACTGAATGTGTTTAGGAACATGTAGGACATCTGTTTCTCATTGGAAGAGCTCCGCTTTTTCGAGTGGCGCCTTCCATCTTCATCACAGTCCAAAGATTCCCACATCACGACTTGTCCTCTTTCTTTCTCTACTTTTTTTTTCCTTTCCAGAAAATGTGAGGCTGAACTTTCGACTCCATGTAAAACAGTTGGAGAGAAACCATGATAAGTCCCGGGGGACCCATTGAGCCTTTCTTCCCATTATCCTACTTGATTCTTTGCAGCTTCTCAGTTCTTTAAATACAGCCTTGAGCTATTTAATGCTGGTGGCATGAAGAAAAAGGGGAAGGGACAAGAGGAGGGGAAAGAAAATAAAAAAAATGGAAGAACATTTTGTAAGGTCAGACATCAAAATGGAGAAACAAAGACAACTAGACTGAAAGCTGTCCTCAAGCTGGGCCAGGACATTGTGCTTTGCCAAGGGAATAGATCTACACAAATACTGGTTCATGCAGTTCTGGCTCTCCTATGTGTATGAAACAGCGAGGAAGGAGCCTGAGATCCAAGAAGATTTACTTGTGGGCTAAACCAAAGGGCAATATCCTAATTCTTCTCGTGCACCCACACACTATGTCTCCAGTGTTCATTTTGGTTTGGACGACTACAGAATTGTCTCTCATAGGAAATTCTGGACGCCCCATTGCTTAGAGAGAGATTACAACTTGAGTAGACAATAAAGAGATTGTGGGAAACATCACTACCTTGGCAGAGAGATGGGCTGCACGGTCTGATAACTTGTAATTCTCCACCATTTGGAGAAGATCAGCCTTTAGCAAGAGGGAGCAAAGCAGCAAGATGCGTGACCGCAAGCTAGAAATGTGTCTTGATTTCATAAATGGCTCCGTTCTGCTTCAATGGCACTTCCCATCAACAAGGTTAATTCACAATCATCAGGCCATGCAAGACAATGACTTGTCTTTCCCTGCAACGCCAGCCCCACCACCCTGACCTCCACTTGATGACAGAGAAGGCCGATGTCTCTGGTTGTGGTGCATGAAGAAACACAACCGCAGAGAGATGTGGGAAGGACCTTGGGAATGCCAGCCAGAAACACCACCAAGGAGAGCCCTTGCCGTGTCCTTGGGTCATGAGTAACTCCGGGCCTGCAGGAGAACTTCTTAAATGAACATAACAGCCCGTGTGGTCTCTGCCTGGCCAGTGTCACCATGAAATCAGCAGGCCTGATTCTCTTGGGCTGCAGCTCTACGCCCTTCTGACAGTGCAAATGAGCCTCAGCGCGGAGGAAATATTCTCCCATTTCTAAGCCTGCTCAGCTGACCAAGGCGAAAAAGTTCCTCCTTGGAAATCAAAGGCAGATGTCACTTTTTATTTCAGTCGAGCTCAGGATTTTGCCTTTACAGCAAAGTAGCTGGGACTGGAATATGTTCTGTCTGAGGAGTCTAAGGCAGAATTTGTAAGAACTCAAATGTTAATGAAATTACAGCAAATAGTTACAAGAAACGATCTCTTCCTCAAAAGGAACTGCGGGAAGAAATCAAGCTAGATCAGAAAATGTTGATGAAGGTATCCTGCCATCAGTGAATGCCATTTTATTGAGTCAAGTGTTTTGTTGGAAGTTTTAATAGGAAACCTCAAGAGGGGTTTTTTTTCCTTCCTTTTTTTGACAGGAAAGCATTAAATAATTTCATTTGGATAATATTTCAATAGCCCCATTTTCACATATATTCCATATAATTTTGACATGTATTCATGTTAATATGATTTATTTGTAGATATGCTTCATATTTTAGCAAGCCAAATATTAAAATATTATGTTTTGGCATTATCAAAATCAAATGTCCTCACTTCTTGAAACAAAATGTTTCTGTATCATCAAAATTGTACATGTCCATTATTTGGAACTTTTTTTTTTAATCTGCCTGGTCAGAAGACATTGACTGGTTGACTTTTTCTCCACTTAGTTTGAAAACTGTTCAAAATTTTCCCAGAAATGAGAATGTCAAAATGTTTTTCTCCAATCAGTCTTAGGAAGCTGATTCAGTGCCCATTTTTTCCCACTGCACTACACACTTTCTGAGGTGTAATTCAAAGGAAATTCAGACAGAATTAGTCCATTACGGGACTGAGTTCCTTGGCCAGAAAAAGTGTTGAGTGCTCTGAAAAAGATCAGGTCATGCTTTTTATAAAAAAATCAACTTGAGGTTCTTTGAGTCTTGGTCATTTGGTCAACAGAAGCAACTGTAGGACCATCAAAATCTCTCATTCTTGAGTCTGGACTTTTAGCTGCAGCTAGAACATGTATTTCAATTAGGGGGGGACCCAATTTAATGCTTAGTACTCTGCAACATGATGGCCCTTACACTCACAATTATTCAAGCAATAATTAAAACAAAGGTAAGTTTCTGAATTCATTAATTGCTATGTTGGGCAAGGTGGTCCATCATTACATGTGATAATATTCATATGGCTTAGTGCTTCATGTGGAAAATAAAGATAGGCATGACAGAGCTACACAACAAGAAAGAGACATCATGTTTTAGGAAAAGTTGTATTTAAAGAACCTGGGAACAAGCCAAAAAAAAGAAAATAAAGACATTCATGCATGGAAAAGTGTTCATTACTAGGAATCTTTCCAGAGTAGGTGGAAAAGCAGCTTTAACCACTTCCTTAGTAGAGGGCATCAAACTTCTATTGTATGCCAAAATAGATGGTTATTATTTATCACTGATATTAGAGCCAAGGAGCAAGCCTGAGGTGGGACAGAGTACAAAGTTCAAGTGAATCGTTGTGTTAAAAGTCTCCAACTGTAAGTTCATGAGATGATACGTGAGCACAACACGCAGACAAAACTACATTTCAACCCATTTGCCACAAGATGATTGCAGTGGGAAAAAAGCGAGATAGATTCCCCCCAAAAAGGGTCCTTCATGCAGATAATATTAGAAATATTAACAGATAAAGATGAATTTTAGAAAGTTAGCTAAAGTGTGCCTGTTCCCTATTCGCTGGTCCCACTATTGTGGTCCCTGATCTTATGCAGATCTGGGTATTTTCTATTTGTGGGTGTGAGGATACTACCTTCCTGAGACCATCCCAAAGGTGTATGAACAGCAGTATAGGACTCTTGTGAAAGGAAACATCTTCTCCATCCTGATTTCTAAGCTTAGCTCATCCTAGCATTGCTTTTTTAGAAATTACTTCTGCTATGAAAGAAAACATAGTTAAATTTTAGTTAAATTGTAGTCAAAGTTGAGTTCATTACCATTTAATATGATACCCATCCAACTTCACATTTTTATCCTTATTTCGGTATACATTTGCATTATTCTGCCTCCCATTAGCATCACATTATTAAAGTTTGTGGAAAAAAAAAAGGCTTGGCTTAGCTTGACTTAGCTTGGCTTGGCTTGGCTTGCTTCCTTTTCTCTTGGAAAATGTTTATTTCTGTACAAATTTCTGACTGAATTTCTGGAAGAAACCTGAAAGTGATGGATGAGCAATTTCCTCAAGGTAATTTTATATTGTAAGACCAGTGAATGCTAATCATTACCAAACCATGAGGCACTCAGAAGAAAGAAGATGTAACCAGGGCTGGCTATAGCCACTGTGAGGAGATGGAAGTTGCGCAGAGGTCCCACCTCTCTTCCTGACATGACTTAAAAGCTTCTCCAAAATGCACTGCTGGAGAGATGGCCTTGCAGGATGCAGCCTTTCCTCCCAGCCAATGAGGTCTTCTCATTGCTATTGCCACAGCACGATCCAAACATCAACCAGATGTCTCAGCTTTTCTAGATTGAATTCAGCAGCTAGACCACGGGCTTCGAAGCGCGGCCACCCTTCTCCATGGCACGCAAGCTTTCCCTAGCAGAGCCCAGGGTGCTGCAAGTGGTGGCCCTGGGTATTTCAAGGGCAAGAAGTTGTAGCTGGGGAGATGGTCTTTATCCATCGTCTTTATCCAGTGCAAGAAAAGGAACTGAAGCAGGAGCAAGAAGAGACTGATACTCACACGTTCCCATTTTCCCAGGAACTTCTACTGTTTTCACTTGGAATCAGAACAAAACCAACTACTTTTGAAACCGCCTGGATGAGGGAATTTTCACTCCAAAAACATAGTTCAAGAAATTCTTTGGTTATTTTATGGGTTTTTAATAGTATTTTATTATATTTATATTATCTATTCCTATGTTATGACAGGTACTCCTGGCATGCCATAATGACCCAAAATTGTTTAAATATTCTATTTTTATTTTCTTTTCAAAATCATTATGAGCAGCTGCTACTTAGCAGTGAGTGAAATACCTTATCTTCCCTTCCAGATCAAAGTATCTCCTGTTTGTATTGTAATTAAAGTGTTTCATTACTTATTAATTACAACACAAACAGGAGACACTTTGATCTAGAAAGGAAGATAAGATATTTCAGTCAGTGCTAAATAGTATTTGCCTTAAATGATTTGAAAAGGCAAATAAAAGAAAATAAGAGAATACTTCCACGACTGTATTATGACATACTGATAGTCACATTGCCTAATGAATCCTTTACCACTGACACACCATGGAAAATTGTAAAAATGATCACCCCAGAACAAAGATAACGCAAGTAAAATGAATCTCCAGAAATCTAAAAGATGATTCAGAAGTGTGGGGTTTTTTTCTTCTTTTCTGAAATTCATCTTCTTACACCGATGTTCTTTCTGTGGGATTTTTCACTGAAATCTCTATGCTTCCATGAAAAAGGCTCTGGAGGTGGTGGGGGGGGGTGGGACTCAGCTGTGTCCAAAAAATACTGTTCTCAGTTAAAAATTATTTTGGCAGATGTTTTCTAACCATCTCTCACAGCCAGGCCTGGGGCTGGCTGCCCGTAATATAGTGCTGTGAGGGCGCTTGTGTGGTAAGTCAGCTGTCTCCAGGACAGATTCATCCTGCTTTAATTTTCTTGTTGTCCCTTGCACGGCAGACCCTGCCCAAAAATCATGACAACAGCATACCCCTCCGCACAAGACACCTTTATTTAATGACACCTAGAAGAGTGAAGTATTAAGGGCTCTTTTTTGCTTCTGCACTGACCAAATAAAGAAGGAAAAAAAAAGGTTAACTGAGTCCAGATGCTTAAAACAATTAAAACAGAGGTTGGAGCAGAGGCCAAAGTCCAAAGTGGGGAGAGAATAGGCTACAAACTGTTTAGATAAGTTGGATGCACGGGGATGGGCAGGTCCTGGAGTACTCAAGAGCCAAGCCAGGGCCATCTCTGACCCATTAGCGATTATCTGGGACAACTCATGCCTTTAATACAAAGTGTGAGTGCATCTCTATTTGCTGGGCAGGGCTTTTAAAATACCTCTTTAATCTTCCAGCCTACAGGTTCCTAATGTGCCCATCACTGTGGAATCTAGGCGCCAATCAATCAATTTCTTCTATACTTGCCAGGAGCATCCAAGCTCATAAGATGCTCGGTGACAGCCCAGATGACTAAGGATGCAAAGTCATGCTTCACAGGCCTTTCATCTTCAGTCTCAGCCTGGGAGGACAGAGAGATAAAGTACAACATTGTAGTTTTGCCCTTAACTCCTGGCGTTGTGACACTGGGATCCTACACACTCCAGCTGGAGTCCACCAAGGAGTGGCAGGAGCTAAGCGTGCACAAGCACATGAGAATTCAAGAAGTTGTGGGAAAGGTTGTCATAAACTCTGCCTTTAAAAAGGTGGAGGGAAGGGGCAGGGTAGAAAACTCCGAGTGATTGTAGAGTTGTCACCTTAATTTCAACATCAACAGAGATACTGGAATAGCTGATTGAATATACCTTGTTCAACCCTGGAGGATAAGGAAGTGATAAGAAATAGATTTCCTAAGAACAAATCACGTCAAACCAGTCTAATTTCCAAATCTGGAAGGTTACCAAGCCTTGTAGATAAAGCGGAAGCAATAGCAGCAATATCCTGACTTCAGTGAGTCTTGTGGATCCCTCCCAGGTGGTGGTTTCACAAGACACTAAAGGAAAGAATTATCTAAATGGCATTTCCACAGAGCACAGCACATCCCATTGAACGATCACACTCAGAGAATCGCTATCAGGTGTTTAGGGTAGGATTCAGACCACAGATCACCACACCCATATTTGGGTGCCTGCACGTGGGTGTCTATCTGTCCGCTAAGTGCACAAGCTCCCAGCATACTTAGAGGGGGACTAATCAACGTGGTCTAACGAGCAAGGCAGAAAGGTGTCTACAGCAATGCAAGAGGGGTGACAAGTAGGTCTTCATTGAAAAGATTGACCTGGGATGCCTTTGGTTGTCCACACAGCCGTGCGGTGCTATTTTAGCCGCGGTGGGCTATTCCACCTGGCCTCCAACGGCTGCTCCAGAAGGGCACAAGTCTCTGGCAGGTCCTGTGCCAGCCCCATGCAGATGTCTTACATACCTTAGAGCATCTCAGCAAGCACCACACACCTATGTGCAGATTACCAACAGAGCCCTAGATCCCCATTTATTCACACCTGGCTTATGTAAAGGTGCCCTTGCACAGACTCCTAAATATAGATATTTTCGTTTCCATATTAATCCTACTTTTAGGGTGGGATTCAGCTGTCCAAACATAGACATCTGGTACCATTTCATGCATCACAGCTTATCTGAGAAATCCACATGGGACTGGTGGATACAACACTACTTACAGGAGACTGACTTTTTCTGGAAAAGCAGCTAGAGGCAAGATGTCCTGCAATGCATAATATGACACTGGATGTCTCTGTGGGCAAGTGAATCTGACCTGTACTGGCAGGGTGGGAGGACAGCCCCGGTGAATTTGAGTACAGGTTTATAGTACACTACAGTACTCAACAGTGACTTAAAGGCTGAACTAGATGTATGTAGACCCATACACCATTTTCAGATGGTGCTAGAGCATGAGAAGGTTTGCACACAAGGAGCCCCATTCATCTCTCAGACTGAAACATCTCATTGATTAAAATATTTTCTTTCCTCACATTCTGCTCTAGATGCAATTTAGGCTCATTAGAGCAACCAGTTGGCTCCTGTAGCTTCCATCTAGCTGGGACCTGTGTCACAGGTATTTAAGTTCTCTTCCAAAAATATCCCGGTATCTCATCTTCCTTTTGAACTGTCACCTACTAAAAGTTCACTCTACCACATTTTCTTTGAGGGCCTGGTGTCCTCCCCGCTGAGAGCATGTTTCACCCAATGGAGATGCACTTTCAGGTTCATTGCCTCAGCGTTGTTTGTGCAACCACTTGGCAGAGTTTCTAATCATTTGTAATTTTTTATCTCACTGTTTTGATATGGAGAATAGCTCAAAGGCACTGTTTATTAAATTTCTCCACCCTTGGTGTTACTTTGAATGTGTCCTTTGCTGCATTCACAAGCAAGTGGAAATCGTTGCAACAATTGCGGGCCTTTGGTCTTCTGTCTGACAGTATCCTGGATCCAGAGATAGGGTGAAACCTGGGAGAAGATGAAAACTTACATTCCCCTGGGGACTGAGCAAGGGCTTGCCTTGCCTAGGCAGGGGACTTGTACTGCATCCAGATTCTCCATGGCTGGAATGTTGCTTTTACTCTTACGTTTTTTCTCATGTCCATTGCACCTTTTGCTGTCTCCGCCTCTGTGCTCACATGCTGCCAAACTGGAAACTAGAAGAAAGAGAATTTGCATCACTCTTCTCACCTCTGGCACAAGAACATTTTCTAGTACTACGTCTCATTTTTCTGAAACTTTAGCACAGAGCAAGACAACAAACTGGAAGCCACACCACAGAGAGACCTTCCTTGCAAATGACTCCTTTGATTTCGGCCCTGCCACTTAGCCTCTCTTTACCTCCATTTCCCATCTGCTGATGGGGCAAACTGAATCCAAGTCATGAGGAAAGTGCATGAAAAAGTGAGCAGCTCCAACATTATAAGCCAAGAGCTCAGTATTTCAGAGAGGAATGTTTTTCAGTGCAGTTTTGTGGTACTCACCTCTGGAAAGTAGTCATTAAATAAGCTGCTTTTGATTTTGCACAAGGGATTTGATATTTCTTTGTAGAAAGTCTTGTCAATAGCCAGTGTATGGACAATACTCCTCTTTGCTTTCTGACTGCTGAATAGGAGCAGCAAAACTGAGATGTCCCTGGAAAACTGAACTGTGTTGCAAAGTGCAGAGCTTTATGTGGATTTTCAAGTGGGAAGCTTTCAACCCCTTAGAAACAGGCAGTTGCAAATTCTGAACCTTTACCCCTATCCTCTTCTTTCCCTCAACCTTTGTCTCCCCAGAAATTTTTGGTTCAAGCCCATAACTTGCTTTCTAGGCTCATGAACCTGCTGCAAGTGTGTGATGCAGAGATCACGTTATAGGATCATCATTGGTACTCTCACTTACTCAGAGAGATTTACATGGGCTTTTCATGGCATTTTTTGCTTTCCTTTAAAGATGCAGTTCCTGGAACCAAATGATTTTTGAGAATATTTCTGCTTTCTTTTCTTTTTCACTAACTTCACAGTGACTACGATTGAAATGTCCCCTTCTTATCTCGGACACCAGAGAAGAAGACACAACCCAAAGGTGTTCTTTGGGGAACCGGCAGGAAGCCAGGAATACGATACTTTTCTTTTTTAGCATTTGACGATTCTCTAAGTCTCTTCTGGACTTAATACCTAGAAAAACATATTTGTCCTGCCTCTTTGTCCGAATCAGCAGAAGCAGGGTTAAAAAAAGATAGGACTCATGCACACCGACTTGGCACAGACTTCCAAGGGCCTTGAGGCTAAAACAAAACAAACCAAAAAAATGAGAAAAACAAGTTTTGTTTCCAAATAAACAAGTTTCCTCTCCCCTCAGGTATGGGGCTCGCTCAATTAAATTACACTCATCTGCCAAGGCCTGTGCGCCATGTGGATTCGGTTACTGTCTCTGCAAGAATTTGTGTGATGCTCCAGGCCCCAAGGAAGGCGAAGGTTGACCCCACCCCTCCCCTCCAATGCCCTTCTCCATGCAATCTGCATTTTCTCCTATACTGCTAGGGGTTTTTTTTGTTGTTCTGTTGTTGTTGTTTTTCGTAAGCCCAGCCCAGCCCCACTTGAGCTCTGCATCTGGAGCTGAGCTTGATTTTAATTGCTCTCAGTTAGGTACGACGTGTCTGTGTTCGCACAAAGGCTCGCTTGGCAGAGAGGAGGGAAAGGTGGGGTGGTGGCTGTCAAATAGCAGCTCTTGATAATGGGAGCTTTATTGGACCCATACTCTGACCAGGTTATACCATGAATGGTGCCTAAACTTCCCCCTGCCATGCGCAGTCTCGCTGCAGTCTTCCTGCTTCATTTCTTATTCTGATTCGTTGTGTAACATCGCTGCACTCATTTAATTATATTTTGATCCAGAATCACCTTTGTTTCAGTTCTTGGGCAATCATCAACTTGACTGTCCTCCACAAAAATGCATTTCTGAGACAGGATAGCAATAAAACAGGGCCAAATCTTTTTCTTGGACCAATACCTTCACTGTTAAAGTCCATCTAACGTCAGATTATCAGTACAAAACTCTAACGGTCTGGGGACTTCTAGCACCTGAGATCCTCAGCAAATGGAAAATATATTTGTACTATCCACTGAAGGAATAAATACACCTGATATTCTGGGTCTTGTTTAAACCAGCTGTGCTCCTTACCAGGTGAACCTCAGATGGCACTTACTGCAAAGACATGCAAACTTCCCTTGAGCTGAGGCAGACCGTAGGATGTTTGTGAGTCTTGTCCTTGAATAGTTGTGTAAAACAGCCAGTACAGGACTCTGGTTTTCACTTGCTGCCAACTGGCTCTTCATAACTGTGATTTCTCCCATGTTTTCAAGGAGAGGAAAGTACCATCTGCAATTGCTGAGTGAAGATACTATCCTTTCTATGCCAATGGGGCAGATCATCTTCATCAGGCTGGTGTTTCAGCATCTCTGAAGTCTTGGAGTATCATCTCCAGAGCTCTTACCTCTGTCACATTTTTGAAAGCTTTCTGCTAATTTTTCTTAATAAAATGATTTTTATAACTTCTTCCAGATTGACTGGTTTCACTCCTAGTGGGGAAAGGGAGAGGAATCTTGAAGATATTAGCTGTCTACAAATTTTGTAAAAAACAATAGCTAAGCAGAAAAGACAGACATAAATGAGTGCACCCTCAAAGAAAGTTCAGGACCTTTTCTAGCCTCAGCTATCAGCCAGCTGGCCAGTCAGCACGTACTGGCCAACTAATTAGCATGCTGTGAGCACGGATGCATCCTCAGAGCACATCCCCTTTCCTTCGTGTCTATGGTCTCAGAGAGCACCAGGCCACACAAATGCAAAACTCCAAGCTCTGGAAATACCTGCAAACTTTCATTGTCTCTGCCATGTGCCCGCAGTCAGGTAGGACGAACCGTTGCCTCAGTCCATTTTGTATTTGGGAAGGAAACCAGGCCTTGCACATTTGACCTTTCCTCTGTTTTTATTCTCTCCTTGCTAGGGAAACCCCTGTTGACATTAATAATATTATTTGCAGGTGAAGGGTAGGTAATAGCTGAGTAAGGACCTTTAGGCTGGGTTCAGGATGAGTAAGTGGAAAATCCCTGAATTTAAGCCTGGCTGTGTGATTTGTTCATCTTTCATGAGAGCAGTTCCTGCCAGCTCAATTTTCCTGGCTCTATAATGGAGCGGCAAGACAATTCCAGCTCCCTGCAGCAAGATAATTAATAATGGAAAGGTGCTTTGGCTATTCTGATCACCGCAGATGATTCAAAACATTTTATAGATCTTAACTAATTAATTGACACAAGCTGCCCACCTAATAGGTCAGTTTGGCGTATCTGTGTGGAAGCTGAGGCTGAGAGATGACACAACATGTCCTCAGCTGGACGGCTCTGCTCCAGAAAGGGAGCTGACATGCCACCACTTCATTGAAGTGCTCTCCTGCGATGCTATGGAGGGTACCACTAGCTGGGAGCAGAAGGATCTGGACCAGACTGGGATCTGGGGTATTTTTATTTGCTGTGTGATCCAAGAAAAAGATTGTTTTGCTTAAACTGGGAAATCTTTGGGGCAGCAACTGTGACTTTCTGTCTTCCTCTAGCACACCTATCGCAGAGGAGTACCCAGCTGGCTTAGTACTAGTAACCAACAAGTGAAGAATAATAAATGGGCCACCTCTGCTAAAGAGACAAGTCTTCTGTTTTTCAGTGGTGTTTGCAGAAGTGGGAAGGGATTTCAGTGCTGATAGGGACCAAGACACATGTCAAAGCAGAGAAGGTGAAGTAAGAGGTGTCCCAAAACTGAGATAGGACATGCAGATAGCAAATAACATGGAGAAAGGGCTGGAAAACAAGGCGAGTTCAAGGTACTGACTGGGGAAGGCGCCCATGGAGGTGGAGGAGGTGCGGGATTGTGTTGAAAGGGGTGTGGATGCACAAGGTGTGGTAGGCAAAGTGATTCCAGAGGCCTCGGAGAGTTTGGCAATCTGTGGGTAAGAAAGAGCAGGACAAATTGTGACAGGGTCGAGGACAGCATCTGTCCTCTGCGGAGCGCTCCAAGGCAGCACAGTCGGGCGAGCGAAGGAGCAGCCAGCAGGAGAGCTGCAATATCACACCCATTTCCCACGCCTCGCTGCAAGGTATCGGCCAGGGAATGCAAAATGGAAAGTGGGGCTGAGAGTCCGAACCAAGAAACAAAGACTGTCAAGGCAAAGAAGCCACAGAAATCCTGAAGGACCTAATGCTGGGCCACTCTGTTTCTCTCAGAGAATAGTTTACGTGCCACAAAATAAAATAAATATATATATGTACATTAAATTCAAGTCTATTATTTGAGCTGCTTTTCGTAACTGATTACTTTTTTCTTTACAAGTCAGAGGAATGAAACAAAGACCAAATGAAATGGTTTAACTTGCCCATCTGAAATTTTGTTCTCCTTCTGAAATTTAATTATGGGAATACGTTTATAGATAAAAACCACTGTAATTTGTCTTGGTCAAAGGAAGCAATCCATTCATCCTGAAAGAGAATTCTAGTAGTTTGTATGGTTGAGAAATTCAGGTTTTTTCTTGTGTTTTGTTAAAAAAATCCTCTTTTTTGTTTAGCTCCCAAATCAACAACTCATGTATTTAAGTGCACAGTCCCACTGTGATGACCAGAGACATGTTTGGATGAAATGCTAAGCCTCATTTTTTATTTAAGTAAGTGCTGAGCAAGTTTCATCTTGCCTAAATTATGGTTATTATGGCCCATCTAAAATGATCATCCTGCTTCGGATTATCTTTAAAATATTCTTAGGAGGGACTGTCTCCATCAGTGGCTCAGCACCTGGAAGCAATGAGCTTCCTAAACAATGTCAGACTTGGTTGATGCAATTGCAACCTCTACAAAAGCAGATGGGGTATTTTGAAGCAGGTTCCTTCAAGGCATGCTCCTCCATTCTAATACAGTGAAAAGGAAAGAGAGATTTTGTCTAAAGCACTACCAATGGCTCAGATTTAGAGAAGGAATAAGACTGGACAACGAGAAGGAGATATTTGGGGTTTATGTTCCTTCACAAAAAGCTGGAAATCCCTGAAACCTATTAAGGGCAAGAAGGCAGTTTAAGAAATTCTAAATTTCCTGCTGCGTTGCCCCAGAAATAGTTAAATAAGGCACCCTTTTATGCACAACCGAATGGCATGCCCTGTGACCACTGCCAAGGGAGGACAGCTGTGTGCAACTGCAGGGCCCAGAAAGTCAAACTCTAGTTTCTGGGATGAGTGAGTTATGGAGCCCTACAACCCAAAGAAAGGCAAGAAAACCATGTGTGACTGCTCAAGAGACTCAGAACTAGACACAGCCGGGACCCTAAGGCTGGGTATACACTGCAAAGCCAAACAACTTGAGTATTCACCATGTCTCTACACCCAGGAAAAACAGAAACCTGGTGAAAAACCTTGGAGTCACCTGGAGGTTCAGTAGACTCCATTAGAAATACCTAATAGCTTTTCTGGGAACTGGTCTGACACCCCCCAACACACAGAACCAGTGAGTCCAACCCCAAACTTCTCTGATCTACAAGATTCACCGTTACACAGCTTTACATGCTGGGGAAAAAAGATAAAGAGAGCTTCATATCCCATGTCCACAACTCACTCACATCAGTGTCTCTCTCTGAGGTGAAGCTGGTGGCTGAATACCTTCTTCCTAGAGTCAGAAGAGTTCAGACAATCAAAGACTGACTGACGGTCGGCTCGTTGCCATCAGTCCAAAACACCCACCTGAGGAAGGCCTTGTTTTGAATCACCTCCAAAGCCAACTCAAACGTGCCCAGCGCACTAGAGGTAACACCACAAAACAAGTGAGGAAGCCCAGGACAGTCCCTACAGAGGACTTGGAGGGACCTCTGGGGGTTTGTGGCTTCTTCTATGGAGGAAGGATTGGTTCATATCGTTTCTTCCAAGTTAGCTCTGTTAGCGTCTGAGAAGGAGGATATCAGTCTTGATTTTTGGAGACGGGCTCCACAGGATTAAGTTAGCAGGGACCTGTCTCGGTTGCTGTGTGCTTCTTGAGGTTAAATCCTGTCTGCAGGAGGTGAGTTATTTCAGAGGGCTCCTGGGCAAAGCCATGCTAGAGCAATGTCATTTAACACTGCCAATCTTTCCCAGGGTCTTCATTCCGCACCTGGACAGCCTTGGCCATATGGTCACCACCAAGTGCTCCATTTTAGCACATCCAGAGGTGGGCCATGAACCAAGTCTTTGCAGCCTGGTACTTTGACTGGCTTCTGCAGGTCACTGCAAGACTTCAGGTGAGGAGTGTATGAGGGAGGAGGCTGGCATAAGTGTTTGCTCTTTGCCTGCGGAGTAGGGAGAGCAAAAGACCTCTGCCATAGGTGACTAACTATGTTCAGCTTTCGCCAGGGAAAATCCCATGACATTTGACAAATAATTCTTCATGTTCGAGGCCAGTGCCTTGGAGGTCTGGACTGCTCCATCCTTCACAATGCACACAGATACAAAGACAAGATTGCCTCTTCTCCCTCTCCCCTTTCTCTCCTTGGGTCTCTCTTTGTGTCCCCATGACTGAGCTGGGTCTGAAGGCTTCCTCTAAGGGCGAGGGCATTGCATCTTGGATAAGAAAGCAGAGAGATGATAGCAGGAGCCCTGAAATCTTGGGGGATAGGGAAGGGCTGCACAGGCATCCAGACAGGCCGAGCCTGTGGGGGCAGGTACTGTCCGCCCTGCCCTACGAGGGCTGCCAGGTATGGGTGCAGACAGGCCTTGAGGGAGTGGTGGTCAGAAGAGGCAAATCAAGTGTTGGGAAGTTCTAACAAGGCCAGGTTTATAAGGAGGGCGTGAGCATGTGTCTGTGTGCACGCACATCTACATTAGCTGACCCAATAAAAGATGCATCACCTCTCTCTACAGACCTGGCTTCACCTGCCTTCATTGTGAAGGCTACAGCAACGCTATTAGGAAGGAATATGAGGAAATGAGTACAGAATATCACAAAAAAAAAAAAAAAAAGATAATGTAGAATTCCACAGGGAACTTCCGGCTTGGTTACAGTGTGCACTTCTAGTCTCCTGATTCAGACAGTATAGAGCAGAAAGGGAAAACATCACCATACCTAAGGTGATAGGGGTGATCAAAAGTCTGAATAGCTTTGGGGTGAAGGTAGGGTGAGCACTTAGAAAGCAAACCCTGGCTGGGAAGATGGGGAACGGAACAGAGGTCTGAACAAAGTTGTCCTGGAGAAGGTGAATGAAGAATGACTGTTCTCATCATCTCATGTCACATCCCCCAGTTCTTCTGTTATCAGCTTTAAAACAAAAGGAGTTGCTTTTTATCACAGTGCATGAGTACAGCTAGGAGCTCTTTGTCCCAAAAGAATGTATGTGTTCAGAAAGACATCAGAAGAATTACCAGAGGGCAGATCCATCATGGGCTGTGAAAACACCAGGGTGAAAAACAATCCAGCTATGCCCTGGCTCCCATTCTTGCAGCTTTCTCAGCCTAAATTCAGCCCCAATGAAATCATGAGCAACAGCTATGGACCCCTGGTATCATTCACTGCTCAGTTCAATTGTCCACATGTGCTCTTAGTGACTTTTCAGACACTCTGGGGTTTCTGAGACATTCACGACCGGTTGGCAAACAGAAGACCAACTGTTCTCTTGCAGTGACAGCTGGAGGCAAGTGGGCCATACTGCACTGGCCACATCTGTGTGGTCGACTGATTCACACTCTCCACTGACCATAATGACTAAATCACCACCAACTGCAATGGGAGTTTAGGTCCATAGCACACAAATAAACACTTCCATGCAGACACTTACCCTGGGGATTCTGCTGAGCCCCATCAGACATCTCACACCAGGCAAGATTAGTCTTGGTCTTAAAGCTGATGGAAGTTACAGCGATGGAAGGGTTGAGAGGAGCTGAAGCAGGACTTCAGTGCATTCAGGTTGATATTTGCGGTGAGGTTTGGAGACTGGGGCTGTCCTCAACTACGTCCATCTTTCAGAAGCTCTTGGGTGAACTCTTAATCAGAACTGCTGGAGCCCAGTGCCTCTCCAGTAGCTCCAAACTTGCAATGAGGAGACAAGAGATAGAGGATGAAAGGGAAGAGAAAAGCTCCCAGTGGAGGCTGAAGAGATGAACCTTTATCATTAATAAGCTGCATGCATGACTAGGCATGCCTGACCCCCAATTTAGGAGGAAATGAGGGTACATGCAGACATGCATTCTACAGGAAGAAGAACAAAAATGGAGAAAAGCTAGATAAGGAACCCAGGGAGAAGAAATCCAACTGGACATAAGACTTGCATGAGCACAAATAGACCCCTTGCTTCTATAGATCCCCTGTATCTCTAACACCTTCATTAAACTACTTGTTCTTTGTATACAGGAGATGATACACTATCAAATAACTGCAGGACTGAGACTGCAGTTGAATACCAGCCTTGACTGCCTGCTGCACCCACCAAGAGGGAGCGTTGTCTCCTGAGTTCACTGGAGTTGAGCCCTGAAAGCCTGATGATCTTTGTGAAGGAGCTTCATAGTTGGACTGTGAAATACCGCTCAAGGTGAGAAGCATATAGGGCTAGGTGACCATTGGCAAGCCCTATGCTCACCCTGCAGCTGTTTCTCCTTCCTCCGTCCTTTCTGAAGTGGACCGTGATTTCTGCCCCTTTCCAGCAGCAGAAGTCAGGAGTAATTCCCCCTGGAGAAATTGCAGGAGGGAATTTCAAGTCGGCAGAAGGTAATTACCCAGCCTGGAATTTCTCCAGGCCATCCGCTTAACATGCAAGACAAGGAGAAAACAAAAAATGCAAGGGGATCTTTGACCACAAGCAGTCCCAGGAAGTTGGCCTGAGCACACTCCCTTTATTTGTTTGAGCACCTCAATTGACACTTTGAGCAGCTCACGGGTTTGAGTCAGAGAGCAACTGTGGTGTGCCTAAGCTGCAGAAAGCCTTTCTTCCCCAGCCTGCTATTCCTCTGGGAGAAGACACACCTCTGATAGGAGGGCAGGTGCCTGGGGTAATGAGAGTGGGGAGAAGAGTGTATGTCAGGGTTTAATAAAATAACATGTCCACCCAACCTGTGATTTTCTTTGGAAACCCAAACAGGGAATTTTCCAACCACCTGGCAATCAGTTTTCATTTCACATTAGCCTTGGTGATGCGCCCTGCACTGTGCTCATCTCCCCAGCATGAGAAATGAACGGGAGATGAGATGGAGACACCTCTCAAGCCAAGTCCCTGCCTTCCTGCCTCTGCAGCTGCAGGCCTCAAATGCCCCCTGCTCAGTCACCACACTCCAGGCTCTGTGCTCAGGCAATAGCTGTGCTGGTGAGTCAAGACCAGAGATAATAAGTGAGGCTCTGAGGTCAGGCACAAATGTGAGCGCTCAGTGACCACCACGTAGCCAAGACAAGCATTGCCCAAGAAGGGGAAGTTGGTCCCAGCTGCTGTCTCCTGGCTACCTGCTCACTTCTAGATGAAAATTTAAGGTTTAACTGGAATCCAACTTCAGCTCTCAGGTTGGGTTTTGGAAGCCCATTCAGAACAGCTGAACTGGGAGACTTTTCTGTTGTCCTTTGCCAGGATGTCCCTGCTAAAAGCTGTTTACCATGCTGCAGCCCTCGTCACCTCATGGGTGTCTGAGTGCTTTTATCCCCTTGCCTAGACATGTCTACAATGTGCGCCATTTCACCAATAAAAAACCAAGTTATATGGAAAATACAGTGCAGCTCCCCAAAGGGAATAAGATCTTCCCTCATTCACAAACCTCCTCTTCAAGAAGGTCCAGGCATTTCCTAGGGTTACCAAAGAGGATATTTTGATTAAGATTCCTAGTCCCCATCTGCTCACCAGCAGGTACAAGGAGAGGAGATGAGCACATAGAGGCTTTGGAGTGTCTCAGCTCCAAGCCCTGTAAGTCACCTCAGCAAGGCTGAGAAACCAAGACCCAGCCTCCCATAGAATCATAGAATGGTTTGGGTTGGAAGGGACCTTAAAGATCACCTAGTCCCAACCCCGCTGCCATGGGCAGGGACACCTTCCACTAGACCAGGTTGCTCAAAGCCCCATCCAGCCTGGCCTTGAACACTTCCAGGGAGGGGGCATCCACAACCTCTCTGGGCAACCTGTTCCAGTGCCTCACCACCCTCACAGTGAAGAACTTCCTTACATCTAATCTAAATCTCCCCTCTTTCAGTTTAAAGCCATTACCCCTTGTCCTATCACTACATGCCCTTGTAAAAAGTCCCTCTCCAGCTTTCCTGTAGGCCCCCTTTAGGTACTGGAAGGCTGCTGGAAGGTGTCCCCGGAGCCTTCTCTTCTCCAGGCTGAACAACCCCAACTCTCTCAGCCTGTCTTCATAGGAGAGGTGCTCCAGCCCTCTGATCATCTTTGTTGCCCTCCTCTGGACTCGCTCCAACAGGTCCCTGTCCTTCTTATGTTGGGGGCCCCAGAGCTGAATGCAGTACTGCAGGTGGGGTCTCACGAGGGTGGAGTAGAGGGGGAGAATCCCCTCCCTCAACCTGCTGGCCATGCTTCTTTTGATGCAGCCCGGATACAGTTGGCTTTCTGGGCTGCAAGCACGTCTCACATATTAACATGTTCTCCTTAGAGCATCAAGTCATAGCTATCACCCAGTCTACTGAGCCATCACCCAGTCTATCTGCCTGCCCTAAAGCAGGAGGAACAAAACCTTTCCTATCAGATGTTCGTTGAACCTGTGCTCAAAGCCCTCCAAGGCCGGAGCTGCCACCTCCTCCTCAGGCAGCTGATTCTTGCTGTTCATTATCCTCACCACTGCAGTCATTCCCTTTTTCTCTTTTCCTAATCTAAATCTTCCTTGCCATGATTTCTTCTTCCACCCACTACAGATACAGAGAGCAACTTATACCCTTCCTCCTTGCAGCCAACCTTTACGTTCTTGAAAGCAGTATCATTTCTCTTCTCTAAACTAAGCAGCATCATTTTCTGTCCCCAGGCCACCTTTTTCCCCTAGATAAGTCTATAACTATATGCTGTACATAATATTCTTTTATTTATTTTATTTCATTTATTTATTTATCTAACGTAATATTGTTTTACAGCCACCACATCACACTAAAGGCTTCCCTTCCTCTACAGGTCAGGAGGGAGTCCCTCTTCTGCTGTATTATTTGATCAGCTAGAAACAAGAAACAATTTCCGATTTAAACATGTGATGTTCCCAAAAGAACTGAGTTCCCAGTTCTCTCACAGAGCAAAGGCTTATCCCAGCAAAAGACGAAGCACTCACAACCCAGATGCTGCAACGCTCCTGCCCTCAGCATGAGGGTGGAAGGCAAACCCCATATTAAGGCACCTGGTCCCTTTCCATGGGGCTGCACTCAAAGCAAAATACCCACACGCTGTACAGGGGTTGCCCAGAGAGAACCTGCTTGAGCATAGAGGATGCATCTAACTTCTCAGGACATCATGCATGAGACTAAAGGACCCTTTCAGCCCGAAACTGGGACTTTTTCCTCAACGCCAGCAGCCACAAGCACTTTTTGGAAGAGCAGAGGAGGCGGAAATGGAAGCGATGCTTCATCACACCTTCCAGCTGAGTGCTAGGAGTTGGCTCACTCACCCAGAAAGCAGGAGACCTGGGTTCACACTCAGTTCACCTCACAGGGAGGTCACACAGTCCTGCTGTGAATTTCTTCCCTTTCATCTTCCAGATTTTTTTTTCTGCTGTTCTGTGGCACGTATCAGTTGCAGAGGCAGAAGGAGCATTTAAATGAATATAGCTGACAACAACGTTCTCCTAGGAGGATGAGGCAGTGGCTTTAAACCCTCTCCAAGTGAGATCTGAGCCCAGGCTTCTCCTGCCTGAGTGAAAACTCTAGCTACTGTATAAGAGCTGGGTGATAGCAAGCCCATTGCCACTTTCTTTGAGGGATGCATCCTACCCCTGAGTGGCAGAGAGGGTCGGGCAGCATACCTGTGGCCTGAGCTCCTCAAAGTAGGCTCCTTTCAGCCTACTTTTGGGGCACCAGCAGGGCCTGGGTGGGAGTTGTGTGCAAAGACTGGCTGCACGGGGTGTTTCTGGGCTTGCACAAGCCAAGAGCTCCAGGTAAATAGAGGTGCTTTGCAGAAGTGACTGTGTGTGCCCGTGGGTCGGACGAGGGTCAGGCAGAGGGGAGGGGAGTGAACAAGGTGAGGCTGCAGCACCGTTGGGGCTCAGGATGTCTCCATCCTGTCTTCGCCATGCCAGGAGCCGCTCTGAGCCCATGGCCTGGGGTAAGTCACTTTTTGCTTCTCTATGACTCAGGTTCCTATGAAGTGGGACTCACACTTCCCTGCCTCAGAGGAGTAAGGCAAAGGTAGATGTAAAAGATGGCAATCACTAAGATGTTTAGATAGATCCAATCTAAGAGAGTTTTATAATGCAACTTGCCTTGGCCCCAGCTGGGTTCCTCTGGCTGCAGTAGGATGTTTCCCAGAGATGGAGAGGTTTGTTGGTCCTCGCCACCAGCTCCCTTTGCTTCCAGAGGCTGCAAGGAGGGCACAATGCATCATCTCAGTCTCCAAAGCTTTGCCTCACGATCTCAGAGCGATGGACAGACTAAAAGTCAATGGGTGTCTTCTGTCTGGCTGCTTGCAGGAAAAAAAGGCACAGGATTAGCTTTGATCTATCACTAAGAAATTACTTTCAACACAGTATAGAAAAAATGTTTTTTAGCTATGGCACACATAATTTCAAGAGAGACTGCAGAAAATCCCAAATACCCAAACGATCCTGCTTAACACCTCCCAGGACTTTGTATAATGGGAGCAGTAGTCAGAGGAGGGAGAGTCCTTGCTCTCCAACTTATAATTGCTTAAGGAGTGTCCCCTAATATAATTAACGAGGGTGCTTTAATTAAGAACCCAGAGTAATGATGCTCAAAACAACTCCATCTGCTGTGGGGGGAAAAAAAAAAGACACATATATAAATATATATATTATATATTTTATATATGTAGAAATAAATGAGGCTGTGGTAGTGGGTGCTAGTTCCAAAGGGTGAGGATGTTAGCCTGGTCTGTGTCCTATCATTATATACTGTGAAATCACCCAACATCAAAGGAGCATGAAAGGAATGCGGTGAATGCCGCTTCACCATAATTGTCTGGAAAATTAAAGTTCAGTTGTGCCAGCCATTGTGTGTTAAATATCCTTAGGCAGGAAGGTCGATCCTGGAACAAGTAGGTGTGTCTAGCAGCCAGGCAAGGCAGCATTTCTAAACAACTGGCATTTGCCAGCTGATTCCCTCCCATCCCATTCGGACACTGGGTTTCATTCCCGTATTGGCAAAGGGTCGCCCTGGGGCTCAGATCACAAAGACGGAGCCTAAGGGACTTACTCATCCTCCGTCGAGCCTTACCCGGGTCAAAAAATCAATTGGAGTTTCCTTGAGTAAGATATGAGTAAACAGCTGCTGAAGCCAGGGAGAGTTTAGCCAAGTGAAGGCTTAGGGAGAATGTGAGGATTTGTCCAGCAAAGGGCTTCGCCGGGGTATTGGGTGAATTTGGGGCTAAGGAGAGGGGCTGAGTGAACAGCAACACCTTGCATTTACTGGCTCAGTGCGTTTGGCCCTGCGTGCTATCCCAGAGGCCTAAAAAGGTGAGTAACTCTGCATAGACGCAGAGGCTTGGTAAAAAAAACCTTTTCCTTCCCCCAGCACCAACCAGCGCTTTCCATAACCGGTGGTCCCTTGCACAACGCACCCCGGGTTTAATGGGTGCATAGTGCCAGACACGGGTCAGGATGGCTCGTCCGCCTCCTGCACAAAGCAACGCGGGATGGTTTTCTATTCTTGAATCTACTTTTCCAGCCCTGGTTTAAATGATTCAAGCAACAGTGCATCCACAGCTTCCTGTGTGGCGAGCCTTTTTCTTCCCACCGCAGATCTCAAATGCTAGCCCTTCTTTCCTGACCCAAAATGACCTCTGTCGGAGCGATGCTAAATCCAAACTCGTTTTCACCACTGCAGGGATGTAATTGCCGAGCTGCACACGCATCCTCAAACCTGCGTGGTCTCTCTGCAGCTGGCAGTATTTGCAGTCACACGCTGCTTTGCCAGCGCTGCATCCACACCTATAAATGACGGGGAGCGAGCAGTGTCTGGTCAGCGTCTGAAGAGGAGACTTGTAGCAAGAGCAATAAGCAGAAGCTAACGCTCGTGCTGGCGGAGGCAGAGCTGCTCCTTTCAAGTCTGCACGCACCGGTGGCCCAGCGCTGTGCTGCGCTTTTAAAAATCTGTGCAACAGGCGCCGGAGATGCCGTGGCATTTTTTGCAAGAGGAACGTTACTGTGCTGCCCTGGCTGGGCTTCAGCTCCTCTGTCTACTCCCGCTTGCTTTTGCAGTTTCGTTTGGAGATGTTCCTTACCTCCCCTGGGATGTTTAAAACTAGTCTGGACAAAGTACAGGACAGAGGAACAAGCACGTAGGGGTAGAGGGATGGAGTAAATTACTTAATGAGTTTTTTCCCAGCCCTAACGCCTGTGATCGTATGACTTCACCTCCTAAACAAGCTGTTGCTTAACACCGCTGGCACAGAAGGGCTGCTGCGTTCCACCCCAGAGGTGACCGCGTTTCAATGGGAGGTGAGCAGGCCCCCCCCTCTATTTACGGCCTGCAAAATGATTTATGATCTATTGGAATGAAAAGTGCAATATGAATGTCAGGTATTATAAACTGTTATTACGCTTCTGCTTCTGAAAATGCTCCCCTTTGAGTTTTTGAACTGTTTAATGGCAAGATAATATCCACAGCAACAACCCAAATTACAGGCTCCTTTAGGCAACTCATTAATATTGTTTTATAAATGAACATAATATTCCTGGGCAAAAGTTGAAAGTGCTTAAACCCTCTTCTTTTATTTTTTAATGGCAAAATACCCAGAAACAATTTTCAACATCCATAATTATGATTATTAATAACTCACATTTATGTAGTACCTTTGATCATAAAGCATATTACAAACAATTGTGTATATATGCAAGTACACACACACGTGCAGAACCAGTATCTCAGCATAGCACCAGGCTATCAATCCTCCTATCACAAACAGCAGCAGAGATCCCACAAAATGTTGTATAATGCTGCGATATTTGCCCACATCAGCTTATATCGTTAACACTGGGATAATCACCTTGTCCACTCCTAAAAATCATCCCTGTGCAATAGCTTTGAAAGACTATCGTACACAACCAAAATTGCAGCAGGAGTATTTTGGGTTTTGTTGTTTTGATTTGGGTTTGGTTTTTTTTTTCTTGGCTGCAATATGATTAGCAAAGCTGGAACCGAGCCAGGGATAACACACTTACTCTTGCAAAATCACCATGGGGACTTTGAATGATTACAGAAGTGGCCAAACACTTGGTTTTTCCATCTCATCCAGGGATGTTGCTTGCTTCGGTATGACCCGAGAAGGGCCACTGTCGCTGCTTCAGGAGAAGCAATCCAGGGGCAAAATGGGCAGAAGAAAGGATGTGAGACTGTCACGCAGGACATAGCCTGAAGTCAACACAATTAAACCCAACAGTTTAAGTGAGGCGACGCTTCTTTATTGGGTTTTTCTTAGCCACACAGGTCTCAACATCCCTTGACAACTCTGTGCGGGGTAAGAGGGACTTTGGTACAGGAGGCAAAATGGCCACCCCCAGCCCTGTCTATGAGCAACAGCAGGATTGGGACGGTGATGTTTCTGGAATGGGTTTTGCAGTCAAGTCCCTGGTTGTTGCTGCTTATTTACCTCCTCTTGGCAAGACTTTACTGGAGAAAACGTTGGAGGACGTGATCCATAATCCACACATGCACTAGGTATTTCCGACAGATGTCCAGTACCTAAACCTGCTGCTCACCTGGCTTTTGATACCCTTGCAAGTCCCCAGTCCAGCCAAGATGTAAATTCATGCCTAATTTGACCTCTAAGCAGAGGCAGTATCTGACTCACAGGGGCCAACAAGCAGAGATTAAGGCAGGAGCCCTGGACCTCCTCCCACCCACACCCTGGATGAGTTACACTGATATTTATCTCAGCCTCGTGGGGCTCCTTTAGCCTCAGAAAATTACCCTTGTGGCTCACCCCTAAAAGAAGCTCAATGATAGCCCTCCCCAAGACAAACTGGAACAGCGGGTCTGAAGGAAACAGGGAGTGAGGATGCTCGTAGGACGCTGCCCTCGGGCAGGAGGGATGGACAGGCGGTGTGAGAGGAGGAGGCGAAAAAGTGGAGAGGCAGATGCTGAACAGGAGAGGGGTGAACCGAGCAGGAGGCAGTGATGTCTGCCCACATGCATGGCAATGATGTGCCGACACGCCATGGAGAGGTGCGTGCGGGACCGCAGCCCGCAGATGAAGCAACCTGTCCCCTGAAGTCCACCCTGGTAGAACCTCAAAGTGTGCTGGGAGATTTCCAGGAGGATGAGGACCAATTGAAGAAAATCCTGATTCGGGTGGAGGGGAAGAGCATTAGCCCAGCAGATGTGGACAGCATGGGAAGAGTGAAGGAAACAGGGACGGTTTGTCTAGGAAAGGCAACGAGTGAGAGATGAGAATCTGCTTGTGTGAGGAAGAGGATAATCTAATCGGTGTGCCGTTGGTGGTTAGGACGAGGAGTCCTGAATTTAAATTTCAGCAAGAGAGACTGATGTGAGACACTAGGGAAAACACAGATAAGGAAGGAGAAGTACCAGAATAGATTGTCAGGAAGGGGGTAAAATAGCCATCACTGGAGGTTTTCAGGAACAATTTAGACAATACCCGTCAGAAATGACGTAGGTAAAGCTCATCCTGCCCCGGGGCAAGGAGGTGGACTGCATGACCTCTGGACTTCCCTCCCACTTTTGGTTTCTATGGTTTGGTGACTTCTTGGTGCTGTTTAAGCCCTTCATCTCAGCAAGACCTTGGCCCACGCTGGACCATAGACCCAAGCAAGGGACAACCCACCAGGGCAGAGGGACAGCAAGACATGGATACGCAGCAGACCCATGAGCCCACAAGGCTTTTATTTCTGGGGGTGGTGTTCACATGTGAACGTGCCACAGTTCAGGGCTTTCCCATAGGAATGAAGGTCTCCCTGGTGCAGTGGATCACAGCCCAATGGGACACCAAGACCTTCAAAACCAAACAACCCCCAGCAAGATGTCCCATGTGCCCCCACCTCCCCCCCACTACCTCTGACCCATTTTACATAGAAATGGCAACAGCCACAGCACAAACTTGGAGGAAGAAACTGTCCCTGTTCAGGAAAGACACTGCGGAAACCTGGACTGTTGGGTTTTTTTGTATTCCATGTTATTTACAGGGATCCTTTTTTTCCCCTAAATTCATTATTTGCCTTTTACATATATATATATATATTTTGTACTACTATTTTAAAAGGACCGGCGCCGGAGAGGAACTAGACAGATAAGCAGTGGGAAGCTGCTTTCCTGACCTCGTGGGCCAGGTTTTCTAGTGTGGTGCAAGCCAAACTCCCTCCATTGTACTCCTTCCAAGGAGACCAATTTTCACCCACTGAGGATAATAGAGCCAGGCTCATTTACACCAGCTGATGAGCTGCCTCATGACTGTCCAAGATCCCAGATGTGCATTTCACAACGGCAAAGCCCTGGTATCCTGGCCAAAATCTAATTTGAGTTAATTATGTTCTGTCTCCCTAAATTCCCCCTAAGGTTTCAATTGGATTCCTCTTCACTTCCTGCCCTAACCTGTTGTGTAGCATTGATGTGCAGAGTTCAACAGCTGCTTTCTTCCATCCCGCAGCTAATAGCTCCCCAGACAGCCATGGCTCTGAAAATAAATTTGAAATTGTTTCCTCATTATCAGGAAGGTGCATTTCCAGAGCTACCTAAAAAAAAAAAAAAAAAGAAAAAAAAAGAAGGAAAAAAGGCAGATTCTCCATTGATAAAATAAACTCACGCAGCAAACAGCCCTGGCTTCAGAAGCACATGCTGGTTGACGCCACCTGGCCGCACAGCCCACTGACTTACTGAGACCACAGCAGCTCCTACCGGCGGTGGATCCACTGCCTTCCAATGGAGCTGAACAGTTTGCTATCAATCAGGACATAAATCCTAGATTTTAGCAGAACTGGGTCAATTTATCCTTCACCAAACTTCACCAGAGCCAATTCACACCTGTGAAGGCTACAACTTCCATCCTGCCTACAGTTTATTGATATAAACACGTATTTTTTTATGATATAAATATGTAATTTAGTGCTAGAGAGACATCTAAAATCATCTAAACCACTTATCTACCAAAGCCTACACAGGTATTTCCCCACACTATATGTTTTAGGTTTAGCCGTCCCCAGTTCAGTAGCAAGTTAAACACCTCAGACCCTTGTAAGTCCAGTCCCTTGTGCACAGAGTAAACAATGCTGGTTGAATTATTCAGTGTGAACTATTTGTCAGATTCTCTTCTCTTTCCTCCTCTCTTTATGAACTGTCAGAGAACACACTATGATTTTCACCCATTTATTCCCAATTCTCAGTGGCTTATTTTTAGCCCAGAGGTTTCTTGCCAACTTTGTGCAGCGAGTCCTCAGTTAATTATTCAATGTGTCAAATTTGCTCTTCCAGATGTGTGAATAGGAATTAAGGGAAAGTTTAAAAATAAGCACAGGCTCAGTACTTTCCTGAATTAGAGTCATGAACCCTCATGCTTCAGGGCAGTCTGTAATGGTGTGGACTAGGGACTTAAGGACTTCTTATTTCATAATCTGGATGTTTGCTGCACCTTCCAAGCCATGCATGCAAACTAAACTTGGTCTGGAAGATTTTCCATGTGTCTAACCACAGGGCCTAATTGGATGAGACCAATTTCCCCTGATGCTGGTCTCACTTTTCAATATGATGTCAGGAGAGTTTCTGATCGACCTCAAAGCACACTGTTGCAGGGGTTACTCTACACAAGCAACAAGAAGATGGGCTACTTCTGGCAAGTCTCCTTACAGCTATCTGGTGCTTATTTTTCCTTAAAAGATGCGGATCTTTCCTTGTTTGCAGACTTTTGGCTCCCCACCCTTCGCATCTGGGAGAGGAAGGAGTGAGAGGGAAAACAAAGATGACTACAATGGTTTCTCCAGAAGGAGCTTCTGCCAGAGATGGTAGTGACACTGGAGATGAAATAGCACCTCTGTTTCTTCTCATACGTCTCAGTGGAGGACTGGGCAGACATGAAAGAATAAATAGGCCAACTTCTACTTATGCTGGAGTAAATCTAAGTTTTACTCCCAGTTTAGGCACTCGTAATGTACATCAGATACACCAACCAATTTAGTATTAAACTCCTACTTATTATTCCTGGTTCTGGCATGTAGTCCAGAAAGAAAGTAAGAGTCACTCCAGATTCAGTCTCCTCAAATTCAGAGAAAAAACAAATCTGGCATTCGGTACTGTATGCTTTGTGCACGAGCACCCATAGTCTGTCACGCACATGGCAATGGCTGTAACATCAGCGGAGGGAGAAGGCACCTCTGCAGCTGAGCCAGCACCGCATGCTCCAAGGAGAGGAACAGCCCCCCAGTAAGAGGTTTCCTGAGTGTCGTTATTTAGAAGTTGAGGTCTTCCCTGAAGAAGTAGTACTACATTCACTACAAAAATATAGTCATTCCAAAACTACCATAAAGCATCACAGCTGCCAGTGAAAGCAGTGGTGAGGCACCCATTTGCAGAAGGATTCAAGCTACACATTTGTTAAATTAAGACTTTCCTATGACAACCAGGCAGCATCGTTACTTATATTGGACATCCAGACATTTCTTTTGTTCTTTCTCCTTCTCTTTTTCCCTCTTTCCCTCTTTCTTTCTTTCTTTATCTCTCTCTCTCTTTCTCTCTTTCCCTCTTTCCCTTTCTCTCTTTCTCTCTTTCTCTTTGTTTCTTTCCCTCTTTCCCTCTTTCTTTCTCTCTTTCTCTTTCTCTCTCTCTCTCTCTCTCTTTCTTTCTTTCCCACTTTCTTCTTTCTTTCTCACTTACTTTCTTCTTTCTTTCTCCTCTCTTTCTTTCTCCCTTTGTCTTTCTCTCTCTTCTTCCTTTTAAATCTGGCTAACTCCTGGCTTCAGGGACAGCCCGTGCAACAACTCGTTATCTGGGCACTGCATGAAAACCCTGTTTCTCTCAAGCACACTGAGCTCTCCAGGGGGATTTTTCTGAGAAAAACATAAAGAAGCCTGGGGGTAGCACCTGAAGAAAAACTATCCTGTTATAGCAAAGGCAATGTGAGCTTGAGGTAAACCTGAAGAGAGCCAGAAAAGTGCTTTAAGCAAGGCTTCAGTGACCACCAAGTCCCTGCCTGGTACGAGAGGACCAGCTCCTCCACAAGTAAGCCCAGCCTCCCTCTGTCAGCTCCAGTGACGCTGCACTGGTTTCCACTGGGTGAAGGTGCTGGCTCAGTATCTGCTTTCTTTGGTGATTGAGAAGAAAGCCTGAGAAAAAGGCAATGGGTGAGCGTTTATGGGATGTACTGGTGAGCTTTAAAGGACAGCGCAGGAAGAGACATGGTTGCACAAGGTCTCCTCATGCATCAGGACACTCTGCTCTGCCCTTTGCCAGAGGCAAAAAACCCAATCTCCTGGTGAACCCACACCACCCCTCGGCAGCCTGCCCCACTCCCGTGGGGTGGGGAGGGACACTTCCATAACCTCTGTATCAAGGCGGTTTGCTGGCTGAGGTGCCTTCATGACAGAGGGAAGGAGAACTGCTGTCCCCTGACAAGAGCCTCCCCACCAGCCAGACCCACTCAGCCCAACCCAGGAGAGGAGCTGAGATTGCCCCTGCTGAAAGGGGGGTCAGGCAGGATCCAGCCACTGCACCCAGGGCTGCCTCCCCATTTCCAGCTGTACCAGGACATGCTCCTGTCCCTGTCTGGCCCTGTTGGGACCATATGGAGCTCAAGGGCAGCGCAGGAGGCCAGTGATCCCAGACATGCCCAGAAAACAAAGGCCTAGGGAAGGCAGGGAAGGATCAGAAACAAACCAGGATTAGCTGAGAAAGTCACCGGGACACATCAGCAGGCCAGTGCACCAGGCTGTGATCTCGCACTGACAAAGCCAACGCTGAAATCAACCCACACCCCTGAAGTCAACCAGAGTTTGCCTGAGTAGGGATTGAGCCAAGAGGCTTTGCATGAATAAATCCCCCAGGCATGGTGAACTATGAGAGGAATAGAGTTAATCTAAGGGAGGTTGGTGGGGGGCGGGCAGGGGGAGCAGATGCGACTGGAATTTGGAATGTCCTAATTATCCCGGCAAGTTGTGTTGACTTGATTAAGCCAAAGCCCAGCTGCTTCCAAGACTCTGGGTGAGTGGGAGAGTTTCCAAAAACTCGGAAGCAGGGTGGGGCCAGGACAGGGTAAAACTCCTGCCTCATGCTGCCAGTGTGAAAGGGGGAGGTAGAGGGGACAAGATGGGCTGGGTGGGGAGGGGAGAGGCAAGAGGGGGAGGCACACGTCTTACGGCATCTCGGAAGCTGAGCATTAGTGAATGCAATGGATTTGTATCCTCTCTTCTGCCTCCCATCCCACAATACGAGGCAGCAGTCTGCACCCTGAGTATACTTCACTGCCACCTCCAAGCAGAAATGGGATCTGAAATGACCAGACCTGTTACCCAAAGAGTGGTGAGCATTCCCAGAGAGAGGAGAGAGAAAACAACACCAGCACAACAGGAAACTGATTGGTTCCCTCCATTCAACATTTGCTACACTTCTCACATTGAGGAGAAGGGGGAAAACTGATTCCGGAGCAGTTATCCCAGGCTGAGTTCAGGCTGCCAGCAAAGACTGAACTGGATGTTCATTGAGGTTTATCACTGGGTTTAGCTACTTGTCCCCACCGCTTGTGTGTAGCTCACACTAGCATGGGATTGCAGCTGAGGCAGCTGCAAGCTGCTCCTCACATCCACTCAGGACAGAACAAGAAGGCATAGATCATATCACACTAGGCAAAAGGGATTTAGATTAAGCACAGTAAGAAATTTTCCATCAGGGAGGAGAAGTGAATTTTCTAGGGAGGTTCTGGAATCACCAGCCCTGGAGGGTCCTTGTCCTTCTTTTTTCTGAGAAAGGTTAGAGAGACATCTGTCAGAGGTGGATTAGGTAGAGCTGATCCTGCCTTGGCGCAGCAGAAGAACCAGAGTAATCTCAGATGGTCCCCTCAGCCCGTTTTCCATTACTATATCAGTCACAGGCACAAGACAGATAATGGCACCGCTTGTGAGTGGGTGATGTGGCATTACACCAATGCCTGGCCCACAGGGAGGGTGAAGGACCTGCCTCTACAAATGCTCTCTGCAGAAGAGGAAGGTCTCCTCCAACCCAGGGCACCATTTCAACTCAGGACTCATTTATTACTGAGCATGGGAGCATGCGATGGCCAAAGACTCTGAGATGAAGGCAAGTTGTGACCTGACATAGACTCACACAGGAGATAGAAAGTCAGAGATGTCAGGAGTGAGAACCTGAAAGACTAAAGCATGAGTGAAATAGCAAAACACAGACTATGCGATATTTTCCTAGGAGGCAAGAAAGCGTTCCTTAGATATTTGCTAAGATGAGGGTCCCACTCCTGCGGCAGCAGCAGGACGGCTGTTGGCCCCAGTGAAGAAGGTCCCAGAGGATCCATCCTGGCTGTAGACATCTGCATAGCCGACCCCATGTCCATATCGGGGAGTGCAGGCCACTGGCTTCCCTTGTTGACAACAGGCTGTCAACTTGGCCATCACAGCCTCTTTTCAGGTGTAAGGTGGGTCTGGGAAAACAACCAGTTGAGTATCTAGGAGTGACTCTCATCTCTCCACCTTCTTATTCCTCTCCCAGACTCCTCCTTTGCCCACCTCCTCCTCTCCATCATGGCCCGTTTTGCCAGCAAGATCACCAAAATGAGCAGCCGCTCTGGAGGCACAGTGGCAGCAGACTCTGCAGATGGGCTCAGGCTACCATGAGAAGCTGGGAGCTCCAGAGGCTTTCCTCACTTATCCCTTTCCTGCTGGCACATCAGCCACAGCCTCCACTCCTGCTCCAAAATCAAAATCAGGTCTCTGGAAAGCCTGTAACTACTGTGCTCTGCTATGCCAGAGCGAGAAGGGAGTGGGCTGTTTTATTTGGTGTTGTTTTAAGTCTTGAATAGACTGGAGAACAGATTAAAGCAAGCACGCCGGCCTGAAAAACACAAGAGCCATTTGCCAAAGCTACCTGAGCTGGTGCTGAGCAGGCATCACAGATTGCAGGCAGAGCTCTTGTTAACAGGGCAAATCTCAGAAAAGGGATCTGGAAAAAGACAGGAGCAGAAGGCAATGGAAAGACTCCCCCGGTTTACAGCTGTTCCCAAGAGTGCAGGACAGTGTGGATGAACCACCCAGGTCTGAGTACATTCCTGAGTGATACCTGTGGGAGAATTAATACGTACTGGAGAAGGGCCAAAATGTAAAGGATCGGTGTGTACTAGTCACATACTGCTTGCACTGGAAACAGCCTGACTCCCAAAGCGTGGAGTAGGGAATTAAAACAGGTCCCAGTACAGACTGATCCACCAGCAGTGGAAGTGGGTGAGAAAGCGAGGTGTTCAGGAGCACCTGCGTTGCTCCAGCGCTGCTTTTACCCATGGTTTTCTTGATCCACAGGCAAGGTGGCCCAAAGCTATGCTATGACACAAGACCTGAAATGGCCACTTCTAAAAGTCACTTCAAAATTAAGCCTAAAAACTTTCAGAAAAGAGGTCCTCAAAGCTCAGATTTGTTTCAATGCTGTTACATTAAAAATCTTTCTTAGGTATTGAGGGAAAGAAAAGGAAAGACAAAGGTTGTATCACGCATAATGTTCTTTGCAGAGTACTTGTCTATGGGAAGATATGCCCCTAAAGCTGCCAGATCTCCTGGGCTTTATGCTACTTGCTTCTTCCAAGGACAGCACAAGCTTTGTCAGGGCCCTGTCTTCTCACAGAATTCCTTTTTGTTGCATGCAAATCATCCAAAATCAGAATCTCAGTCATAAGTCCTTTCCAGATGCCAAATCCCACTTCCAAATTTATTGGAGACAAAAACCAAGTGTAAATTCCATCTCTTCCCCCAGAAAGGGTGAAATTCAAACCTCAGTTTGCCATACTGTGAAAATCATAGAATCATAGAATAGTTTGGGTTTGAAGGAACCTTTAAAGGTCATCTAGTCCAACCCCCCCCGCCATGAGCAGGGACATCTTCAACTCGATCAGGTTGCTCAGAGCCCTGTCCAACCTGACCTTGAAGGTTTCCAGGGATGGGGCATCTACCACCTCTCTGGGCGACTTGTGCCAGTGTTTCACCACCCTCATCATAAAAAATTTCTTCCTTATATCTAGTCTAAATCTCCCCTCTTTTAGTTTAAAACCATTACCCCTTGTCCTATTGCAACACGCCCTACTAAATGTTTGTCCCCAACTTTCTTATAAGCCCCTTTAAGTATTGAAAGGCCGCAATAAGGTCTCCCTGGAGCCTTCTGTTCTCGAGGCTGAACAACCCCAACTCTCAGCCTTTCTTCATAGAAGAGGTGTTCCATCCCTCTGATCTCAAAGTTCAAATGCAAACAACATATTTCAGAGCACTTCTAAGATGATTTTGAGTTTGACACTGATGCTAGCCAAAATGCTGGGCTGAAGTCTCCTTCTCCATCACTGCAGCGACAAGTTCTACAGATGTACTGCATGGAGAAGTGGCCTTAAAGCCCGAGTTGGATAGATGGCAGATTCATAAGCCTCCACTAAGCCTGTGCACCTGAGCTGAGCTCCACTGTTAGTCTACCGCAAGTGCAAGAAAGCACCATTTTACTTAGCCTATTTCAACACAATAGTGTCTTGAGGTTCTTTCAAGTGTAGTCTACGTATGACCTGATGGCACCAAAACCCAAGTAAATAACATCAAATAAATTAAATTAATAGGTAAGGTTCAAAATTGACCAGAAAACAAAACAAAACAAAAAACAAAAACAAAAACAAGAAAAAAATCCAACCAGGCAGCTTTTGACCCAACCTTTTGATTTTGAAATGCCTTCTTCATCACCGCTAAGTCTCCCAGAAGAGAGCAACCGCTGTGCTGGTGGCCAGTCCCATTCCCTCTACCACATGTGTCAGGCACATACACAGTTCCTATGTCAATACAGTGTAGCCTGCACAGAAACATGTCCAGAGACGCTCAAAGGGAATGTCATAGCATATTAGACCAGGCAAAGCCTCAAGCCTGCAACCACTCAATGTGGGCCCATATATATCTCCATTCCTATGGAGAGCAAGACAGCCTTGGAGTAGTCCGTCTGCTGACAGCAATGTCATATCTGCATGGTGTCAGCCACGATCCTGCCTAGAAAAGTCCCAGTTTCCTTAGCCCAAGGGCAGACAGGACAGAGCTCAAAGCGGACGGGTTACTCTGGTAAGACATGAACACCATCAACTTTAGCCACAGACTTCCTATAGGCAACAGCGTGGAAGCACAGGTCAAGGTCACACAGAGCATGAGCCGCTCTCCTGCAGATAGGGTCAACTTAACCAATGCACCTCCTCTCAGAAATACAAACCAGCAACAAACTTTTAGTGTTAAAGCAGCAAACATCGTGGCAGACCCCCCAGCAAAGGACACAGCTCTTACTAACTCGCAGCAGCCAGGGAAGCAAGAGGAGAAACACGGTACACATTTTTGTGAACGGAGCAGCACCCAATACCATCATTCCTTGTTTCACAATCTTGGCTCTGTCACAAAGTGGGATGAACCTGGAGTCATAAATTACTATTCAGATTTGGGTTAGCTTTGGGTTTTTGTTTTTTTAAGGCAGGGATTACAAACTCATTGAGATAAACACCTTTCCTTTTTTTTCTTTTTTTCTTTTTCTAAAGAATGCCTCCAGGGACAGGAGAGCTCTAGCATAAAATAGAGATACAATCTATTACAACACAGAAGCCATCTGTCACTGAGATAAGCACACAGACTATTTATTACCCAGCTACAGCAACCAAAAAAATTAGTCAGAGATTCAACCAATATAATCTTTCATTAAAAAAGTGGTTAATGAGCTTCCCAAGAATGATAAGAAATGTGTTGAAACCTGACAAAAAGAAGTTTTTTTACTGCTTCTTCTGCAGAACAAGGCAGAGCCGGTTTGGTCTGTAAGAAAGCTGGGTAGACGTGAGTTTTTAAAGGGCTTCACCCAGTCACTTGGTAGCTCTAAGTCCTCACTGCAAAGAAATGAAAAACAGCAGTATCGTTTCCACCACGGCTAGTTTAGCCCTTAGGAACTTGAAAGCAAGAGGTGGAACATATCACTGGTACAGCATCCATGACATTGCTCAAAAAAGCTCTTGAATAGCTTGTGGAAATACTGCGAGAATGGCTGTCAACGAGTTCTCAGGTCAAAATTCTCAATTTCTATGTGGTCTTCCAACTCCACCTTGATGTGTCTGCAAAGCAGCATCCAGCACTCCTGGCTGCTCTCATAGACTGAGCTACCTGCAGCACCCTAGCCGAGAACTAAGTGGGAGTATTGGCTCCCAGGAAAGATGTTAGGACCCCAGCTGTTGCCAGCTGTTAGTACTTCTGCATATCTGCGCAGCACTGGTAGCGTGGAAGAGGCCAGTTTCCTTCCACCAGGCATCTCTGAGGACAACTGTTCAGTCTGGGAGGTCTATGGGCCCAGCCAGCCTTGCACACTTCCAGTTTAAATCCCTTGGGATCATGATGCAAGTGTCTATACGTGCAGGCATAGCCAGTGGGAAATCTGTCTTGGTGGGCTTAGAGGAGCCAGAACCGAAGCTAAAGTCCATAATGAAACCTCGGGTTCACCCTGTCCAAGTTACAGTGTCCCCACAAGACCTCTGACAGTGCCCACACTTCACCATGGCCATACCACGCCGGGCAGTCAAGCCATCATTTTTGTGATAAAGTATCATGTACCAGGCGCCAGCAGGACTTTATTCTGCCATTGCCATTGGCATGTTCTCCTGCTCCTGGTTCTGCCCTGGCCAAACCTGCTCTGCTGCCTTCACACCCTTGGTGGAAATGAGGGGCCAGAAGGTTGGCACCACGATGCTCCTCAGTTGATATATATCTCTTGAGCACTGCAGAAGGTGCAACAGCCCCCTGGAAGCACCACCAAACCTCAGCTCTAGGGACTCAGAAGGAAGGAGGTCTCCTTATTGCCACCGCTGAAGCAAAAGGGCAAGGAGCAGGGTGGCATGCGTGAGCCAATATTTAATGGCATTGCTGCAGGGAGCCTTCCTGCCGTATTGGTGTCGCGTATTGCAGTGCGCCTTAGGGACAGTTGTAAAGGGCCATAAGCAAGGTCACAGCCCAGCTCAAAGGCATCACCAGAGCTATGTGACTGTCCCAAGGGGCTTTCAGTGGTCAGGATCAAGGACGGCATGGAGAGGTCATTGCTGGAAGGTCACGGACTCAAGGCACTGGCACAGGTCTGGCATTGAGGACTGCAGGCTTGCTCTCCACTGGGGTGCTACGTTTGTAGCACAGCCATAGGCATGGCATTGTTTTATTTTTTTATCTCTGTTTTTTAATCTTCCTGCTCCCAATTCCCCCACCCTCTCCTCTGCTAGATCAAAAGAACAATACAGCTCTGCAGTGCCAGGAGCTGAGTGGATGTTTATACAGTGCTTTGAGATCCCCCAGGTAAAAGGTGTTAAGTGCAAAGCACTGTCATTACAATGACATGACTGCCAGCCAGTCTGTCAAACCTCCGCCCCCGAGCTCATTAAGGAACAGGAATAGGGAGCCACATTCCTGCCTGTTCTCAACTGCTGTTCCCCTTTACGGAAGGAAAAAGTAAAAGTTTAATTGCTTTGTTTATCTCAGATGCCACCTGCAGCTGGTTCCTTACCTGCCCACCCTCCTGCTTCTTCTTTGCAATGAAACTGGGCCCGCCTTGGCCAAAATGACACCAAAAGCATACAGAAAGGTGGATTCAGGGACTGACAGCTTGGATTCACCTTTCCTCTCTGCCTCGGTGCAAGTGGCAGGGGCAAATTTCCCAGGGAGGTGGGCTAAGGGGGCTGTAGCTCCCCTCCACTCTTCCCTGACATCCCCGTCAGCACCTTGGGTATGTCCTGCCTCAGCAATGGGTCCTCTGCCACTGTACACCCCCTCTGCCGTGACACCCCTGCTCCTCACACCCCTTCACTGTCACAGCTGCCTCCAGCCCCAAAAAGCATTCAGGTTCATGCTGCGGAGCAGAGGGTCAAGCTTCAGATCAATAACTTCTGTGGACGGTGCAGCAGTGCAACACAGAGCGAAATGCTGCAGCAAGCATTGGCACGTTGCTGTGCTATCAACGGGCAGACTTGCTGGCACCATCAGCTCCAGGAGGTCGTGCCCCCCATATCATAAGCACCAGTCTGCAGAGAGCCCAAGGTGACCCCCTCTACCCTTCTCCTCTAGCAACAAGTGAAATTGGGATGCCTTTGGTCCATTTGCTCTGCTGCTATAAATCAGCACAGCTGCTAGTTTACTCTGGCTGAGGATCTGGCCTTCCTGCCCTCTTTAGTTTCTTTGCACTGCTGGAATACCAAGTACATCTCTGTCTTATTCATTTGCTCCCTGCATGGGGACCCCTGTGGTGGCAGGGCAGAGATGTGTAGGCTACATGTGCCCAGCTGTGCTCCATCGATAAGAAAAACAAATGTTTTAAAGATGCTTTTCAGGGAAAGGAAGAGCTTTATGACAGGGAGGCATATTCTTCCCAGGCATAAAAACTGCAGAGAGTCCTGACAGAGTGGCATTTTGCACAGGCAAGGAACTTTGGCCCACTGTCTCCTATCTGACCCTTAGCAAACCTCAAAATTTGCTTGCACTTGCTTCCAGGAGGCTGGTTACACCTATATCATTTACTGTGACTTGCAAATCTGATGTTGCTTGGTCTTTCTCTACCAATGCATAAAAGATTTATGGCAGGGTGTAGCCATCCGGATGTCTTAATTCTTTTCCTTTGCCAAAAGACACCCATAAAACCTACCCGTCTGCTGTAGTTTTCAACACAAATGCAAGAAGAAAAAAATCATAGCAATGAGGAGAATATTCTTGGCACATTGAACTGCTCTCTGCTGAGCCACAAATGGAATCAGGCCTGGATTATTTTTTTTTTTATTGTTCACTGCCCCAAAAGCGAAGGTAGAAGCTGCCTCTGAAGTCAATCAGCTGAATAGTTACATGAGCTTAAGCAAGAGAAGTGTCATCATCACTAGCCCCAAAGTACAATAGCAACTCCACTAATGAGTATTCTGGGGCTCCTTTGAAAGATCTTCTAAAGATCTTGGTATTTACAAGGTGAATGGGGGTGGAGGCTTCAACCTGCACAAAAGCAAAGGAATTTCTTTGCTTCCCTGTTGCTCAGAGAAGGCTGGAATTGGGAGGCTTGAGGACAGGCCCCAGTTGCAATATCAGAACAGAAGGATCAGGTTGACCCTTCAATGTGGACTGCTCATGCTTTTTGTCCCAGCTGCCCTGCGCAGCTTCTTTGCCTACGTGGTGATGCTCTGACCACCTTCAGCCAGTCCATGGTGTAACTGCAGCTGAGAAAGGATGTCCCACAGCAAACTTCTCTCCTGCAAGGAGCTGCACTGCAAGATAGCTTCCCTAGCTGCCTCCTTTTGGCTGGCCTCCTCTAAGCCATGCAAACATGAGCCGAAGGCACATATATTCCGCGACACATGCCAAACACATACTTCTGTTGCATAACTCAGCACAGGAGATTTCTTTCATGCATCACAGGGACAAAACTTTAGAAGTTCAGTAACATCACCATCTAGACTGTGGCCAATAATAATGTATGCTGTAGGAAGGGTTTGCAAGAAACCATCAAATAAAGAAAATAAGGAGAAAAAAAATGCCTAGGAAAGTCATCACCTTGAACCTCTCCCCTCACCGTCTTTCCTCTGAGGTCAGCTGTTGCATCAGATTTTTATCTTACTTCTCCTAATTCTTTCTATCTAATGCATCTGAGGGTGGGTCTCGTCCTCACTCCACCGGCCTAAAATCTGACGAGTTCACGGACTCAGCATTTCCTCAAGGCAATGAGGTCTGCAGGCCCAAGGTCAAAGGCACGTTCATACATGATGCCCAGGTTATGTTAAAAGATCACACACGCAGCAAGGCCCAGCTCTCAGAGGTTCAGCAGTATCCAAATTAAGCTACCACTGTCACCTCCATCCAGTTCCTATGAGCCTTTTCAGATACACTGAGGTCTTTAATTACTGGGGGTGTCTAGCTTCCCAGACTCTATAAGAGTCTCCCAAACTGCATTCCTGACTGGCTAGGCTCCTTCTGCAGCTGGAGGAGATGACCTACAAGCCCCACTGCCCCTAATGCTGCATCCTCCAGCAGCACAGTTGGGTCTGATGGGCAAGAGGACCTTGAAAGGCAAGGTCATCTGCAGGCAGGTGTCTGACCTCCAGGTAGGATGCAATCACTCCAGCCCAGTTTGTGCAACACCTGGAGCGAGTAGAGCTTCACTCCGGTAGTCTTGTGCATGATGAGCCAGCAGACACACAGTGCAGGACACATGCTAACAAGTCCTGGGGCCATGCCGATCTCGGTGCAGAACCAGCCTGGCATTTTCCAGAGCCTGTTCTCAGTTACAGAGTGGCTTTCTCTGCCTTCCTAGGCATTACCAAAGCCCTGGTAGTCCCAGTTTAGCTGCAAAGACCCTGCTCAGAGAGCTGTGCTTTGCAGTGCACCAGGTAGCACACCCAGAGGTAGGGGAGCGTGGATTCCCCCCCAACCCCTGCCTCATTTCCTCCCCTTGATGAATGGTGCTCACCACACGAGCAGCTAATCAGCAATTTGTTTCTCCCGAGGCCATATGTCGAGCATGCTCTTCAAGCCCTGCTCTGACAGCAAAAGTCTGTCTCTCCTTTATGCTGCTCACAGGCTAATCAGAGAGACTCCTAGGAGCAGGGGACAGGAGCACTGAAGCCAAATGTTGGTCACATGGAAGCACTACTGCAAATACTGGTCTGAGAAACACCATCCATTTCTCTCTCCAGCTTTTCACTCTCTTCCCTGCTCCATCTCCTCCTCCTTTGTACCAGCACCAGCAGGGATTCCTATTTGCTTTCTAACCTCTAGATTAGTTCTTGAGTCCCAGTTCCAGGACCAAGTTGTTGATTTTTGAACCCTGATCTAGATTCTTCCCCACTGAAAGTCTGGAGGACAGAAGACAAACTACAGGACCTCTCTTATAGCCTAGCCCAGTTTCATACACAAATGTCTGAGACACAAATGAGTCAGACCCACAGCTAATTTCAATTCAAAAGGCTCATGGAAAAGCAACAAAGATTTGTCCCAAAATCATTAAATCTGAATCAGTTGATTTTTTTTTTTTTAACAAAGCAGACCTTGTTCTGTGCAGTACAGGGACCCTTCCCAACTAGACTATGACAGTTCAGGAACAAGAACTGTAATAAGTTCAACAAGTCCTTTCCTACCTATCCTACAAGACCTATCGATGTCTCCATCACAAGAGAAGAGGGTACTGTGTGTATGGAGGTAAAACCCTGTAAATCCCACTCTGGTGTCTTCATGGAATAATATTCCTGATGGGCGGATTACCTGCGCTCCCATGGACACTACTGTGAAAGAGTCACAGTGGAGAAGACCCCGGTGAACCTGACTCAAATTTTGCACAGAGCCAGCGTGGTGTGAGACAGCATTTACTCCACACGGATTGGAAATAAGAGCCCCCTCGAGTATCAAGTCCTCCTAGCATTAACTCAAGACTTCCAGAGATCTGGCTTGAGACACAACTGCAGCCAAAACACCCCTCACTGGTTCCACCCTCTTTCTCACAGGAGTGCTTAGTATTAGTTAGTAACTTATCACAGCCGGGCAAAGCACAGGGCTTTCTAAGTCATTAACCTGCAGGGGAGTTTTGCCAATGACACACTCATGATCCAGCTGCAAGAAGGGGAAAGGAAAGATTCCCATCTTACTCAGATAACTCACCTGCTTATGTGATTCAGCGCAGCAGATGGATCTAAGCAAGCCTCAAACGTGACACGCAAACCTGCACACACACGCAGGTTCCCGGGCTACAGCTCTGAGACTCGTAAACCTCTTCGGTTTGCGTTCACACTTCAGCCTAAAACTCAGTATCCTGCAAAAATCAAAGTGCTCTTATGCAAAAGCCTCCATCACAAATTACAGAGTCTCACTCCATATCTGCATGCCTTGCCCTACACAGTGGCAGCTCTGGACCCCATGGAAGGTGCTCCCTTTCGTTCCCATGGGATTCCACTCAGAAGTTTTCCACCAGTTGCAACCACATGGTTTCACATGGCCCTCAGCCAAACTGAGGGATAGTTTCAGTTGCACATCAGTAAGTAGGTGAAAAGAGAATCTAAGCCGAAGGGCCTGTTCCTAAGATGTAGCACCACCAAAGTCATCCTCCACCTCTTGAAGAGAAAATGAGATGGAAAATCCTACCACTAGCTCAGGATCCATGCAGGGAAGCTCATGACAAAGCACGAAGTGAGCCAAGGAACCTGCACCCCCAACTTAACCACCGAGATAATTGCCCCTATCTCAAGTGTCTGTTGGGAACTATCCCATGTACATGGCTGTGTTTTGGTTGAACGCAGCCTAGGAGTGAAGCACTCTCCCATTCCCTGCCATGTCCACACATTCCCCAGTGGTCAGGAAAACTCCAGGTCCTCTTCTCAATGGTTAATGTTGGAATATAAGTTTCTTCAAAACTAAGAAAAGATGGTGCAGATGCCCCCCCCCCCGCCACAAACCCTTGTAGATTAGACCCCAGCTAGACGCAAAGATAACTAATTCAGCAGCTGGCTGTGGTGGGTTTCATGCAGCCAAAGTTAACTCTCACACTTAAGAATTAAGCTAACCACTGCACTTTTAGACCAATGGACCACCATGGTCCGTTGCTAGTCCATCTACCCTCACTCCATTGCTCCATCACTGTGACGGAGCACGATCCAAGAAAGAGTATACACGAGGATAACATAGCAACGACAAGCACAGAACAAGCATTCCCTTGGTGCGTTTGCCCAGTTCTTGGCAATCAACAGCTTAAGGATTCCTGACGGAGAGTTTGCAGAGGGACCAGTGTTTAATAGTTCCAGTGGACCTCTCCATTCATCTGTCCTGCCTCTGCTGACTGCAGGGATTTTACACCTGTTTGGTGTCGGACAGCAGACTAAAATAGACTGCAAGTCTGGGCTAGACTGGGAATTTCTACGTCCCGGACAAGTAAAGAAGCAGCAGCCAACAATGCTGACATCATGATGTACAAGGGGGGGTTGAAACAGGTAAAAGGAGGGAAAAGTCCCAAGAGGCATGGCAGAGAAAAAAATAAAAGTTTTCTATATTTTATTTAGGTGAATAAACAGAGTATGCCAAAAATGGCAGTTCACTAAGTCTGTCATCTGTTTTTCTGCATGTTAACCCCTTCAAAGTATCATGGGGATCTCAGCTTCACTGCAAAAACATCATATAAGTCTAATCACATATTGTGAAACTCAATCATGCAGACCAGTACAGGTCTGGGTCCTAACTGGCCATTTGAGAAACTGATTCTTCAACTCTGTAGCCAAAAGAATTAAAAAAAAAAAAAACAACCCAACCTCTTTGATTTTTCAGGTAGAAAAATCGGTAAAAAAAAATAATTTCATAGAGGCCATAGGCTCAAGTTGGAGTAAATCCTTTGTTCCATTTTGTACAATTTAACCTTTACAAAGTATCAGAATAATGTTTAAATTAAAAATGCCATTGAAAAATTAAACAGGAAAAAGTTTATTTGGAGAAGGCAACAAGAAAAGTATAATTTATTTAATTTTATTTTCCAAATGAAGCTGTTGCAAATTTTAAACCCATAATCACCAGTATTTTTGATCCAAGGTGGTATTTGGGTTAAAACTGTTTTTAGACAAAAATATTTTTTACTAAAAATACTCGACTCAGTTCTCTTCATTCCCATTGCCCTAAATTTCAGGGTCTCGGTTCAAAAGCAAGAGGCAGACCAGGTTTTGTTTTCAAGCTCAGGATAAATGACACTAAAATCTCTCAAAGGTGTTCCCATGAGTCTTTAAGCAGCTATCAGTTTTTTCTTCTCATTTGGGACACTTCCAGACCTGGAAAAACTTGTTCCAAGTGAAAAACAAAAAGGGTGTATTTGTTGCTAGGAAAACACAAGCGTCGCAACCCACCCAAGAATTTCACAGAGGGGCTTCAGACCCCAGATTCCCCTGCAGGCCTATCTCAAGTCTCTAATGAGGAATGATTTTGATTCGCCTTCGTGCAGAGTTACATTTCTCACTGCCAGTACTGGGATTCTCCATTTGATACCTCCTGTGGGTCTCAGCTCTCTTCCCCAGGGTGGAAATGAGCACATCAAGAGAAGCAGAGTACTGGAGTTGACATCTGTCACCTTCTCTGCAGAGGAAAGTTTTGCCCCAGGTAAAGATGTTCAGATTGGGCTGGGCTGCGTGTTTTCCAGTGGGTTCCAGTCCCTATCAGCTTCACCCATTTAGTAGGCTGGTGTTAAACAAGTTCAGAGGCAGGTGTGGCCCCTGTAAGGAATTTCTTTGGCTGTGGGAAACTCGCACTGAGAAACAGTTTTTGTAATGCTTGTCCGGGCATGTAGGAAGCCTGTCCCCAAGGTCCCATGAAAGCTTTGGTGGTAGATATAACATTGCCTAATACAGAGCAGCACCCAGAGAGAACCAACTGGTGGTACCCAAAGAAAGCTCTGATACTACAGAAGACCAGCCAATGGATTGGTATAAATTAGAAGACTCATTAGCAAGGAGATGATAGGAGGTTCTTACATGGTGTAGACTGCAACCATGGGAGGCCCAAGATCTTACCGTTTCAGAGTCTTTCATGTCTGTTTTTCTTACAGGTGGGACTGTCCAGCAGAGCCAGCCTTCCAGGGCAAACCCCTGCCAGTTCCCTCAACTTCAGAGGGGTAGAAGAACCCAAGAACTCAACCTTCCCAGAATCACAATGTCCTCCCTCATACATACACCCTCATGCCATCCAGGTGCCAAACATGAGAAGAAAGCCTCTGACAGGACCATCTTTCCCCAACACCCAGCACCAGTGCAGGGCTCAGGAAACCTGAACAGCTCTGGTTGCCCTAATCCAGAGGGATCTGCCTCTGGATTACAGCATACTCTGATATCCAACCCATTCTTCACAAACATACAGACTCCTCCATCCCTCAGTCTGAAATGACTGGACATTGCAAAGCCTGAGTCACTTCACACCTGAGAAAGGGAGTCCGTAACCCAGCCTTTGTCTGTTTTGTCCCTCTGTGGATTATAAACACCTCAGGCCAAGGAGTGTGTGTTTGTACAGCGCCAAGCACAATGTGGCCATGATCTTTAATGGAACCTCCAGGTACTTCTGAAATACAGATCAGATGTTTAATGATGTCCTTTCAGTGCCTGAACAGCTGTGCTGATGGCATCCCAGAACAACCGTCCCCCAGATCATCGTGTCCATCCACCATGGTTAGCCTTCCTTGGCCCCAGAACCAATGCTCCACACTGACTACTGTTGCAGACAAGGCTGGTATGGCCAGGAATATAATTTGGTCATGGCAAAGCATTAAACCCCACAGGCATTTATTTCTGTTTGCTGAAAGTGTGAGACAAATTACCCTTTAAACCTAACTACACCGGGAAGCACCCATGTAGAAGCAATCAGCTGATGGCCAAGTGTCCATCTGGTGTAAAAAAGAACAGCTTGCCATGAACCTCCAGCATAATATTCACCAAGCACAGAAGAAATCTGAGTGATTTCCACAGCCTCGTTGGCTACATGCATCACATGAGGACCTGGCACCCCTTTTCTACTTCTTGTGCTTATGAGATTGCCAAACTAGTTTCTCAGCAACTATTAGTGCTCCTTGGTTATGCATAGCTGCTGCTTTGATGTCCTCAATTCTCTGCACTCAGCACCAATGTCCTGATCAGAGCTGTAGCAGAATAATGCTTGGAGGTGGGTTTCTCACCTGAGGTTTTGCAATTAGCTTTCTTTTGCAGTTTAAGCTCTTTTGTGTTCTCCACTAAGCCTGATTAGCATCTACAGCCACTTTGCTGTACACTGCTCCTCCCCAGGCTCAAAGGTGGTTCTTTTTCTATACATTAAATTATAGGTGTTTAACATGCAACCTGAAAGATTTTTCTAATCATCTCTTAGCATTCCTTTCTCCTGCTGAGCAGAGGGGATGCCATGATAGGTAACCTCCCTCTACTACCAGAACAAGCTCCATGGCCTGCCCTTGACCCTTTAGAGCTATAACAGACCCTTTAGAGCTAGAATTGCTAGTAGATCCCCACCCCCAGAAACCAGTCGAATCCCCTTTCTCAGAAATACCTGTTATTATAGATTTTTCCTCCTCACGTTCCAGCCATCTGCAGTGACACAGGGGCACTGCTCCGTATGGGTGTCAGAGGAAAGATTTCAAAAAGCCAAGTTCTCTGCTTTTGGAAGGAAGACTCCTTTTTGCCTAAGGCAGACGGAGAACACCTCATGTGCAAACGACAAGTGTGTAGGTACCCTCCCCTCCCCTCCTAACGCCAGGTGCTGTTTTAAAGACTTTACAACAGCCAGCCCAGCTGAAGAAAACCCGCCGCCGCAAGAAAAGGTCGAGGGCATGAAGCAGAGGAGGCGCAACATCACTCCATCGGCTTCAGGAGGAGAAGCGACGGATCGCCCACGGCGGGCTGGGAGCCCGGCCGGTCCCCGCGAGTGGCGGCCCGCGGGTGGGGGACGGCCCCGTCCCACCGCTGTCCATGGTACCGCCGTGCCGCGGGGGCTGCCCGGTTCTCCCCGCGGAGCGCCTCGGGGCTGCCTGTCAGGCAGCACTCTCCCCCCTTGCTTTCAAAAGCTACAGAGGAGGAGAGGGTTGATGTCACCGTTCGGAAGCGCCCAGACTCCCAGAATTTCCCTAAGTGAAGTGCTCGGCTCTCAGGAGACCGTAATCTCTCATCAGAATCTGCTCTGGGGGCCTGAAAAGCCAAATTTATGAAACAATCCAAAGCATAAAATACATCATGAAGAGCATTGTTTCATGAACAAAGGCAAGTCAGCTTTACTGGAAAAGCCTGACAAAGTTATCATTCCCCCTTGATGACCATACTCCCCCCCAGCACGGACAGCTCAGCTGCTTTTGAAATGCTCCTGAACCTCTGCAGAATTTTTAAAGTTAGAAACTACTATAGATTTGAACTGAGAATGAACATCATGCCATAAAATAGCAGAGGTTTATGAGCACGCCAGCCATCCATGCAGCAAGGGAGAGCTGAGGGTAGTAGTCCCCAAAGACAGTGTCTCCCGTCCCTCGAGGAAGGGCCATCGGTGATCAGGACTCATCAGCTCTGCCTATCCCAGGTGAGCAAGGCTGGGATTCCCCCACCACAAAGGAACAGACCAAAGGGAGATAGCCAAAGGACCAGGAGAGGCAGGAGTAGAAAAACAGATGATCTGAAGACACCTGCATTTTCCCCCCACTTCTGTGCACTTCCTATTTAGGACATGATGGAGGAGACTTTGCAGGAAAATGAAGGGTCCTGAGGAAGCTCTACCCCCCACCAGCCCTAGACAGCATGGGACATGTTCCCATTTCATATGGCTCAGTCTCATCAGTTTGTTTCCATGGCCTTCCGCCTCCTTATGCAGCAGGATTAGGCTGCACCTAACCCCTGTTTCACTGTGAGTTTCAGATAACGTCATCTTCTGACATGTCACCTGAACCAATTCCTCTCTTTTTCAGCAAATTCCCTTTGCTCTTCCCCTCCCAGCACCAACTGCACACCTGTGTAATGCAGGAAACAAAAAGTGGGAGGTCAGTGAGTATCTCACAGTATCTCATTCACTGTTTGGTTTCCTTGGTTATGGAAAAACTCTTTCTAACGCTGATTGACAGGTTAAGAAAGATGTACCCCCATCCCATCCAGGGTAAAGGATGCATAGCTAAAAGCCAACCTAAAGAATTAAATGAAATCTCTAATTGCATGCATTTCTACCTGCAGTCTACTGCTGGAAGGTTTAGTGCAATTTCAAAATGCATTTTCAGGAATCAGTTAGTTCCTTTCCAAAAGTTAGAATGAAAATATAGCTGCATAAATGTTTCACATGAAGATTCACGAAGGTTTACATTTTCAACAAACAGAAGTAGTTCACTGAAAACTTCCTCGGTAATGGCCAAAGCTCCATAGAACTACATGCTGAGTAAACATACATAGCAGGAGGAACCTATGGAAGTGCTGCTTGTGATCCATATCAGATAACATGAGAAGGATGATAGAGCCTTCTGAGAGGACTGATCCTTCTGAGAGGCTGAGAGTTGGGGTTGTTCAGCCTGGAGAAGAGAAGGCTCTGGGGATACCTTCTAGCAGCCTTCCAGTACCTAAAGTGGCCTACGAGAAAGCTGGAGAGGGACATTTTGTGAGGGAGTGTAGTGATAGGACGAGGGGTAACGGTCTTAAACTGAAAGAGGGGAGATTTAGATTAGATGTAAGGAAGAAGTTCCTCACTGTGAGGGTGGTGAGGCACTGGCACAGGTTGCCCAGAGAAGCTGTGGATGCCCCCTCCCTGGAAGTGTTCGAGGTCAGGCTGGATGGGGCTTTGAGCAACCTGGTCTAGTGGAAGGTGTCCCTGCCCATGGCAGGGGGGTTGGGACTAGGTGATCTTTAAGGTCCCTTCCAACCCAAACCATTCTATGATTCTATGATCCCACTCTACAGGTAAGAAACATGCTCTGGTCACACAGCAAGTCTATGGAGAGCTGGACATATACCCCAGGTCTTTTGGGTCTCCAAATTCAGTAAATTAACCTAAAATCTTCCCTTCTTTATGCTTGCCACAGCCAGCCCAATCATATTCTCTGGGCAGTTCCCAGTCAGCTGCAAATAGGTCCAACAATCAGATTCAATGTGTTTCTAAATTTTTCTGGAGTCTGAAAAGAGAATGGCCATTGCTTTCTGATGCTCCCCACCCATAGCCAGTTTCAAGCACCATGTCCACCACCCGTCTAGGGCACAATTTGTCCCACAAATCCTTCTTGAACCAAACCACAGCTCTGCTAATGCTAACGTCGTTCAGGCACATTCCCCAAAGAGCCCACCTGACTGTGGAGCTTGGGGTTTCCTAATTATATTCGCTAGGGATGAAGGAGTGGGAAAGCAAAGAAATTTCTTTCCACAATCTCTTTAGTCATGGTTGTTTCTAAGGTTACAGGAAAACAGAAAGCCACTGAATACCACACCACCACATCCGGACCCAGGAATGGTTTTCAGTGATTAGGATGGACAGCTTTTCTTGGTCTGACTTCCTCATGATTTTGCAATGTGCTCCTTTGCTTTTATGCAGTGCCTCATTTAAAACAAACAAACAAAAAAAACAAAACAAAAAAAAAACCAAAACCAAACCCAAGCAAACAAACAAAAAAAAAAAACCCAAACATCTCCCTACCCCAGTTCACCTGACTTAAGACACTTGGACTTAAAGGTGTTTCCTAGGAATCCATTGCCCTGTGTGCAGTCATTGGAGGGTGAAGACCTGACTCCTATTCTCTGGAAATGCCTTTTTCCTGATACCTAATACAGAGACGCATCCAGTTCCCAGGCACAGACATATCAGTCCCGTGTGTGCCCCATCACAGGTTCTCAGAAATTGCCTGTCCATGTCTTTCCGAATAACCGCCAACATGAACAAGACTCCCAAAATCATAATGAACTCAGTTCAGCCCCAGTGCATTCTTTCTATTTTTCTCAAAATGAATGTACAGCATCCAGGTAACGCGTTATCATAAAGTCTACAATCCACAGTCACTGAGCAAGACATTGCTCTGTTAAGTTCTTTACAAATGCAGCAGATATTTGCACAGCTCATTTTCTGCAATTAAGTTTTTAACAGAAGATTCACAGCCAGACATGAGACAATATTCTCCCAAAATCTACAAGTCATGATCATGAGCCAGAAATTTTGGGGAAATGACTTGCTAACATATTTTTCGTAGGACTCTTCTCAGGGTAAAGAACGCTCAGGTCCTTGATTACAACATACCTGACAAAATCAGACACCACTATTCCTCATGAAAACTCTTCAGAGAAGAAGGGAGCTGAAGAGAAGTGAGGGTGGAGGAGAAAATCTTCACTTTTCCTGTCTTTAATTTCAGATTTGTGAAGGATTATTTTATTTTTACTTGAAAATAAAAAAACACATGGACACTTCCACACTTGGCAGAAAAACAACAATGGAAGAACTTTTGTTTTTCAAGTTTGCAGCATTGTTTCCTTTTTCTACTATTAATAATTTTGCTATTTTTATCGACAGCTGAACCACATCAGCTGTGTTGTTTGACTGCCCATGCAGACACACAGACCTTTGGATGGCACACAGCGACGTACCCATCCTGAACTTTCCCAGGCAAGCTGCAATGAGTGACAGCAAACGTGTGAGACCACGGAGGGAAACATCACCAAACAGGGCTAAATCCAAAAACATCTGCCTAAACCAGGAACTCAGGCATCTAAAATGTAACTAGAATATAAGTGGTGCTTCTGCTATCTGCTATATTAATAAAAAACCTACAGTACCTTCATGGACTGTTTGCATTTACTGATAATGCTCACTGATCCAAACGTGCTCAGGAGACATCCCAGTGAGGCTGTTTCTTTGCCATGGACACCTAATCTACCCCTGTAAAGGAAGAGAATTTCCCATAAGTGGGAGATATGGGATGTGCTGGGCTTCAGGCATCCCGTATCTCCTCCTCTCCGCTGCTGAGAGCTTGTGTACGGACACCAGCCCAAGTTAGGGGGTAAGTTTAGTCCAGCTTAGTCAACCCAGTCCAAGAGGTTATGGGAAGCCTTCACTTTAAACCCACTAAGCTAAAGCAAGCTTAAATTGATACGAATTGGCTAAAGTGAAAACAAGAAAAGCCACTCTGAAAATGAGGTAAGTGTCCACAGTGTGTTTTCCACCTGTTTTACTAAATTGGCACATGTTTCTCACGTAGACAAGGCGTAATTTACTTGACCCTGGGCAAATCCCACAACCTCCTTCTGCTTTATGTTTCCCACTTTGTAAAATGAGGGTAACGCTGTACCCGCTTTTGTGAAGTGCTCAGAGATTTATGGAGGAGTGCTACATTAAACTGAATAAGTAGGAATTATTTTACCTTGACATAGCAAAAAAAAAAGTGCTCCAAGTCCAGTTCTCCACTATTTTACTGGCATTTTGTGACTTAGCAGAAGCAAGAGTTTAGGGAACAATAAAAACAAAGTTAAAGCGTTCTCAGCTCATTACACATTTTCTCAATGTCTTTTCAGACGCAATTAAACCAAAGAACCCTGAAATTAACTGGTTTCCAGCCTGAGTAACACTGGAAACATTTATTTCCTACCCTACATGTCTAATTAGTGCCGTTTAGTCAAAAGGGAGCAAAACTCCAATTTGTAAGTGAAACTAGACGTATATTAAAAACACACTCTGTAATAATGCCCCAGTGCTTCTGTAATGCTTCATGCCTTCAAAGGGCTGAGCAAGTATGATCTCATTAATTCTCACAGGTAGGTAATTTGGTGTTATTAGCCTTGTTTTACAGCCAGATCTTAGAGAGGTGGAAGTGATTTGCCCACAGGCACAGACTCCACGCTTGAGACTGAACTAGAACTTGGGAGACCGACGTCGTAACCGGAGCTGGGGACCCTCCGCACCTCCAGAGGGGAGCTCAGCGCCTTGCAGGGTCAGGAGACAGCTCCTGTGGGATTTAGGGGTCTGCTATAAAGACCATTAAAAAGCCAGAGGGAAAGCTGGGGAACATGGGAACACCAAGCTCAATGGCAGCTGTGCAAAAGCCGTTCTCCTTGCTCTTCATCCCTAACGCCAGCAATATCAAAGCTTTCCTGTTTATGGCTCCGCTGTGACTTTTGCTGCCAGGCTTTAGACCACGCTGCTTTCCAAGGGGCCTCACTGAAGGCTTGCTGCCATTGAAGACTGCAAGAGCTTTGCCTAGGATAAATCAACAGTAAGAACACTCTCCCACAAGGGTCTACACAGCCAAATCCAGCGTGTTTTAGCCACTGACATCCAGATTTCATTCTCACACCCTTGCTCACCTGCCGTGTCACCCTGGGGGCATTGCAGTCCGTGAAAAGCCTCCATTTTTACAGTGAAGGTCTCCAGCCCAGAAGCACGGCATCAGGACATGCTCAGAAGTGTCTCGGTCCATGCAGGCCATGCCTGGCCAACACATCGTCCCTCCCTTGTGTCACCACCAAAGCCTGGTCCGTAGGTGTTTCCATCACATGCCTACCACATCACACACCATGCGGCACCGGCAGCTGCCCATAATACGCAGGAGTAGGAGGCAAAACTCATGCACACCCCTTCCAATTAACAACTGAAAGGTTAGCGAGCATTCCCCGGGTCTGGGAAACCTCAGCCCAGCTCCCTCTGATGTTGGAAGCAGAAATCCTCCAAATCCTGCCTGCTGTGGGCAATGCCCCTACCCGACGGCAGAGCTGGAGAGAGGCTCACACACCCCCTTTCTGGAGAAACTACTCAGCAGGAAAAAAAATAAATAAATAAAATCAAAACCTGAAGCTCCAGAGGGCAAGAGTGAGCATGACTCCGCAGCCCTGGGATCGGGGCACTCCCCTGGGAGTGGGGAGACCTGAATTCCAGTTACCAGCACCATGGGTTGTTTAATTTTAAAACACATAAACAGTCCTTGGAGCAGGAGCTGGATCTCCGGCCGCCCCGCTCCCAGGTGAATTTCCCCAAGCGCTAACACAGACAGCCTTGCTTGTTCTTTCTTGCTGACCCACTGAATCTGGTGTTTCCCCGCTGCGAGGTGGAACAGCTTTCCCCAAATGGGGGGGAAGGGGGAGCAAAGAGGCACCTGCCACCTCCCCACATCGCCCCAGGAGGGTGGTAGGAGAGCGCGGTGGGAGATGTGGCTTGGACCCTTCCCGATGGAAAAGGGACCTGAGCCCACATCTCCCCTGTTGTGAACGCATGTTGGGGCTAGCGAGGCGAAGAACTGCTGATGCAGGAGGAGAAGCCCGATCCCCTTGCAGTGATGCCAGCACACATATGGTTTTGGATAAAAAGGGTTTACATGCTGTACGTGCTGCCCATGCATTTTAGTCCAGGGACACTGCTCCAAAGAGCATGCAGTACTTGCATTGGCTTTAGGAGCACAGTGTTGACCCTGGAAGGGGGAAAAAATAAAGCCTATCACAGCAACATAAAAATTAGGATAACTTCACTCTTCTATGGGAGTTTGTGAAGTCACCTACAGCCCAGCCCTGACCCCACGGGTCTCTAATCGTACCTCTTCCATGGCCTTCAGGGAGCGCAATGGGTGGTGGTGGTGGAGATGTAAGAGATGTTGCATTTCTCCATCTCTCAGAAGTTGCAAAAGCCCTGGCAAGAGGAGGCTCTCGGAGTGAGGAGTAGGTGTTGGGCTCCCCTAGACACCCCTCTGCACCTGCCCTGACTGCCAGCACACCTCATTGCAGCCAGCACAGCTGCATTAGCAAGCACGAGCTGCTTAAAATGCATTACAAGGCACAGCTAGGAAACCCATCTCCTCCAGGTGTCCACAGACTTCGTAACTTTTCAAGATGGGTTGATTATTTTGGGAACTGGGGCCTGTTTGAACATTGCAGAGCTCCAAAAAGGTTTTCAAAGTGTGGGGATGGAAATGCATGCACACTCTCACACACACCTCACGCCCACGCACACTCACTTCCAAATATTCCTTTCTCACACCCACAGACAAACTCCGTCTCACACAGGGACACTATCACAACATCGGCAGCTCTCGTTCCCAAGTCTTCTCCCTCTCTCAGACATGTGTACGCACTTCCCCCCTTCTTCTGCTCCATTGCGTGTCAGCTCAGTTCTCCCTTCTCAGCACGTTCATCTCCCAGGAACCATACAAGCAGCACTTTGAAAGACCCTAGAAAAGGTTTTGGAGGAATTTAATGAGAGGAGCAAAATCATAGTGAAAACAAGCAGACCAGACAAACCCTACAAGTTGGGTAGGTGCACCAGGAAGGAGCTTGGAGGGATGTTTTCTTTGAGAATTACAATACAGAGAAAGGTGTGGGGACACTTCCGTACACATGGCTACCATCCCCACATGGATGGCAGACAAGTTTATTGGTGAAAGTCACCCAACCATTAACAGTGCTCAACCCTGAGGGCCTGGTTTCTCAATTGTCAAGCTTGAGATGGGGGTTCAAACCTCCCCACAGAGCACAAGGCAACCAAGGCGCTTGCCAGGGCACATCCCCCAGCCCAGGAGCCTGGGGCCTCATCTCCAGTCTCCCTCCTCACCAGAGCTGCAGGTGGTTCGTGCACCACCACAACCACAGACAGGTTCCCTATGCCTCGGAGCTTCCTCCCAAAGGTCGTGCACACTCTTGTCCCCATGGCACCATTGCAGTGGTATGAAAGAGAGAAAGGGGAGGGAAAAACAAACCTGTGGTTTGAGCACTTGCCATGGGTGTAGGAAATGGGGATTCAGTTCCCTTTTGCTTGGGGAGGAAGAGTAAGGGTCATATATGCCACCCTCCAGCAGTGCAGTCTACTCATCTAGCACCAGGCTCAGCCCTACTGTCCCTTCAAGCCGGTCTTGGAGTAGGCTGCTGGTGCCAGGGATCATCACATCTCCAACAGACCCCTAGTCACATATTTCTACTTCACCTTGGTGCCAGCAGAAAACTTCACACACCACATGGGAAGCAAGACTGGTGAGCCGTACTGGCAGGACAAGGACAAGGACAGGTTTTCGGACAGATTGGTTCCCTGGTCCAGCTCTCCATGTAACCACACATATAACTCTGCCAGAGCAAGGCTGTGGGATGAGAAACTCTATGAGGACAATCACTGTCAGCATCAGCCCCTGTCCTCAGGTAGTGAGTCACATCCCAAAACCACACATCTTCCTTCTGGTGAAACAGAAAGGAGTTAGAAATTCCTCCAAACCAGGGGTGAGGTTTCTGACTGGAAATGGAGACACCTCGACCCAAAGATTTATTTAATTTAAAATAATTGCACAGTCCAAGGAGCAAGGACTAGTGGCAGGGAAGTTCCCTCATTACACCTGCAGTCCATGCTGACCGTCCATCCAAGGGCCTTTCCAATATGCTCCATTTCCACGCCAAAGAGCATCAGAAACGTACTTGTTTAAGTACCTCTGGACACATTCATTTCCAAAATACAAGGACAGAGCAGTTCAAGTCTTCCAGACTTGTAGGGAGGGAACTGAAGTCTGAAAAAAAAAAAAAAAGCCCAAATACTCCGTCTAACTCTAATGGAGTTTGCAAAATGCTGCGATGATGCCAAATGTGCATTTTCCCCAATCTCTGCCACTGCATACCACAGACACTGGGTTATACTGTTCAGCACAGAATGAGCACAGTCTCTCCGTCTCTTTTATTAGCAGCCTGCTTCCCAGATCCTAGGCCAGCCTTCCCTACCACGTCTTGATTAACCTTTTGGTGAGCATCTCTCTCTCACACGCACCCGCTACCAAAGCCACTCGCTCACATCTTCCAGCAGCGCCGCTTCTTCAAAACATCCCTCCGTCTCATTTTTGCGATGTTTTCCTTTCAACCGTGTGGTTTGCCAACCACCCCTCCCCTCCCTCGCTAATTGATTTCTCAGGAACCACAGATGTAGCTTGGCACGTTGGATCCCCTTGGTCTGTCAGCCACAAAATCACCTCCCCTCTCCCTCCCCCTTTCCCGAGCCATGCTCAGGGAGGGGAAATGCCTTCCTGCTTATAAACCTCCTGCCCCAGCTGTACTCCATGTGGGGAAATAAAACACACATGAGATAAGAGATGCAAGAGGCAAGGGCCATGCCCAGATTGAAGAGAGACAATTGCCAAAACATGGAACAGCCCTGCCTGCTCCTCACCCTGCTCCAGCACAGGCAATGCTGACAGACAGCAGAAACCAAGGGTTATCAGGCTCCTCCATCCCTCGGGTACTTTTGGAAATAGCTCTTCTTCCCAGAAGTCCCTCAGGGGGTATCTGCCCCATACCGTGACACCGAAGGCAGGTTCAGAGGAGCCACCCAGAGAAGGAGGAAGGAAGGGCTTGGCAGAGGCTGATTTATTCTGCTTCTCAGGCGTGTTTGCAGCCTACGCATGTTGCTGCAGCTGGGCTGGTAGGGATGTCCAACTCCGCCAGCTGAGCGCTAGCTCAGGCCACAGTCTCGAGACAGTCCCTTGAGGTCCCTGCCAGCTCTAGATACCCACTAGGAACGTCTAAACCATCAATGGCTTAGCAAACCAGTTTGCCCCTAGGTCATGGTCCTCTGGTCAATCCCTACCACATATGTTAGCTTGTTCCTGCCTCTCTGTGGGATGAACCAGTGTCCTGTGAGGCAAAACCCAGGCACAGTTGTAAGGGTGTTTTGCTCCAGGTTTTGCTCCCTGCACACTGTATAGATGAGTCTCAGGTTTGGCGCTCTCCATCCTCCACAGCCATCCAACCCTTGCAAACACCTCCCTACACCCTCACAACACACCTCACAATATGCTGCAAAATCAGGTCTCCAGCGGGCTGCAACACGGTCCTGACGTATTTCAGGCACTTTGAACTTAACACAGGGGAAAAAAAAAAAAAAGAAGAAATTAATTATAACAGGGAGCCACGAGGGGCCCAGAAGAAACCTGAGCCAAGCGCTACGCGGGGTGGATTTTGCAGCACTGGCTAGGGCTGCTTGGTGGCAGGGCAAAGCTACCAAGAAGCATTCCTGCAAATCTTATCTGTAGCAACTCCTGGGGGAGGTCCCAGTTCTGGGGAGGAATAACTAACTATGTAATATTAGTCAGAGATGGGCAGGTTTCCAGTCCTCTGTTTGGGGCACAGCAGCTCCTGCTGCTTCCCACTGTTACAGTCACTTCACCTTTTCCTTTTCATTGCCTGCATTCCCTGAACCATTGCTCCCCTGGCACAGGAAAAACACCTTCAAGCCCGCGTTATTTGCATTGCTGGCTGAAGAAAAAAAAAAAAGCCCTCTTTTTTAGAGTGGGGGGATAATAAATTATTAATGCTTTCTCATCACTTAATCCATGGCAAGTTTTCCATACAAGACTGTCATCTTGAAATAAAAATCTAAAACCTGATCTCCCTTTTCTGAAAAGGCAAACTTGTCTCGGTGTCAAGATGCTGTTTCATCAGTGAACGGGGATGTACCTGCCATTGAGCTACCTGCTAAAACCCACTGCTTGTTTCCTGCTGGCATGAAATGAAGCCTTCAGAAAGGTGAGGTGGATCATGGAGGCTTCACATCTACTGTGCCATGCTGCATGTTGGCATCAGATATCTCTGTGCCAGGAACAATGTATGAAACCGCATGGACCTCGCCTGGTTCATCCATCACTCTGCCAGACTAAGAGTTCACTCTCATGAAGAGAGTGACCAAAAAAAAAGAAGGGAAGGTCTGTTGATTAATCAGAGACAGTTTTCATAGCCAGATCCCTCCCTATAACTAGTAAAATGAGTTTTACATCTGAGAAGCTACATGGGAAAGAAAAATAAAATGAAGCTTGTTTCAATGACCCAGCATTGCACTGAGTAGGAAAAGCCACAGCTATTTGATTGAGTCTGTTTGGCTGCCTGGTTAACCAGCTGGTAGACACAACAGATAGATACTGTTATCTTCTAACCAAAAAAACCCAGCGTCTCTGAACCTTCAGAGCCTCCCACCAGCCACATTAGCTCCAGCCGAAACAAGACAGCTTCTCAGAGCAGAGACCCTAGCTCCAAAAAGGCATTTTGGCCTTAAATTCCTGCTGATTGCTATGGGACTTTAGCACCTAGAAGCCTTTTTGAACCAAAGCCAAAGGCAACAGTTGTTGCTGTGGGAACAGGACCAAGGAAGTTGTGTCTGCTCGGTGCAGATGAGTCAGACCAGCTTCATGAAGGAGAAATGGGGAACCACCTCATAAGCCGTTGTCAGAGGCCAGGTCTGATAGCCAACACCTTGAGGTGGGAGCCCAGAGGCTACGGTCTGTTCTCAGCTCTGCTATATGACCTTGAACAAGCCTTTTCACTTCCCTAAATGAAAGGGTGTGTATTTACATGGAGGCCCAACATGGCCATGCTGAGCTACAAGGCAAAATGTCCCCATTATTTCTCAGTTCACCCCTTGGACATTCAGAGATCCACCAAAGCACAACATTCACCACTGCTCATCTCTGAGCGGAGCAGATCATCAGCTGGGGTGAGTGGTACAAAAAGCTATGGTTACAGCCCTTCTCCATCACTGGATGTTCTCTCTCCAAAGCTTGTTGTATGCCCAAGACAATGGCACTTTTGAGGAAAGGGTATCGTGGTTACAAAGCACAGGTCCCAGAGCCTGAATTCACCGTTTCCATCCTGGCATAGCTCCACAGAGAACAGGGAAATTCTCCTGCTTTGGGAATGCAGGTCTGGAAAGGATCTCCTGCCACTGGCAAGCAGCACTTCCTCCATCATAAATGTGTTTGAAACAGGGTCCCAACTTTCACCCCCATTAGCCATTTAACCAGCAGTAAATTGCCCTAGACCACGAAAGCCTGCCAACGGCCTTGTGTTCTCCTGTCTTGGTATGAAACCAAAGCAACTCCATCTAACTCCCAGGTCAATGGGGATTCACACTAGTGTAACACCTTCAAGTCAAACACAGTTATATCAACGTGTCGGTGATGGCAGAAGAGATTCAGAGCAAAGTCCTTTTGAAACCACTGTGTTAACACAGGCAAGCAGGACCCTGCAGACACTATAACAGCTTAATATCTATGCCCCTATTCAGGAAATAGTAATTGTGAGTGTTGTTCCTGTTATGGTACTGCATATCTGAAATCTGAGTATTTGTAATGGTATGAAAATTACATACAGAATAGGAAAGTTAGAGCTTAATTGTTACGATTCCAAATACCAGTGTTCTTTCCTTAATCTTAACTATCTGAGACAAAGGAAAATATCTGACAAATGTATTTGGTCTGCATGTCTCATCTGCAGAAGAAATTAAGAGCTGTATACCTTTTTCATGAAAATATGTGAAATCTCGTTGAAAATAGATCAGAGGTTTCATGGCCCACAACTGCACCTCAGAATTAGAGGTCTAAACTGGAGGAATGTTGAAAATAAAAGTCCTGCTATGTTTTTATTTGTGCCCTAGTGCCAGACGGTCATCTCAGATCTGTATCCAGTCAGAATAGATCCCGCTGAATCTTCTCAGGACAAACCTGTTGGTCCTGATGCGAGTGAGACCTTGATCACCCTCAGTGCATAGACAGCAATGTGCAGCTATACCTCCAAATTCAACAGCACTTCAGAAAGGTCTTTGTTTTTCTGAACATTTCTACATATCCAAAAATAGTAAGAACAGTAATGACAGCTAATGGGTCTGGCATTTAATGAGTTCCTAGATGAAGAGCCCTTAAGCTCTCAGATCTTCTAGTAGGTCATTAACTGTCAGAAATTATCTAGTCATCTATTTTAGGGCTTTCTCTTGGACTCATTCCTGTAACATTCGTATGCTTCAAGGGCCTGAGCCTGTGTCTGCACTTCTCACTGCTTTTGGTTGTACAGAATCAGGTACGAGCACCCTAAAGAAATGTGCGTAAATCACATCATTGTTTTCAACACAAGTTAAGTTCCTACATGTCCTGTAGATCCAGGTGCTTCCCCAGTAACAGGGAGGGCTCCAGGATCATCCTTTGGGGAGGAACAAAACCCTGACAAACTGAAAAGGTGGAGCTGCAAAAACCCTGTTTCCTTTCAGAGACTCCCACCCCAGGCACACGTGGCTGCCTTAGAGGAGAGGAGATGCTGTGCCCCAAGTTCTTGGCTGCTCTGCTGAGACAGAGAGGACAAGTAGATGTTGCAGCTGGCAGCAACAGTACTGGGCATGTCCTCGCTAGGAAACGGGGCAAGGTTGTGTTCAGAGCTTCTGCTAGGTAAGGGCTGCCAGGCTTGAACCCCACTAGAGATGATGGAGAGAAGCTGCAAGTCCCAGGTTAGTCACCAGTACTATGTCCTTTGAACATGACCTTTCTCTGTATATGTCTTACCTAAACTGCAAGACCACCTTTTTTCCATCGTCTCTATATGAAATCAGAGTCTGGAGGCTCCAGAGAGAAGACACTGTGAGTCACTATTTTATTTTTTTATTTTGTAACACCTATAGCAGTAGAAATACATCCTCAAAGCTGCTCCTTAGCACCACTCCACAGCACAAGCAAACTGGGAGCGACTGAACATCCTTGGCCAGAATCCCAATTGGTAGAAACTAGCATAATTTCCTGGCATTGGCAACACTCTTCTGATTCAGAACAACCACAGGCCTGACCCAAGAAACAAAAAAACCCACAAAAGTGGTAATTTTTCCTCAAGAAGAGATGCATGCTAATATTGCCTCTGCCAGTTCATGACTAAGAAACACATCTGTGTCAATACTGAGAATAGACAGCGGTTGCTTTTTTCCCCCTCTTGTAACTCCAGTGCCTGAATGAATCTATCAGGAAACAGAAGACAAGTCCTAACACTCTCCACGGCACAATGAGGCAGCTCTCTGCATCCTTTGACTTTGCTTCACCTCAATGACTATTTATCACAGCAGTCATGTGTCCCACCAGAGAGTATTAGGTCCTGCTAATAGACAAAGGCTACATCCGCACTAGTAAATTAAACAGTGTCAGGGAGCATTTCCAGGCACAGGAACGCCACCATCTATACAGTTACGCTCCTACAGCAGCCCCTGGCACAGTTCTGGGCCAGGCCAAATGATGCTCTTGCAAAAAATGCCTGAAGAGGAGCTAGCCTGAGCCAGGGACCATTCCCAACAGCCAGTCGGGAGGCAGCCACCCTGTTCCAGAGGACAAGAGAACCCAACAGTGTGGACATAGGCTGCCCTGTGCCTGCTGGTTTCAGGACCAGAGAACAGTCCCAGGCACATCTAATTTACTGGTATAGACATAGCCAAAAAGGTTTCTTACCTTCAGCAAGGTAAGAGAAAACAAGACACCTTTAAACATTTTAAAGAATGCAGTGGAAAAAAGAATACCTGGATATTTTGAGCATCCCAGGAAAAAAGTTCCTTAAAAAAAAAAAAAAAGATATTGTATAAAACTCTCAATTTTCCAGGGAGAACATTAATCCTATGGTATTCCTAACATCTCTGACAAATTTTACCGTAACACTTCAGTTGGCTAAACTGGTTTTCAGACAGGGACGCCCACATACACCCCTCATTTCTACAGGGACAAGAAGAGACTTCCAAGCCAAAAAGTTCATCCTTCTCAGAAAGCAAAGCCAGCCAGCTCCAAGCCCAGAGGATCAGGGAAAGCTCAGCTGAATGCTTGCAGGACAATTTGTTCCTGCAAGATATCACAGTCCTTCAGGATGGAGATTCCCCACCCCACTCCACCCACCCACAGTCTGTCCCAGGACTTAACTGCCCTTCCAGTTCAAAAGCTCATCCCCCAGTTCACCTTAGGCGTCCTTTGCCACGCGCTTTGTCCTCACCAGTTGTCCAGCCACCACAGGCGTAGCAGACAGTTGACGGATTTCCTGCTGTTTACAATAATTTGTATACATGCAGTTTGTTATCTGCTGTTAATCCCAAGCCTTCCCGGAGCTGCTGCCTTCCAAGACGCCGTCCCCTTTCGCAAGCTCTTTAGAAGTGTAAACTTGCCCTTGGCTGCATTAACACAATCAAGAGAAGATTTTCTACCAAGTCATCACAATCACCTCATATAACTGTCCTGTCCATACTTGACCTCTCTGCCAGGATTGCACCATCTGAAAGACTTTACCAGGAACTTTATATTTTCCTCTAGACAATTGTAAGAGATAGTGTTGGATCACAGACAGACCCCAGTGGGCTGAAAAATGCTTGTCTGAGTAATGGGTTATGCAGCATCCACATGAACAACACCCAAGAAGGAAACACGCATTTCCACACTACCTCTTACGCAGAGTCCTCTCCTTATTGGTTCTGTTACTGTATTGGCTAAGCTTTTTGAATTAGGCCTGAACTTTCATAACGCTTCTTGTTAGGGTCAGGTCATACATTTCAGCTCAACTTTTGGCTAAAAGCAGCTGATTCAAGTTTATTGAAATAGTTCTTCAAGTTCAAATCATTTCAGAAAATTGCCGTGATTATATTGCTTTAGTCTCCCATTCAAAAAAAAAATATTAAAAAATATTATATTTCTTAAGGGAAGCAGTTGAGTTCAAACAGAAATAGTTCCAATGATGTTTTTAAGCTAAAAATGTATTGGATAATAGTTTTTTTTTTTAAATTACAGACCATAAATGGCTTCCCCAAAAACCCCATATTGTTCACATTTGTGATGTTTGGTTGAACCACCACTTTCCTCTTCTGTTTTCTGACTTTTCCAGCACAAACCTTCCCAAATCATATTTGCTTTTATGAAAGCTGCTGAGCACCAGCTGTGCACACACCTCTGCCCAGCGCTGTGCGAACAGGACACCATCCCCGCACTGACACCAGGGACAGAACGGGCACCAGCAAAGCAGAAATGTCGGCGAGAGCAGATGCTTCTCACAGGACTTGCAAAACACATCTCAGCAACAAGGGCCAGAACAGTAACAGCATTTTTTTGTGCTTTCCACTTGGGTAGGATTCATCTCCCCTAACTTTAGCATAACTACAGTGTCACAACTGCTCTCATGTTAACTGGGCGCTCCTCAGCAGAGTTATTGGAGCCTGGGGAGTGTCATGTCTTGCCGTGGAGATGCACATACTGGTCTTCACAGGCAGCAGCACTGGTTTACCCCCACTGCCTACCTCGCCTGCTCCCTGTGGTTCCATGCGCTGCTCAGCACAGAGCAACACCAAAGACCTGAGTGATAAGGGCGGGAGTCCACACGCCATGGTTTGAGCTCCAACTCCACGCTCAGCACAGTCTCAACACTGTCTAAGCACTTAACCCCTCTCTGAGTTTGTTGCAAGCCCTGGTGTAGGTATTTGATACACACACAGTCTCTTGTCACTGCTGCCATCCCCCGAGGGACCTCCTACAAGACCAAAACTGTCCATAAGGGCAAGATGGAGAGGAAGAGCTGTTTCATGTCTCCATCAGAGGACACTGGTCCCAGCTAGGCTGCAGCCCCTCAGCTTCTGTTCCTGCATACCTCAAAAAAACATCTGTCTTTCAAGCCTGCTCAGTCCCACAGCACTGCACAAGACCAATGCTGCTTCCATAGTCTCTGAAGCCGTCCCCAGTGGCTCCATCTTTCTGATGAGCAAGGAAGATGCTGAATTTCTTTCATCCCTGCCATTCAAACAGCTAGTTTGGAGGGGGAAAGAAGCATAAGCATGCTCTTGGATTTCATCTGCAGCCTGTCACAGTCTGCTACCTCCAGCAGCCCAAAAGGTAAATGACCTTTCTAGCTTTAAACGAGATGAGTCTGACGAGCCCCTCACCATCCTGCTTCCCACCCCACCTTTAATCTCATGCGCAATCTTGTCAGGAACACGATATATTGGAGTTGTCATGATAAAGGCAGACAAGGCTCTGAGAAAGTCTTTACAAATCCGCTTGAAGTTTAAGAATTGCCTTGAGCAGGTAGTGATCCTAAACACGCAGTGGTGGGTGGGGGGATTTCCAAAGCTGTAACCATCTCATTGACAGTGCAGCGGCTGATACCGGAAAGGATCAGTGCTAATCGCTATTTTAACAAATTACTACAAATGCTTGTATTTTAGGGGGAGAGATGAAATCATGCAAATGAGCCATGTTCCCTGGCTAAACTCTACTTGCAAGCTCAGCTACAGGGAGATGTCTTTGAAATGGATATGAGGTGAAGTCCCTAAATGTTCCAGAGGCTGGGTTGGCCTCTTCGTTCCCCCAGTTTCACAACAACAACAAACAACGAGAAGGCTTTGTTCATTTTAACACAGGAGAGAAGTAAAAAGAAATTATCTCTTTTAGCCTTTGTCTCCAGGACACTGTGTCTATAAGTTCAGTTTGCTCTTTGTAGACATTAAAAAGTCAAAACGTTGTTCTTGTTTCATTCCTATTAATTTGCATTATGCTCAGAGATCAGAGCCCATCTCACGAACGCAGCTCTACTCTGAGATCAAGGTACAGCTGCTACAAAAACCAGGTATATCTGATATCATGCAACAAAACAACTTTTTTTCTTTTTTTTTTTTAAGTTTTTCTGGAAATTTCCTGTTTTCCATCCTTAGAAAAAAACCACAGAAATGCATTGTAGGACAAAACATGTATCTTGGATAGATCCACCTTTCACAGCCAAACCCATCCTGCCTCCCAGGGCTCAGCTCCAAGCTCACGTCCAGGCTGCATCTAGCCAATGTGGCTGTAAATCGGGAAGGAGCAGGTGGATATTTTGGTGAAGGGCATCAAACTTGGCCTTTTCAATTCCCTGGAGTCCACTTTGCACCACAAGACCAATAGCTCCATGGATTACTCTGTCAGACTTCTACTTGCTTTTAAAAATCCCGTGTCTGGTTTTTTTGTCTCCTCAGTTAGAAAAGGGATTTAAGGGGAAAGGAGGTCTTCTAAAGTCTAAATAGAGTGGCTTTGTATTTGTTAAAGACTGAAGCCATTTTCAAGCTGCAAAATGTAGACTCCCAAGAGTCTTTAAAAAGAGATATCTCTCTCCTTTCCAACAGTGCCACTCCTTGCAGTCTAAATAAACAAGAAATAAACTGCCCAGCTCATACACCGGCTAGCACAGGTGACTGATTAATTCAGGAAGAGAATTCAGCCTTGTCCCAACCCACTAATGCAGTTGGCATGATTTCAGGAGGAACCATTGTCAGACCTTATTAAACCCTGTGCTTCAGCCGCTGCAAAATTAATACGCTGTGACTATTTCAGGCACCACTTAGGAGGCCAGGCTTTAAGAGTTCGGCTTGTGGTTCATCTTGGGGGAGCAGGAAGAGGAGGGAAAAGAATGACAAATTTAAAATTAAATCAAACGAGAAGAACAAAAATAAAAAGATTCAACAGCCAACCGTTCACAATGGCCTGCTGGGAACTCGTTCTTTTTACTTCTGATTTACAAGTTACATATGGCGGGTTGTTTACATTCTGTTACTGGTTTATGTTCTTCCAGAAAGGAGAAATTCCTCCAGTAGATTTTGATTGCTTTCCTGTATGCTTCTCTCCCCCAACACCCCCACCCTCACGTATCTGGTTTCGCTTAATATGCCCAGAGGTTTCCGGAACAAAAGAGGTTGTTGGATTTTTTTTTTATGGCTAAACAAAAAGTCGACTATTTTTCCAGGAAGGTTCAGGCTGATTCACATTATGTGACTGTGAATCCATGCTTGCAGACTCTTCTCTGCATACAGGCAGCCTATGACAGTTATGGCAGCCACGTCTTCATGTGTCACATGAATGAACAGCTCCAGCTGCATGTACTGCATGCAACAGCCAGAGACATCCCGGTGGAAACCACTCTACCCGTGCCTTCGGTCACGTTCGCATTGTGGATTCTCCAAGTTGAAGCAGGCCTCCTGGTCTTACAGTCCTGCTCTACAGACTCGAAATCTCTGTAGACCAAGCAAAAAGGGCAAGGGAGTATTGTTCACACAATGAGGAAAAAAGACAGAGGCTTCTCTACTTTCCAAAGAATCCAAAGCAGAGCTAAAGCTGCCTCAAGATTTCCTAAATCTCAGGTTGCGTGCATGTTACAGCAGGGATAATCAATGATAAAACCGCCTGCCCAAACAGTTTGTTCCTTAAATTCCTGTAGACAGAGCGCTTATTTATTGAAGCCAAATCCATTTGGTGTGAATTCCAATCCTGTTCCCACAGGATCTGCATCCTGGGCTGGATTAGCAAGAGTGCAGCAGCAGGTCTGAGGACATGACCCTTCCCCTCCATTTGGCACTTGTGAGACCACAGGTGGAGAACCATGTCCAGTGTGGGACTCCCCAGTGCGAGAAAGACATGGACATCATGGAGAGAGGCCAGTGGAGGCCCCAAGATTGTTGGAGGTCTGGAGCACTTGCCCTACAAGAAGAGGCTGAGAGAACCAGGTCTGGTTCTGGGAGGCCTTATTCCAGCCTTTCAATACTTAAAGGGGGCTTAGAAGAAAGATGGAGAGAGACTTTTTACCAGGGCCTGTAGTGATAGGACAAGGGGTAACAGTTTTAAGCTTAAAGAGGGTAGATTTAGAGATTGGATATAAGGAAGAAATTCTTTACTATGAAGGTGGTGGGACACTGGACTATGTTGCCCAGAGAAGCTGTGGATGTCCCATCCCTGGAAGTGTTCAAAGTCAGGTTGGATGGGGCTTTGAGTAACCCAATCTAGTGGAATATGTCTCTGCCCACGGCAGAGAAACTAGATAATCTTTAAATGTCCCTTCCAACCCAAACCATTCTGTGATTCTATGGACAGCTTTAAGGAGGGAAGGGACAGGCAAGACCTTACTGCTGCCAACAGCTACCTTATCAGAGGATACACAAAAAGCAGAGTCAGACTCTTCTTGGAGGTTCACAGCGATAGGACAAGAGGCAACAGACACATGTTAAAACACAGGAAGCTCTGATTAAATTTAAGGACTTCTTTGGTTTTACTATGACAGTGGTCAAATGCTGGAACACTTTCACAGAAGTGGGGCCAACTCCATCTTTGAAGGTGTTCAAGATTCAACTGGAAAAGCCCCTGAGCAACCTGATCTATTAGGCCTGGTTTGGGCGGGGAGTTGGGCTAGATGACCTCCAGATGTGCTTTCCAACCTGAATTGTTATGTGAGTCTATGAATTCTAATTTCTAATGTCTTTAACGACCAGGCCAAGTTTGGCATTTCTTTGCATGCTGAAAAGAGAAGTTAGCTTGTGGCTGAAGAGCTGGCTGTGCACATTGAGCAACCTCTTTTCAAGCCCGATCATTTTCCAGTCTGGCTAGGAAACAGAAAAAGGAAACAGAGCAATGTCATGGTCTTCAGAGCTGAGCTTCCCCATACATTGTCACTTGACTCATCTCTAACATAGCCCCCTCCTTCATTACCCAGCAGTGTAAACATCTGCCTCTGGAAAGAGGGTGATAGACAGCATCATGTTCAACAGGTTGGTTCTGGAAGCTGGACTTTATTCCAGGAAGAGATTGCCATGGCCATAAATTTACCACATTTAGAGCTAAGCCTAATTGTCTGAGGGTGATTTTTCACACCACAGATGATAGAGCAAAAAGCCACTCACTGCCATCTTTGCCCATCTTTCCAAAGAAGGAACTGAGAAGTGAGGTACTGTTGGGAAAACAAAAACAAAGACAAATTTTAGAAAACGGAAGTAGCCATTTCCTTAGTTCAATGGGGAACTGGGTTTGGCTGCCTTAGACAGCTCTGGCAAAAGACAAGGATCTCCACATATTGCCCCAAAGACAGGAATAAAAAGATAAAAACATAAGAAATCTCAAAGGAACCATGCTGCAGTATGTATGTTTAAACATACATGCTTAATCATACAGAAGACGTCTGGTTTAAATAAATTATCCTGCTCATGAATTTAATGGAACAAACTTTTTGACAACCAGCAACATTTGTGACGTACAATTCCAGAATAATAAAAAGAGAAAAACCAAACTGAGTCCACCAAGGGACTCTTTCACCCTGTACCCTCTCTCTGACACTAGTCAAGAACCAAGGAATTGGGGAGGAGAAACTTTAAAAACAGGGTCAGTCTTGGAACAATACTCTCCAGAATACTTGCCCAGCATTCTACAACAACAGGGTGCTCCTGCGGGTGCCTTTAGGTCACCTAGTCCAACCCCTGCTCAAATCAGGTCTGATTAGATCAGGTTGCTCAGGACTTGTACATTTGAGTCTTGAACACCTCCAAGGATGAAGACTTCCCTTGTGAATGTCTCTGCCATGAATTTGTCCAGTTGCTTTATGAACCCAGGTAAGCCTAAAGCATCTACACCATCCTACCAAAAGGCATCCCCCAGCCTAACTACTGGCAGCACAAGGAACTACCTCCTTTTACTTATTACTGTTAGCTGCAGTAAATTAAAACCAAAACCCAAGCAAAATGGTACATCAGGTAGAAAGAGAGATGAAGGAGATAATATTGCCATTGCGTTCGTTAATGGTGCCTTTGCTGCAGTCGCTCTGCCTTGAAAGAGCATGAGAGACAAGTGACAGGAGTTACTGGCCTGCTGGGACCTTCATACAAAAAGAAATTAAGATGAGTGGGCCTGCTAACCACCAAGAAGTATAACACACCTTTATAAAATCATCAGCTTTCCATATATTGTAAATCAGAAGCACAAAATATGTTTCCTCTCCAGCGTGTCAGGAAAGGAGAAATTATTAAAACACTGAAAAATTACGTTGTTAAGAGGATTAAAGCACAAGAGCAACAGCAACATATAATCTATGGCATTCTTTTGTCCAGGTCATCAACAGCAGAACTCGGTATTTACATGCATGGTCCATATGATGCATTATAAAGAAGGTCCAACAAGGGATGTTGAAATTCTTCAGTCCTGAGGCATTTGCCTCTGAACAGATTTAAGAAGACATTTACTGCACAATCTGCTCATGAAGTAAAATGAACCAAAATTACAACAGATGAGTTCAGCTCCGATCCCTGGGGCGCTCTGCTCCAAGACTCAGGACTGACCCAATGGCTGCTGTAAGACTTTCCCTTTAGGAGATCCCAATTCCACTCCCCCTTAAAAAAGGAAGTCAATAATAAACACTGAGGTTGGACAGCCCATAGTCTGGGGCCACTAGAATTAAAATAACCTGGTCCACATGAGCACCTCCTGAAGTTCAGAGGAGTTCAGGAAAAAGTGCTTCACAGAATCGTGCGTTCTAGCTTTACTCCTAGAAACCTTCAGCTTCATCCAGCACCCAGCACGGACCTGCTCTAGGGGAAAGCAAAGCTGCATCGCTAGCCCTGCCTCATCCCTTGCTGAAGGGACTGGAAGACATCTGCCCACTGGTAGGGTCCTGAGAAAGTGGAGTGCATCTAAAGGATGACAGAGCACTTTGGGTAAGGAGTCCTTACTCATATGGCTGAATGTTGTCTGAGCAATTAGAGTCTTTCTCTCCCAACCCCTGCCCTAAACTGTCTATGGAGTGCTAGGAAAATCACCTAAAGGAAAATGGTCTCTGAAGGCATCTCGCGTTGGTCCTGGAGATTCCTGTCCACCCTGCCTACGCTATTTGTGACACCCATTCTCACTCAAGGCTAGCACAGGCAGCTTCTTGTGCTGTGTAGACCTACCCAATCTGGACATTCTCTGCTTCTTCCCAAGTACAAGTCGGGGCACCTTTCAAAAATGCTGAGTCCTCCCTGCCTGACCACACTGGGGATGGTGCAATGGATCCCCAGCACCAGGGCAATTCCCAGCCTTAGAGTCCTCATCTTGACAGTACAGGTGATGCATGAAAAAATGCTGGCATTTGCAAACTGGACTCCAAGGAGCCATGAAGTTAGAAGATGTTATGAACAGGGAAAAAGGCTTTTGCTTTACTAAGCAAGGCATTGGGATCCATGTTACGAGCCAGAGGAACCTATGGCCTACGGGACTCTCATTCAATAGCCTTCTCCATGAGTTTGGCTCTTCACAACACAGAAAAATACCTTGATATCTTGCTTCTGTTGAGACAACAGACTCACCTAGGAAGCAAGAGACACATTTGTAGACCCCGTTCTTCCCAAACAGGACCAGTGTGTTAAACTCGACTGCCATGTCCCAGGACTGTTGTTCAATCACTGGGTGCAACATCTTCCACTTCGAGTACGTGTATCTGTAAAGTTACAAACTTTTTATGGAAAGAAGAGGCTGCTTGGGTAGCTCAGTCCCTAGATACAACTTGGGAAGGGAGAGACCGAAGCATCCTGTCAACCTCTGAACAATGCCCTACTCTCTAGGCAGGAAGCTAGGGACCCTGCTTCACTGTGGGAGCTCATATGTCTGGTGGGCTTGAGGCTCGGTGAACACCACAGGAGCATGACATAAGTCTGTGAGACCAGACTTTTCAGCAGAACCAAGATCTTGTAGAGCACTGGAACGCAGGGCAGGTAACGCAGCGCTGAGGCCCCAGCTATGTAGAAACACAGTGAATGGCCAATGAAGGGACAAGAAACCATTGAAATTAAGGGGAAGACGAGCTTCTTTGTGGAGAGGGGCGGCCCAAGAATTTAGTATTCATTTTAATAAGAAACAATGTAGATGGAGTTGCATCTACTTTGCTTGTCTGGTTTTTATTTACCCTTCCTCCCCACTTTGGAAAAGCATCACAGAGCAAAACAGCCCAGAAGGGAAACTAGCCTGATAAATAGACCATCAAGAGAAATAATTAGTCTAGATAGGAAAATTAAATAGGGGGAGCCACTAATCAGCTGCTCTCTCTGCAAGGAGGAGGCTGGGAAAGTAATTTAAAAAACCTTTTGGAGGAGACTCTGAGGCAGAGCGTAAAGTAAAAATACAGATGGCCAGAAATTAGAGCAAGTCTGTGTGCACAGGAACAGGTGGAATTGGTTAGAGGCAGAGCTCCCTCCCACCCTGCCTACCCCCTCCAATTCTTCTCATGACTTTACCTTCTGCTTGGCAGCGCTGTGAGCTGGGAAGAAAAAAATATCTCCCTCCAAGCTGGTGAAGCTGTCTCCAGCTGGGAGACTGCACTGCTAGCAGCCCTGCTCAGTTCCCAGGGGCTGCACACAAAGCCCCCAGCACCAGAAGACTAATCCTAATTCGACTCCTTCAGTGCCGGCCTCACAAGTAGAGGGGTAACTCAGCACCCCCAGAGCCCCCACCAGCATAAACTGGAGGGAAGCTTCGCCTGGGCAAAACAACGCTAAATAAAACCATCAGGCCCTCCCTGCTTATAACCCTCCCAGAAGATGAAGCTTTGCTAGGATCAGACTGAGTCAGTCCACCACCAAGGCAGGAGGGAGCAGACCACAGCTCCGCTTTGCCCACATTGGATTCCTTTTTGCTTCAGGACCTCACCGTTCCTCCCATTCCTGCAACAAGAAACTACGGGCTCTCTAGTTGAGATCACCCTGTCGACCACCATCATGGCATCGGGTCACCTGCAAAGGCCACTGTCTTACCAAGCAGGGCTACAGGCCGGCAGGTCCACGATGGTGCTACAAACTCAGAGGCTGTACCAGTGTCAGAAACAGTGGAAGTCCTGAAGGGAAATTGGGATAGACAAGGCTTTGGAACGCAAATAAAATTCTTCACCCCAAGGAAGTTTGGATCTTCAGCTTCCATTCAATTTGGGAAACTTTAGCTGACTGAAGCCCAGGGCTAAGCAAACTCATGTCTCCCAGAATGGAATCCATTACCAAGCTGGAATGCCTCTAATTATACTAACACTAATAACGTTAGCTACTAAAATAGCTCAGAAAAGGATAAGTTACAAACGTGGTTTTCAGCCTGTGGGTTTCGAATGCATGGAGGTTGCCAGGAGGGGTTGAGAGCAGGGACACAACCTACTTTCTTTCATTTCACTTCCATCTAGCAAATTCACCCACCATTTTCAGATCCAGTCACATAAAGAACAGATGTTTTAGTTGCTATGTAGGCACCCAAAGAAGCAGCCCAGGTTTCAGAAGAAAAGAGCTGAAAGATTTTTCTCTTTTTTAGATAATGAGGAGAAAATTGTTTACCCTGGATAGGAACGATAAGGTTTCCTTCTCTTTCTATATGTGAAATCATGTACCTTATGACTCTATGAAAGCTTTCAAAAAAAAAAAAAAAAAAGCTTTTTTCTTTTTTTTTTTTTTCAAAACCACCAGAAACCAGACTTCTGTCTGCCTCATATAGCAAAGGGGAAGTTCATACCAGGTTACATCTGTCAGTGCTCAACAACTAGGAATTCGTACGATGCCTCTACCCCTCACTAAGTGATGCATTATGGAAGATGACCTGGCTGAACGCCTCGCCCCAAGGAGAAAACAGGAGCCTGAAGAAAACCGGTGCCATATTTTATAGAGGATTTTCTTTGGCTAACATTAAAGTTTTCCATAGAAAATTAAATTCCCACCCAAAATAGAGTTTACTCTCCAACTAAATCCTCTCTGATTTATGGATTGGGATGATGGTTGGGCTTTTTTTTGCTCCTAATATTGGAGGCAGGAGGAACTGCCTCCAACTGCAAGTTTCAAAGGGAAGGTCACAAATTTTCTTTTCATGCTGTTTTGGGAGTTTTCAAGAATGTTTAGTGTTTGCTTAAAAATATTAAGATTTTGGAACGGCTTATGTTCTTCAGGGTGTCACTGCCAGATTTCAGACTAATCTGAAAGTCAAGCCCCAAGGGACTGGAGGGGGTACGAACAATATTTACACACAGGACACTTTTATACTGAGAGGCAGAGACCTAATAAAGGGCAGCAAGGAGGTGACCAAATTAATGAGAAGAAAAAGACATGTCAAGACAGAGGATTTCGAATCAAAGGATTTTCCCTTTATTAGGCAGGACTGCTTCTGAAGAAAATAAACTAGATCGTTTCTGTCATGAGACTAGTGATTCTTCACGCGACCATCACAGGAAGAGGTAAAGAAGAAACACACACATATATGTGGTAGGTTTCGGTAACATGGAGGTCACAGCTAAAAATTCAAGCCTTTATTAGAAGTTAGGGGAAATTACCTTCCTAAAGACATGCCAGTGACCTTCAACTCCTAATATAGTCTAAAGGGATTTGGAGTCCAGCTGTTCATACACACTCAGAACACCCAAATTGCAGATGATTAGTATGACTCAATTTGCTACCTTTCCTAAATTTGTCCCCACTGGAAATAAATGCCAATTGTTCAAACATGAGGGGAAGAGGGAACACAGCCATTCCCCTACAAAGCCTAAGGCCAGTTACACACTTTGTCAAGGGTTTACCTGCCCTTCAGCATTGCCTTTGGGGAGCAGATCCTTCCTCAAGCACTGCAACAACAGGTACTGTAAAAAAGTCCTGCTTGCAAGCACACTGAAGGAAAGGGAGAGACTCCCTTGCCACCGTTCGGCTCAGACATTATGAATCCTGGACTAAAATATACTAAAAAGAGATGCTGCAGCCGTGGATGGGTCAGTCTTTCAGGGGCAATTGCAAGGCAGGCTTTGCCTGTGAATGTCCCTACAGGGGCTGGAGCTATACACCATCTCCTACAGACTCTGAATTTCCCAAATGGTGCGAGATGCAGAACAGCGATAGCTAATGCTTTTTGAAAGCCATTGTTCCCCCAATCCGCACACTCCCACTGAACAACAGTTTTATCCCAACAGTGCATTTTTATTCCCCACATTTTTTTCTGTGAGACCAAAAAGGGAAAACAGGACAGTTTGGTCCCCCCTTCCTCAGCCCATTTTATCTTTGGAAATAAAAGAAATTACAGAGAGAGGAAAACAGAGGAATAAAAAACAAAAGGTGAAAAAGACAGTAAAGGAAAACCAACATTCTTCAAAATTAAAAGAGGATTGTTCAAAGCTCTCCGCGAATCTCCTCTTAATGAAGGGCCAATTCCTTCTGAAGCCCATGGAATAATTACTCTGAAGCTTCACAGAATTAGTTTCACCTCAAGGAAGTTAGGGAGCGATGAGACATGGCCAAGTTTGAATAAATGGATGTAAATCGAGATCCCCTGGCCCCCTTCCAAGCTGGCCAGACACAAGGCAGCTCTGGTCTTGAAGTCATATACCTCATGTATCTACACTCACAGCAGATCATTACTCTGTCTGGGTTTACCGTGTGCTTGCTAACAAAGCCTCATTGCTGTTCTTTACGAAACTACATTGCTGTAATGGCAAGGTGCTCACAGCAACAGGTGAAGGTGGTATAAGTGCATCTCTAACAGGTTTCAAACTGCTCGTTTGACCTCGGAACAAACACACAAAATTTCTTCTCACCTTCCTTGGAGATCGCTTTCTATGGGCCTCCACATAAAAGAAAAAAAGCTTCAGGCTTGCCTGGCCTGGAATCAGAAGGCACTTGTGTGCAGAGGAGGAGAAGGAGGGAAGACAGCTCCAGTCCCCTCCCTCCCCTGTCCCACTTGAAACGTTTTCTTTCCTTCAGCCCTGAAGCCCTGCCAGGATGACTCCGGATCCTGTGGACGGGAGAGCATGCATGGTGAGTCAGCTCCCAAACCTTCCTGAGGTTGGATTTGACACCAAAATGCCTCCACTTCAGCACAGGGTTTTAACAACCAGATGCGAGATGGATACATGAGGGAGATGGGCAGTCAGCGGGTATAATCTAAGGACCAGCTACCCCTCCCGGATCGCTTTCAGCTGCAAGCCCAGTTGAGTTGGGGTTTGCAACACCAGATCCAGCAGGAGCACTGGCATTTCTATCATCGGACCCGCAACCCCACTCAGGGTCACAAGCCCCAACTGCATCGTATTTTTGAAGTGACCCAAGGGAGGTGCTGCTCAAAGGGACGGGATGATCACAGGGTGAAGGGAGTTTATTCTGGGATGGGACTGGTAGTCCTTAAAAGAAATGTGGCTCGGCATGTTTGGAGAAGGCGGTTTGCCAAAGGACAGTCCAGTGCCAAGCACAGAGGGACTGTGAACCGTCCAGAGGACTTTCGGCTCCAGTCTCTAAAATACCACCTCTTCTCAAAGCGACCATGAGATACTTTCAAAGGTAAATAGACAAATGTCATCACATGGAAGTTAAAGTTATCAAAAACTAAAGACACCTCACTGATGAAAAAAACACAACTCAGAAAAATGAGATTTAAAGATCAGACCCTCCACACACACCCCATGGCAGGGGACAAGCCCTGAGTTTTAAGACCGATTCCTACCTAGAAAAGACCAGAATGGCTTAGATGTGTGACTTCATCCAAAAAACAAGTGTGGCCCAGATGTATGTAACAAACCCAGAAGTCATCCGGAGGCCAAACAAAGAGTGGATGAATTAAGACAAGGCCAAATGATCAGAAAAACGAAATAAAGGTTTATAATCTGTCTAACCTGCCTAGAAAGCACAGGTCTTTCCTACATCAACATTCCTTAGCAGTTAGTAAGAGATAATAACATGATTATTATGGGGTTTCTAGAGACAGCTTAGGCAAAAGTAAAGGAAATTCATGCTGCCACAAAAGAAAACCACAATAGAGGGCTCTGCATTTAAAGGTTGTCTGCTCTGGACATTTCAGCTATTCATTGAGCAAATATTAGTAGCCGAAGTATTCAGGCTGGCAAGGGATTGGGTTTAAATGTGACTGAGGCAAATCATTAAACCAAGCATTTACGCAGCTTTCCTGGGATAGACTGTGTCTGCACAGGCGGAGGAGGGCGGGCAGACACCCCTCGGTTGGGTTTGACTCACGGACAACACCAGGCAGTGGATTCTGCAAGGACTGACGCGGCACAGGAGATTTTTGGATGAATAATTTATTCACTGAAAAAAATTTGGGTTTTGGGCCTACCAAAACTATTTGCAAACTCAGTGAATAGTTTCCACCAAAAGCCTGAAAACATTTCAAGGAAGCAGTGTTTTGTTTAGACTTTTCTTTTTACTTTTTTTTTCCCCCTCCAGAAATGCCTCTGCTTGAAACTGTACTTTGAGGACAGATTACTTGACTTCAAGCAGACTAAGCTTGAACGGAGATGCTTCCATTTCACACCGAACATTGTCAGCGTTCTGCTTCGGGGGCCAACCCAAAGAAATCAGGGATTTGCACAGCTCTAGTAGGAACAGCTGGAATGAGCCTACTGGCTCAATACTTACAGCGAAAGACTGGATCCAGTGCCAGTAGACCCAGTTCAGGAAAAGACACAGTGTGACCTGGAGCAAGTAAGAGAAAGAACTTCTGGACTAAGGAAACACTTGATATGGGCTACTCGGGAACCATGCTGGAAAGCCTGGGACCAAGAAGAAAATCCTGGAGCCTGCAGAGTTGGGAAGGAGCACAAAGGAGCCCAGCTTGGCACCCCCACAGAGCTCTGGGAAGTAGATAACCCAAGAAATAAAAATCCACTGACAGGAAAGAGGCAGGCTGAGCTGATTCTCGAGGAACTGAAGCAGTAGGAAACAGCTCGTGACAGTCCTCCAGGCTCCTTGAAGACCATTAGCTTGTGCTTAGTGGCAATATCTAGCAAGAGGATGATGAACTCCCAAGATGTTCCACCTGCTGATGCACAGAGAAGAGAGACCTCTCCTTTCACATACATAGGCATGCTGGCGGTGGGTGAAGGGGCAGTGGGCAGGTATTCCCACACAATCCTAAGCTCCCAAATAGGTGCCAGGTCTCCCCAGACTTAATCTACAGCAAATTTGTCCTTCGACCTTCCCTTCTCGATCAGCTATAGGGAGTCTAGTCTCCCAGCTTCTGTATCTAAATTAAAGGCTTCAGTGGAGACTGTGGGATAACCCCACATTCACCTCTCTTTGTTAGTTTCCAGCAACAAGGAAAGCATAAAAGCGTAAGATACGCACAGACATGCTAAGATCCCATCCCAAAACATTTCTCCAGATTCCAGTTATCTGCTGCTCAGGGACTTCCTAAGCCAGAGGTGCTGTCCTTACATTTAGCAGCACTTGATGGAGTTTTATTGCTTCTGCCTATATGGCTCCATGCTGGAGGGAAGGGGAGGAGAAAATCCAGCTGGATATAAGCCAAGAATTGTGTCCTCAGATGATGACGTTCCTGCACACAGCTTATCTTTGCACTGATGGGGGCTTGTTGAAGGCAATTTGATCTCATTTTGGATGTTCAGAAATTCTGGCCGTCACCACAGAGACATTCTGGACACGTGCAAACACCCACCCGTTCACACTAACTCCTATTCATTCTCTGCCCAATCACAGAGGGCAGAAACCGACCCTCGACCCATAAATCAGGTCATGGTGTGTTTGTCCCTGTGCCATGAAGAATTCTCTGAGAATCCTGCAGCAGAAGGCAGGAAATTCACAGCTGAGACCCGTTCCAGGGCTGGAGCCTGGGCAACTGGCAAGCAACTGCAGCGAGAGATTTTGGAGTTATTGAGCTGAGATTTATGCTGCTGGAATTCATCACAAATATTTCACTCTCAGCAAGAGGTGGGAAAGAGGGAAAGATCGCTTTGCGTGAGACAGCTTATTTATGCAGGGCTGTCTCTCATCTAGCTTTGGAGGCATCATGAGGCAGAGAGCCGTAGTTCACAGAGCCTTTTTGGAGGCAGGGGATGGCTCTGTAGCTCCATCCAAGCCTATCTCCAGCAGCCTCCTGGAATCCAACTCCTTCTCTTTATTGATTTTCCTATAGAGGCAGCATCAATTGCTTGCCTTTGCTGCTATCAAAGGCTGCGCTGGCTGCTCGTCAGTCAGTGTCCTGAATACAGCTCTTCCCTGGGGTCTCTCCTGCTAAATAAACAGCAGTGAGGGAGGAAAGGATCATACTAAGGTGAAAATTTGGCTCAGGTTGTTTGCATTGTTACCAAAGCCCCACTGTGACGGGGCACTGCAAGTCTTATCACCTCCAGAATGGCAGAGAACTCTGCTGACAGCCGGTTCAGCAACCACAGCAGTTCTTGTGTGCTTTGCAAGCATTCGAGGTGGAAGGGGTTGCTTTATCCAAGCTGAGAGAGATGCCACAGCACCATATTGCTATGCCATGAATTAGAGAGATTCGTTTTGAAGAGTTTAGTCAAGCCCTGGGGAAACACACGCTTGGGGTTGCTCTTGTGCACGCAGCACAAGGCATGTCTGCACAGGCTGTTACGGCTGGGCACACTGGAGCCACCTGGACGTGCTGGCACAGCCCTCTGCCTGGGTTGCGAGGTCTTGCTGAGGGGCTCCGGAGGGGTGTCTGCTCACATCCAGCCAGGTCAGAGATGAGACCTCTCCACATATGCACATGCCATGCAGGCAAAGCCATTTTGAATGACGAATATTGCCAGTTCACATATTTGACTGGCTCATGCTGGAGCAATACTAAAGTTGACCACCACCAACTCTCTGCTGCACCCATGTGCCAGGTATTGCCTCCCCCACAGCAATGGCAGCAGAGCTCACCATGAAGCAGTGTCTGGTATATGAACTTTGCAGTCTGGTCTATGAACTTAATTAATCTCTAATTTGGTGTTTACCTTAAACATACACGGCTGTGAAAAGCAGTGGCTGAGAGAAGGCTGTAGCAAATGCCTGCCGCCCTGAGCGGTCCCCTGGGTGAGCACAGCAGTTGCGGCTACCCATTGCTGCTGGAGCCAGTCCTGAAGGGCTCATGGACCAGGGAAGGGAAAATCTTGGAGCGAGAGGCAAAGTTTATTGGTGATGGGGAGGGTTTAAGTTGGTGACAACGGGACACTTTGCCCTGGTGCCATGCAAACTCCTGTGGGCAACCAATTCCCATATTATCCCCAGTGCATCTGCAGGAGCTGCAGAAGCCTCCATCACCATAGCCTAAATCCAACGAGGAGAATGAGTCAGACACCTGGCAGCTCATTCCAGTGGCATTTGCAAAAGCAGGTTGCATTCTGTGATCCCTTCTTCCTCGTCCTCCTCCCCCCAATCCCCGCCTTTTATGAGTAACCATATCTAAATACCTAAATCTGGTTACTCTTGCACAGCCCTTGATTTGGAAGGAAGTTGCTGAGATGAGGCAATACTTGAACTTTGACCTTTTCACACCTTTACAGAGCTTTTTTTCTTGAAGATTTAATATTAACACAGGAAACATCCTGAGTATGTCTCTAGTGCACAGATCCAGTTCTGCTCTCATTCTCAGCACCTCCAGGTAATGGGGACATAAAGGAGAACAGGAGTCCTACTTTATCTACCGAAAGTGTCTCAGGGTTGTGCAACTTGTTTACGATGGCAAATTTTGGCAGCCAGCACAAGGAGCCTGGGATGGGATTCCAGTTCAGCTCGAACTGCCTCTCAACAAGTCCCAACAAAAATGCGCGCCATTCAAATTTTGCCACGCCAAATTCATACTCCGACTTGGCTCCAGCAGCACTCGTGTGGGGGACATTCTCACCGCTGCCTACGCCACTGCGTTCCTCCCAGTAGATCTCACCAGATGAGTTTCCCCATCTGAACCATTGAGATACGCTTTGGTGATGAGTAGGTAAGTACAAAGTTCAGATGACCTTCCCCCTGCAAGACCCACTGATAGGTGACCAAGGTCAAGCTCTCATCCAAACCTAGTGAGACCAGTATTGGCAAGCAAGCACAAGCAATAGTTGCCCATAAGTCAACTGGTACAGAGAATAGGTGTTTCCTGGTCTAGTTCCCCGTATCTCTAGAAACGGATCTATGAGATCTGACCACTAGTGTACTAACTCCTCCTTCTGTTACTGTGCTAGTGACAGAAAAGTGGTATCTGCCTTCCGATGTGGTGAATTCTTCCACAAGCAGTCCATTATTTAGAAAGTACGTTCAAAACCATTGGGCCAGCTACATTTCCTGGGACAAAAATAGCAAAATTGGAAGCTTCCCTATTGCCTATAGCCTAATTTTGTGGGATGTGGGGAAAATTACTTTTTCCCCACAAACACAGAAGGGTTCCTTAGTTACTAAGGCATGGCACAGAAGTGGAAGCAGCTACCCTTTACTGGTTACCTGATTATGAGGCAGCTGGGGTGAAGAGTCTGCATTGTCTTTGCTAAGGGAATCTGAAATGGAACCCAAAAGTTTTGTTTCAGATTGAACCAAAATATTTTGAACCACGTAAATGACACTTTGGGTTGATTTAAACAAGTTTTCCCTCCTATTTTCTGGCCTAGTCATACTAAAGAATTTCAGGGCCCTGTCCACCAGTTGCTGAGTAGGTATCTCCCCACACATTTTGGGTCCAGTCACATAAATGATAGCTTTATTTAAGGGTACAACAAAGCAAAGCTGTGATCCTTGAACTCCAAGCAGAAACCCCTAAGTAGTGGAAAAGAGCAGATTCCAAGCATGAAAGTCAGGGAAGTTTTTAGCTATCTATTTTCAAAGTATATGAATTCAGGATGCTGGATGCTGATAAAATCCTCAGGTCACATGGATGCCATTCATTGCTCAGGAAAAGACTGTCCCAGGAGCACCAATGGACTTAGCATCTAAACAGTCAGGAAACAAAGAGCAAAGAGGGGAAGTGGTCAAAATGCTTTGCCCACGGTTGGAATGAAGGTCAGCAGCAGATCAGGATTAAGAAGCGTGCTCTGCAGCATCCCATGAGTGCTATGTTGTCTCCACAGTAAAGACTAGATTGACAGAGGATAACAAGGGAAGTTATTACAGAAGTATTTGCAGAACGAAAAAATTAGCCCTTTATAAGGCACTTAAAATCCACCCATGAAGTAGGTGACTTTACATAGACATAATACCCTACTCTTGAAAAGAAAATATGCCAGGAATGTGAAGTGATGGGTATGGTTTCACAGAAACCCTCTCAAAGATCTCCAGCTTTCCCCCCCCCCCCAAAAAAAAGAAAAAAAAAAGGAAAAAAAAGGAAAAAAATAGACAGGAAGAAGTTTTCACAAACATGAAGTCATTTAACTTTCTTGTTCATCAGCAGAGAAGCGGGTAAAAGGAATGTGAAGCATTTACTAGCAGGGCAGGAATAATTCAAAAATGGAGTGAGTCCATTAATTACAGGAGTAAATACAATTAACACAGCCTCCAAAGAGTTTACATAAGCTCCTTTTTAAAAGTATCCCCTTCTACCAAGCAAGAGTGTCTAATTTAGAAGTGAAATTAGGAAGCTGGCTAGAGATAAAACAACCAAGGAGACGCTTGCAAAATACAGTTCCTCAGTTGTGCTAGAAAAGATAAATGCTATGAAGCCACCAAGGCCGTTAGCACAATTACCAAACCGCTGAGTACTTGGGAGACGCTGTAAGGTAACAGAAGATGAAAGAAAAAAACAAGGTGGGGGGGAAGGCAGCATTTTCCCCAAGATACAAGCACAGTAAGGTAAGAAGAAGCACAAAAGGCATGAACTGGTAACTTCTGTTGAAGAACACTGTTCATACCTACTTTGGGGTTGTCCACGTCTGAGTTTGAAGGGGCCTGTTGAAATGACTCCCCTCATCTAGTACAGCTATGAATCTTTTCTTTAATCAATTACAATGCTTAAGGTCAAAACCTGAACTCAAACACATCTGCCTTCCATTTTCTCCAGAAGAAATTGAGAGACCTTCACCTGGGAGCTACGTCCCAGCAGTTTGTACTGCACACACAGCGTCAGGAAATGATGGAAACGTAGGCGGTGCTGACTCTCTACATTTTTAGAATAATTTTGAAAGTCTGGAAAGGGTAAAGAAAAGCTTTGGACAGGATGTGAAGTGTCTTTTCAGGGGATTCACAGCATCTTCATTAAAACCTACGAGTGTCTCCAGAGAAAATGCTGGCCACTAAAAATCACACCTCCTTCTAGCACAGAAAGGCTGAGCTGCTTGAAGTTACAGCCAGGACTGGGACGTGATAAAACAGATTCAAAATGAGGAGAAACACTCATTAGTCTGGGTAATCCCTGCCCCGAGGAAGAGTCCGCAGCCCTGTACGTGTCTCGCTGGGTGACAGCGGCTGGACAGGAGGGTGGAGGCTCTGGCTCGGAGCGTGCAGTTACAGGAGCACAGGTTGAGACCAGCCTGTGCTTGTGGGTTCCCCCTTCCACAGAAGAGTGCCGATGTTTCTCCTCTGCTGGTGAAAGGACAAGGCAGGACACCAGCAAACCCTTCCACGGGTCCCACTTGAGGACACGCGGTGCTTCTGATGGCTAGGAAAAGCACTGAGGAGCAACCCAATGTTTTGCAACTTTATGCCAAAGTTTTGGAGCCAGCTTCCCTTCTGCAAAGCTACTTGCCTTCTGTACCAGACCTCCAAGCCTTTCACTCCTCCCTAATACAGAAATAACAGCCCAATAAGGCCTTACACCTCTAAGTCCATGTGGTGCTGGGTGGACTCACCCAGGATGGGTTAAGATTTTAGCTGGATGTTGCTAGCCTCAGGTAAAGCTCCGCAGGGATTCAGCAGGGACTGTTAAGCACAGCGCCAGGGTAACATGGCCAGGCCACATCCAGACCTGGCACAGCACACCCCATGCTCCTAACTCAGAGCTCACACAAGAGAAGAGGTGGTTCAGGTCTGCCTACACCAGCAGGATAGACATGCCCTTTGGCTATCAGTTTTGTAGGTGTGGGGCTGCACCCTCTAAAGGAACCTATGCACTCAGCTTGCCTACAACCATGACAAGAGGCAAAAATATCCATCTCTTCTAAGGGATGAAAGGCAGGCTCTCGAAGGATTAAGTCACCAGCTTCTTCCCTTCCTTTCAGAGCTGGTGAACCATGCAGCAATGCGTGTCAGCTGTGTTGGTTTTGAGTCCAGAGCCAGAACAATGCAGCCTGTCTTTCCTGGTGTGCACCTCCAGGGAGGATTCCCGCGAACGTTCCTCCAAACAGGGCAACGTAGGTGGCAAACAAAAGAGAAAGCCCTTCAACTTTTGACCCTCCCGGAGTTTACAAATTGTGAAGAGCTCATGTCATCATGAATGAGTCAAGAGGCATCTCACAGAGCCGTTCAGCCCACGCTGCACGTGCCTCGGCACTTTGTCACCTCCTGCAAGTGTTTGTCCTGTTCCCACCACGGAGCAGGAGAATGGGGCAGATGGTTCCTGGGAAGTTTTGTCTATGGATGCGCCTGTCTGCAGCGGCAGCAAAATAATTAAAGCCCTCAGGTCCAAAGGCCAAGCCACATCTGCGACAGATGCTAGTCTTGATCCACATGAGATGACAGCAGCTTTAATAAACCTAGAGAGGTGTATTCCCCATGTCTGCTTGTCTCCAAGCGACCTCAGACATTCTTCACACCTGGTACTGGGGTGGCCTGAGTGAATTCATGCTCAGGGCAACTATTGCCTGGAAGCAGGAAGGGACATCGGACCTCTTGTTTTTGCAGGTGGAGAAAACCAAGCATAGGAGAGACAGATTTGTTCAAGATCACCCAGGGAGCTTACAGCAGGGCAAAGAATTGAGAACAACTACCCCAGAGTCCCAGCCCAACACCTTTGCTACAAGGCAATGTCTGTTCTGTTAACGAGAACCAAAACCATAGGGCCTGTACAAAGAAACTGAGAGGATCCTGACACAAAGGCACTTCCACATGCAGTCAAGACTATACGCTGCAGCCCATTTCAGTTCCTCACTGCTTTGAGGTTGTTTGGGGTTTTTTAAGGCAGTTTTTCCATCACATGCTTTGCTGGGTGTTGGTCTGATATGTGTAAGGTCAGCAAGAAGGACAACACCTAGAGCTCACATGAGTGGTATAAATTGCATTCCCCCTCTCTGAAAGAAAGCTTCCGCCAAATGTATTGTGCCTACAGAGAATCCCCATGAATTTCTGACAAGTTCGTTACAAAGCATAAAATGCTCCGGAAAGACAATGTCCATGTTTGCATACATGGAGAAAAGTCAGCCCGCCTTCTCAGGACGACAGGACTGCCAGCACTTGCCAGTTGATGTGGGCTGGAAATAAATAAATAAACAGAGAGAGAGGTAAATAGATAGCTATATAGCTATCTAAGGAATCAGCTTAGACAACAACAGCAAGTGAGTGAGCATTCACATTTTGGTGCAAACACTAATGCTATCCTTTTCCTGAGTCAGTCGGGTCTAAAGGCATATAGTCACACTAGCCCAAAGGCAGCATGTATATCCACACGGTACTAAGCTTGAACTACTGGTTACGGCCTGGCACACAGCCGGCTCAGAGTAGGAACGTGCATCTGCATCTGTCTGCATTTTCATGAACTGTGGTGAAAATTAGAGCTTCTCAAGAAACAAGGCTGAGAATCAGGAGCCCTCTCCTCTGCTGACACACCGTCCTGCCATACACCCACCACAAGCATTTCCCAGGCTTACATTGCAGGACCTTTTGTAACTTCACCTGCTGCCATCACACTTACTTACAAGCAAGCACAAGCCAGGAGGGAAGGTATAAAATATAAACCTTCATTAAAGATTTTGTAAGAAGTCAATGAGGCCAAAATAACAGAGGGTGTAATAGAGCCATAAATATCTCCCACAGCCATAAACACTTCTACCTGCTGCAGCCTGGGCATTTATAAGTGCTTCAGGCATTCAGCACCGTGTTCACACTTATTCCAGCATTTACCATCCAAGGAGCCAGAGGTAGGCAGACATGGCGCCATGCACAGACTCAGCCATCAGCCTGGTTTTATGATACCGGCTTGGGTACCTTTCCTGAACTCTCCTTTCTGTGGATTAGGGCTCCTGCTTCAGCCAAGGGGTGTTTAAAAGTTCTGGCTGAGCTCAGGGCCCATTGTATTCAGGTGCACATAGACTCTGAAGTGTCTCAGAAGAGACTTTCTCTAAGCAAATGGGATAAAGGGGAGAAAAGCACCTTTCCTGAACACTAGGTTAAAAAAAAAAAACCAACAGGATTTCCCCTAATCAAAACTGGTATTACAAAAGCCACCTTCCCAGTAGGTCTTCTCTTGAATGTCCCAACAGTGCCAAAAAGCCTCTGGAAAGAGGAGGTCACTGAAGAAGGACAAGTGAATTCTCAGGAACACCAACCCACTGCATCATCTCCCACGCTAACCTGGGAAAGTGGAAAGTCTTTGGCTATGCCAAGGAAATTCCTTATTCTGCCTTCAAAGCACCAGCTGTATAGGGCATAAATTCTTGTGGCCAGCCAGCTTTTTGACACAAACCTTCAGGCACCCCTCCTCCTTCCCAGGCCTGGGGTTCCCAGGTACTGAACAACATCATTGCCTGCACATCCCACCACTTCCAAGGGGAACAGGACAAAAGCTGAAGTATTTTAGCAGCAGACAGATGGGTTGACAAGAGTCTAGGTGGTCAAGGGGTCTCCAAACTAGAGTATTCATGCCCACTAGCCTCAGGTGTGTTTTTTTCCATTACGCAAAAATACATGTCTTTCCCTAAAAAAAGACATCCTCTCCTCAAGCCTCAGAGCATCTACAGGCATTCATCAAGTTTTTCAGAATCCTCCTCAGATATTCCACAACCTTCCCCATCTCACACCATCATGTTTCCAGCTTTTCGAAGCCTCACAGGAGATCTCCAACTGGCTTAATTCCCTTCTCCGCACCCCCAAGTTGCCACAGCAACAATTATACATGGTGGTGTGTAGCATATGGTTTTAGTGTATGCTGGATACCCCAGTCATGGCAAGAGGTGGAGAAGAGGTCCCTTAGGTTTGAATGAGGGAACATCTCTTCAATATTGACAGAGGTCAGCAAGAGACACAGAAACAGGCCTAAACTTTTCCGAAATGGATTCTGAAAGCTGTTTTACTTTGCTGCCAAGCTACAGCTTGTCCTGAGGTGATAACCCACCTTGAGGCTCAGGGACAGGTCAGCAGTGGGATATCTGCCAAGCACCATGGAGTCATCTTACTACAGATGCTTTTGCTTAAGCTGCGCATTCTGTTATGGGAAACCAGAGGTGTTTGCTACTTGCTCCTTTAAGTCTTCACAGGACATTGCCAAAGCTATCTTTGAAGTGGGGTTATAGACGAGAAGTCATGATTCACCTCTAGAGGGACCTCAAGGTAAGTGACATTTGCAAGGCTTAATCATGACCTTGTGAACAATGGGTGAATCAGAAAGCTGAACTTTACATCACTCACCCAGATTAATGTGGCCTTGGACACCTCCTTCGAGATCCCAGGCCAAACATTAGTTAGTTCCTCCCCTAGATGATTCAGAACTAAGATTAACAAGAGAGAAAGCGTCAAGCCAAGCAGAATTATTTGCAAAGCTTAGTTAAGCAGGAAATGTTTTCCTTGTCCATGACTCAAAGATCACATTATCCCACTATTATATGTCCTTTGGAAGTTTTTCATAAATATGGTAGAGCTGAGGGGCCGGAAGGAAGGAGGACAAATAGGTCAGTTATTAGAGAGCTCACATGAGATATGAGCGCAATTGTAACCCTCTGCACTGCATGAATCACACACGGAAGCTGAACCCTGATGACCAGTATGCCAAAAGCTGGCTAATCTGACCGTAAGAACCAGCTTCGTCCTGGACCAAGTACCTCCTGTTAGGTGCATCAACTAATTCATCAGCAGGATCTCCACAAAGAAGTCCTTGTTTCAACAAATCAATATTTTCCAGACAAACACTAAAAAAGGTTGTCAGGACTATTTCAAGCTTCTTTTACAAGAAATAAAAGGGACCAGGTCCAGATCCCAAAGCCACTGAGAATCCAAGTTCCCAGTGTTCACCTTTGTAGTTTACACCATGTCAAAGGACATGGTGTAACTTATGGCAGGTACTCCAACTTTCTCAAGAGAAAAGGTAAGAACAAGTTACTCTTCTTGCTAATTCTTCACACGGTGAAAAAAAAGCAGCATAAAACCTCAGCCCCTACCTTCAGCTGCTGCCATCACACCACCTCTGGTTCAGATCTCCCAGACCAAAAAAACCCTACATAGCTGCTATCTTCTTAAATGTCTTAAAAAAAAAAAAAAAAAAAAATGCTGATCATTTGCCACATTAATTCATTGTACCTGAGGTCTTCCCAGCTCCCAGCTAAAGCTAATGAGAATTTCTCACCTATTCTGGTTTTGACCTATACCTTCTAGGAAGGGAGACCTGAAAGCAGAAAGCTCAGCAAAATCCAGCTAGGACCTGCCCAGCCAGTTCCACACGACCCAATATGGGGGAATTTGCCTTGTAGAATTCAGACTTGTGAGGAGCAGAAGTAAAGGTTGTTATTGCCTTGGTAATTGCTTGCACTGGAGGAGAGTGGGCCGGGGTACTGGGGCTGGATGACTGCCAACAGGCAATCGCAGCCTCAGATGACTTGATGGCAGTGTCTAGAGTGCATAAGCTGTCTTTCTCTCCTGTAACAACCATCCTCTTCTGTTTAAGGAACCACTCATTGGGCCACTCTCTTTTCTTTCTGTGCGTCCAGGCTCTTTAAAACGACAGTTTCCCTGTACAGAATACCTAAGCTGGCTACACTCAAGCTAATCTGAGGACTCAGAAATGCCTTGAGCTGCAAGTTGCTCTAGCCAGGTTGCTTTTATGACCCCAGTGAGATGATTTACCACATCTCTGCACTGTAAGGCAAAGAGACATAGGTAACTTCTGCTACATCCTCTTCTCATAAATAGAACGGTTCACAGCAACAATGACCAATGATACAAAATGGTGCTACAGAATAGGCTGGCCAGAAGGAAAGGTGCCACTGAGCACAATTGCAACCTTCTCTACAAAAAATGCCCAGACCTCCCTGGGTAGCAGCATCCAGAAGACTTGGAAAATAAAGGAGACGGATCCATCTGTCACCATCTGATGTCAGCTCCAGCCCAGACCTTTCTTTTTGTTATACTGCTCTCTGCTATCAGCACTATAGGTTATCATCCAGATGTCCCTGTGGGGAACCAGATCTCATAATATATAGAATAAAGAGAGACAGACAGAGATCACCACTGGCCTGAAGCACATACAACCACAACAGCCTGATACTCCCATACAGAGGGCTTGCTTCAAACCATGGCTCTGCTTAGGCATCACCTAAGTTTCAGCTCTAAAATGAAAAGGAATAGGGATGGAAAAATCTTGAGTCACTGACCCTTGGCTCAAGGTGAATTTAATCCGCACTCACAGACGATCAAGCAAGCCCATGCAAGCCTCGCAGAACCATGCAGGAACACGGCATTTTTCTGCTCTGGATTTATGCAGCTCATGTAAGAATCAGTGCCAAAATCCATTACTGCCTGCTTTCTCGCTGCCTTCGATTTCATAGCCTAATCTCCAGCTTAGCCTACACGGAACCACAGAAGAACAAACAGTGGCCACCCGCCTCTCCCCTCCTCCCTCCCCGGGAGCGCTAGCTTCTATTTATGGGTCCCCTGGGGAGAAAACAGTCGTGGCCATTGTATTTGTTTAAGGGTTTTCTGTAATTTCCTTGGGTTTGACTGCAGCCTCTGAGGTTAACCACAGCCAGCTATTGTGGCTGTGTCTTCATCATTCTCTATTGTTCCGCACTAGGTGGCTCTGCCTTGTTTTCTTGGAAGGTCGAGAGATTGTTTGTCATTTCTGGCTTGGTGCTCAACAGGGAGAGGGTGATGGAGGGGAGGAAAGAGAAAAAGCGGCTCCTTCTTTTTTAGGACTGTGGGTTTCTGAGAAAGACCAGTATCACCGACCAACTAAGGTCAGCCCGAGGTTGCTTAGATGGTATTTGTAACAGCAGGAGGCTGTAACCAGCTCTCTGCTTTGATAGGATTCCCTTGAGGGGTTTCGAGAAAAATGTCAAGAATCCCCCCCTTCTGGCTTCTTCCACTGGGGTGTTCTGAAAGTCTTTTCTCCTGAGAAAAGGAGGAGAGGGCCATACCATGTAAAGCCTTTCCCCTGCTGCGGCAGGATTAGCCACATTTGCACTGTGTCCTGACCTTTTGCTACTGTAATGCTGAATTTCCGCGGCACTGCCAAGAGGCGATCCTTTTTCTGGCTTCCAGTTTTGCTCCCTTATGGGAGGACACAGTCATTCTCCAGCCACATAGAGACAAATTCTTCCCAGCTCGTCTCTGTCAGTGCCTAAGACTGGAAACTTACCTCATCGTCATGGATGCATCCCGGAGCCAAGGGCTTGGACTCTGATTCATGCCTAGAGGGAAAGGAAGGAGCAGGAGAGCACGACTCCATTGACTTCACCGAGTTACACCAAGGAGTCAACAAGAGGAGCAATGTAATCTAGTGCATAGGACACCGAACAAGGAATAAGGGAATCTGGCTTCTAGCATTAATACCACAACCTGCTTTTTGATCCAGGCAATGCCACTGTCTCACAGAGCTTTTATTCCCCCTTTCCGCTCTTTTGCCTGTAATGTCTACCCCATGTTACAAGTTGAAACATTGGATTGAGTTAGTCATCTATCCAACTCATGGACTGGAGAGAAAAAGAAACTGAAGAAATTACCTCACCTAAACCCAAAGTTGTTGTCTAACACAGCTTAGAGGAGGTGACACAGATGTCCTCCGCATGCCCTTCCCCACCCTTCTGCTCTTTGCTGAGAAAGTATAAGATGATCCAATTAGAGATCTCAGGAGGCAGCAGCTATCTGGGGATTGGGTATATCCCACTTTAACTGGAGACCACAACCAACCTGCTCACTGCCAAAGCAGGAGAACTGCCTGTTCTGATAACATGTTGACTTCTCCTGTGATTTGAACAGAAGCAGTTTTAAACCTGGCACGGTCACGGCACCAAGCCTGTCAGAGTTCAAGGAGCGTCTAGACAACACTCTTACTCATATGGTTTAGTTTTAGGTAGTCCTGTGAGGAGCAGGGAGTTGGACTTGATGATTCTTATGGGTCCCTTCCAACTTGAGATATTCTATGATTCCATGAATTAACATATTAATTATGAGATACTGAAATTGACAATTTACACTACAATTTACACCACAATTTACACCACTACAGATTATACTAGACTTTTTACAGGGGTTGTAAGCAGAGCTGAGGTACTTGACTAACTTTTGTATGACTTTCCATTGGTACAATTCCATTGAAACGGTGCTAAGAGGCAGGCTGGGAAGTGAAAACAGTTTGGACAAAGAAGTAAAGTTGTTTCATGGTAAAGATGCGAGAACTGAAAGAGGTGAGAGCAAATCTGACACAGAAAAAAGTCAGGTTGACTACAGGGTTTCCATTATGCCCAAAAGAATAGCAAAAGACTAGACTAGTGGGCATGAACCACCTTCTGGAGGTGTCCCTCTCTTTGGAGCTTAATTCAGACCTAAGTATTCAGTCTCAGGTAGCTGCATTCACATCTGCAATGGGACTTGAGCAGAACCCAAACACCCAGGTCCGCAAACACAACCCAGAAAGCCACCCATGTTCCAGTGTCTGTACTTCATTCACTAACTCTCTTTAGAAAGAAAAAACAAAAAACAAAGGCAGATGAGAGGACACCACCACAAGCCAGATGGGTGTCCCCTACCTAAGTGGGTCCCTACCTTCAGGCAAGGTCAGTGTCCTGGGTCCTCTTTGAGCAGAAGCTCCAGCTTCCAGCAAGAGAAGTCCTGGGGTCAGGACTTTCTATTAGGGGTTTCCACTTGTCATGTGGGATCTGGGCATCCCCCTTTGGCTGAGCCAGAAATTATGACACCTATCTCTGACACCCTCAACAACCTGACAGGGACTAGGAGGCTAATCTTTAAATGTTGGAAGTTCCCACAGATCTCATCCTTTAGTGGGAGGATGAGAGTACCCAACACAACATCCTACAGCTGACAGATCATGCCCTGTACGACCTTCCCTCAGCAAAGCAGGTTTATTTTCACCTCCTTCCCTTCAGCAGGGCATTTTAGGTGTGCAAAGGGAAATAGTGCATGGAGCATCATCAAAGGTACCTATCTATCTGAAGCATGGACAAGCTTCCACAAGGGAATGAGGGGAAATCAGCAACAGTTAGGCCAAGAAAAGAACAAAAGTCATCCCAGCTAAGGATGTGACCTAAAACACATCAGTTTCCCCCAGCAGAAGATATGCAGGGCCAGACAAAAACCTTACCATCAAACACAGGTCCTGGGTCCACTTTGAGCTCCCTGGAATGCAAAGCTGGCTGGAAAGTAATTTTAATGATTTTAATTTTATCCAACTGCCTTCATCCAGCTTCCCTCCCTTTCCCCAAAATTCACCATCACAGCTAATCACAAGATTTCCTAAAGATCTCAGCACGTACTTGGTTAATAGGACAAGTGGCCAGTATTCCCCAGAGCTGCTCAGCTCTGCAGCAACAGGAATCAATAAAAACTCAGGTACCTTCATCTGTTGTGAACAAGTTTTTGCTGAACACTTGGATGTCAGCCCTGGCATTTGTTGGCCTGGGCTAGCTCCGTTGTTAGCAGCATCAGCAGGGCATACCGCTGACATTGCAATGAGCATGAGAGGACTGCAAAGGAGAGCATGTTAAGAAAAGCCTGAGGCCCTGGCCAGTGAAAGAAGGGACATTTCGACAAGCAAAAATCCGCATAGCAAGAGGAGCAGAAACCCCAAAGAACAGCCAGAAGTGAAGGTTGTCCCTCTCATGGGACACCACTGGCCAAACCTCATTTTAAAAGGCTTTTCTATTTTTCCTCCTGGGCCTGGCGCTGATGTGTTCCACTCCTGGGAAGCAGGGGAGATTTATGCCAATTAGTCAAGCCACTGCACCGCGATACTATATAAAAATGGATATTAAAGCAAATGCGATGAGTCACCCATCCCAATCTTTAACAGTTGTCAGCCCTGGCCGTGTAACAAGCTGTTGACATACCACTGGGAAATGAATGTTAGCAAGAACAGCCTCTCGTCTCTGCCTCAAGCACCCTTGACCTTGCTTTGAGAGCTCAGAAGTGGCCTGCGAGACATATGAAGCCAATTACCTTTGCCTAAAATTGCCCTTCAAGGGCCTCATTCCACTGTAGGCCCCCCACCCTCTGCCAAGCTTCTGAGTGTCATTCAAAAAACCGGGGTGCAACCAAAGGCTGCGTGAGACGACCCACATTAGAGATCATCCGGCAGCAGCAATGCAGCTTATTGATCGCTGTTGTTAATTATTAACCCCTCAGCTGCTCTGAGGGAAGGCAGCAAAGCTGGGGCACAGGTGCTGCTGGGAGGGAGGACACCACATGCAAGGGGACTTTGGCTGAGCATTGTCTCAGCTGGCACGGGATGTGGTGGGTGGAGATGGCACAAGGCTTTTCCGCACTGGGGTAAAACAGACCCCGTGGATTGCTCCTACAGCAAGAGGAAGGACCGAAAGAAGGGGAGAGAGGAGACAGAGCTTGGGAGAACCACTAAATGCCATTGCTGCAGAGAGGAGGAGGAAGGGAAATGGAGGAGAGCACCTCCTGTTTCAACCCAGCAGCCCCAAGCCAGACCCCAGCAGCAGCAGCCACCATAGCTTCACAGCAGACTGGGAAAAAAGGACTGCTCTATTTTGTTGGCTTCCCCTAAAAAGCGTTTCCCCTGCCTGCTCCCAGAACAGCCCCGGCTGTACCAGTCTGCACCAGCTTTTGTCCTCCAGAAAACCAGCACTGGGCATTGCAAGTGCTGCCTCAAGCCAGGGCTGAAAACTATCATTACGTTTGGGCAAGGAACCAGGGCTTGAGCACCCTCGGCCAGGCTGTAGAGGAAACTGGCTGAATATCAAGAGTCTTGTCCAACGAGGTCAATGCAATGCTTTACTTCAGCACGCTGCGTTGGGCCTCCAGACGGGCAGGGTGTCCGAAGCTTCACGTGCAGCTCAACACAGTGGCTGTGTCTCTGTCGGAGAGGGTCGGGCAGAAATATCTCAGACCCCTGAAGGTGCAGGCCCATTAGCAGGAAGGAAGGTCCATTAGTATGACGGAGCCTCCAGCTTTCTTTGTCTCAGCTATGCTCAGGTCTGTACATTACATTCCTGCTTCTCCCCCTCCCCAAATCCTTGCTATTATTTGCAAATTTGCCAGGAGAATAAATTTAGCACTGAGCTGTCCAGGAACATTCAGGGTCTTTCTGGGGTTTGCCCCTGGGCAATTCACCCTGTCCCCCGACACGTTGCCTGAGCAATTTCCAGTTGCACCAGAGCTGCCATTGGAGCTCAGAGGCCAGGCAGGGGTCAAGCCCAGCTCCAAACTCCTCGGCTCCCACTGTGTGCTGGAGATGTGGCAAAGCTCTGCCACGGCTGAGCAAGGGACAACTGCTTGTCACCCGTGAGCAACAAGTGGCGTCAGCAGGACAGCATTAACCCCAAGTGCCCTGCATACCACTACCCACAGCGATGTGCCTGTCAGCATCTGAGCCAGTGTATTGCAGGCACCATTTCCATCCTAAAAAGAGAAAAAAGAGAGAAAGAAAGATAGAAAGGAAGAAAGAAAAGAAAGAAAAGGAGGCGGGGGCAGGGGAAAAAAAAAAAAGCAAAGAGCTCTTTAGTGTGAACTGACAGTGACCTGTCAGAAATATGTTGCATTCAAACTTTCCCATAGAGCACTGAAAATTTGTTCCTTATTAAAGAGGGGGGGGTGGCGTATCCAGTTCAAAGGAGAAGCTGGAGCAGAGAAGAATTCTGTGGCTACTACTGTGGTGTATTTTTTTCCATTTGCTTTACCCTGCTTCCCCCCTTCCCCACTCCCTTCCTTTCCAACCCCAATTCCTGTACAGTTGCCCTGAATCTAACAATTCCTATCCAGTGCAAAAAACAAGAAAGAGAAAAGTTGGGGAGGAGGGAGGGAAATCTCCAATTTGTGGGAACTGCTGGTGTTTTAGTGGGAATGCAGAGAGGGTTTTGGACTTTCCCATGCTTTTAACTCGAAACACTATTTTTACAGTGCCATTTAACATAGGAGAAAGGAGGGTGAGAGATTAAAGCAGTGTAAAAGCAGTAAATAAACTTTAAATGTCAGTGGCTTACATGTTTCAGGAGCGTAGCTGTTATTTTTATTTACTATTTGAATCCTATTTATTCCTCAGGGTATCCATAGTAGCCTGAACACCGTGATACAAACCCAGGACACAAAGCAACCCCTGACCCTTAGAAGGCATTTTGTGACATATTGCCTATGTTTTCTTGTGCATTTTGCCTCAACAAGGTGTAAAGCGTAGCGGAGGAATGAAGAATGGTTGAGATCACCCTGCCACTCACTGCAGCAAGTGTCCTGCACACTGGTCATCTAAGCTGGGCATTAGGAGGCATCTGGAGTCCTGGAAATTTCCTGAAGTGTTTAGAAAGCACCTGGTACGTAACGGGACTTGCCATAAATGCTAAGAGGAATAGGGAAGTTAACAGCAGTACTATGAAGCACGTAGGATTTTGGCTTTAGAAGACACTTAACACGCACCCATAGAGTGTATCACATTCTCATGCAGAGCCCGAAGACAAACACACTGCTTGAATCTTACTCTAGGAAAACAGGATTGGCAGGGCTTTCCCACACAACTGGGGCCAGAGTCCCTCTACAAACCCATGATCAGGATCAGACCAAAGGTGCAACTAACCCCATACCTTGTCTGCAGGAGTGGCCAGCAACAGATGCTTAAGGAAGACATAAGACCAGCAAAGCCATGTAGCTATGTTTCCCCAGCACAGTCGCCCAGCCTCCAGTCCTCTGCTCGTATAACTACCACAGCAAATCACACCCTTGAACTGATCAAGGTCCATTTTTATAGTTCCTTACCCACATCCCTCTTACTAGAAGGAACTTCCTGAACCTCACAGCTCATCTGCCTCCAAAATGCCTTTATGGCGACTTTATGTCTGACGAAAGCCTCCAAACCGACTTTGGGCACTGCAAAAAGACACAGCAAAGACCCGATAATTGGGCAATGAAAGGTGGGAGAAAGAAGCGTGTCATCTGGGACACAGTTTTCCCTTTGCTCCCAGGAAAGAAGAAAGGAAACTTTCATTTTCTGGCCATCGGTCACTGGCTGGAGTAGCTGGATAACAAGATCAGTGTTTCATCCTTTCTCTAGCCTCGTCCCTATGGCATGGACATTACCCTCCTCCATCCCAAAGGAGGGCCAGACTCAGACGAGTACCTTATCATCACGTTCAACTTCAAACACAGGAGGATGCAATAACCTTGCCTGCAAGCAATAAACAGGTAGGTTGGTATGGTCAGATGTGTCTGCGCAAGAAAGAGGCAAAGTTTCCTAGCGTGAGCTAAAGGAAAAAACCCATATTTTTACTCATGAGCACTCCTTGTTCTTTCAAGATTAGCAAGGAGTCCCACAGGAGCTCAAATACTTCTGATCCACTTCAGTGGATGGGAGATGAACAACATAGGCTTGGATACAGCACATGAAATTGGGTCCCCATCTGGGTGAGCACCAAGGCTTTTTGCTTTTGGCAGCATCATCTACCACAGGGACCAGATGTTATCACACTGCCTTCTGCTTCACAGTTATCTCCTCAGTAGAAAGGGGATTTCAGGTGTTTCGCACTGTCATGTAGCTAATTTTCATCCAAGCTTTCCTCTTTTTAATCCTGCTCACTCAGCATTTCACAAAGACCAAGTTTCCACTAACTGGACTTTACCCAGGAGCCTCCTTGGAGGCAAGAGGAGATCAAAATAGAGATGGGATGTGCTACACGAGGCATAAGATAGGCACAAAGGAGAAATGCCTTGCTGAGTCAGGGCCTATTCAGCCTGCAACATAAAATAGGAAAAAAAAAAGCTGATGTTTTTAGTAAAGCGTTTGTTTTCCTATTTTTAAAAAAGGCTGTTGTTTTCCTATTTTTAAAATAGGCTGGAGGAGCAAAATTAGAGGTTGTGTTCTAAATCTGAAGAGGAATTTTCTGATGGGTTGACCTACAGTAATCTGCAGTTTTGGTACAAAGCACTTCCAGCTACAGTAACCTCGCCATGATTGAAAGCCATTCACTACTTGGCGCTTGTATGAAATAAGCGCAGGACTGCTGCAGAAAAATACAGTTCAGCCGCTAAGCTATATCAGGAATAGTCAATGCTTCAAGCCCCTGTCCACTCACAGTGGTGTGCGGGAAGGATGATCGTGCGTTAAAATCATCACCTGCTATTTCAAGCAATTTGGCTTCAGGCACAGCCTTGTCTCTGGACAAGATCTCAAGCACCCTACAACTTGCAGCATTACAAAAGTGCTTCAGCTGGGACTGAGCTCCTGTGAAAACCTCACCCAGCAGAGGAAGCTGAGCATACTTTCCTCTCCAGCCTTACATTTCTGTTCTTTATCATTAAAATGAGAAAAAAAAAAAAAAATTCCTTCCTCCTCCTGACTTGTCTATTTTGATGGCACAGTCATTTTTTCCTCCCAATGTCATTAAATCTTCCGTCGTCTGGGGCACTCTCTTGTCTAAGGCGGCAGACAATGCTCTACTACAAATAACAGATGCCGACACTATAATGAATTTCAATCATGGCAGAGGATCTTGGATGTGAATAAGCAGTCTGGGGCTTAGTTTTATGCCACAGGCAAAGGCAATAGCTTCATCACCGCAGCATCTCCTCATAAGCCGATGGCACCTTGGGCTCTAATTAAGACTGAGACATTACTGCTGTCCTGGGAGGAATCCAGAGCTTCAAATGAGCCCTGACCCCTGCTCCAGTGAGCACTGGTTAAATCACCGCTTCCAGTTGCTCTTCTTTTCAATGGAAAGAGCATGAAGAGTTTGAGGGGCTCTGGAAAGGAGCAAGCCAAGCTCCACAGAGTGATATCACCCATAACTCCTTGATGTTTAATTTACCCTACACGGAGACAAAAGATTTGCAGTGGCCCAGGACCATTTGCATATGCTGCCAGCCTGTTCTTCCTAAGCTAGTTCTTCCTACTTTTTAAAGAAAGATTGGAGAATGTTTTTTTCTGGCCTGCATTAGCAAACACATATCGATACCCAAAGAAAACAAGGTGAGCATCAGCCTTGGCTCATGACAGATGGCAAACAGAAAGCAACTTCCTTTCCTTCGTGTTTAGACAGAAAAAGGGTCCTAAGGGAAATGGAAGAGGTACTCTGGGCTTTTTCTCTGTGATGACATGACCTTGGCACAGACAAGCTGTGGCACTCGATAGCAAGCCCTTTCGGTGCGTTTATCGCCGCATTTCCTTGGGCCAACCCTTCCTCCTTGTGTCTTTCCGACACCACCACAGTAGATTACAGTGAAATGAATGAAAATAACGCAGCAGGATATCGCTTCTCGGCTGTTCCCAGTGCCTGGATTCAATGGAATATTTGAATGAAATTGGCAGCTTTTCTCCAGCTAGGTCTCAGGGGTAGCACCAAAACCCTGTTTCCGCCCCATGACAAAGGAGATGGCTGTAGGGATTTTCTCATAAACAAGGTTTTCTCTGTCAACCTCCTTCTTGGGCTGGGGTGACTGGGGACTTGATTTGCTTCTGGGCACCTCAGCAGCACTGGAATGCTTCAAGCTGGAGAGAAGTCAAAGTGAGACAACCTGGATGATTAAGTGGATGGAAGGATTGACTTATGAGGAAAAAAACTGAAGGAGCTAAATATGTATAGTTTGGCTGGAGGACAGCAAAGGAGGACAACTGTCTGCTGACTAGCTGACAGGCATAAATGCCGGGGAGGGGGAGGAATTGTTTAGGTTAGCCCAACAGGGGAATAACCAGGAATCACAAGATGGGATTAAGAAATGGAAAATGAATTCTGAATATCAGGGGAAATATTCTTAGCAGTGAGATCTAACCTACTGGATTGTGGAACATCCTCCCGAGGGACTGTGGTGGAAACCCTGCTCTTTAAGACATTTAAAAATGGACTAAGGCATGGTCTGTTGGGAATAATCCTTTGACTAGAGATGGACTAGATCCAGGCAGGGTGTTCCCCTCAAGAAGCACATCATGTGATGCACCATGGGAAGGTGCTCAGAGAGCACAGGCAGGCCCTTTGCCCGAATCCGAGAAAATCCAGGCATGGACTAGGCATTAAGGTTTGCTCTTCATGGCTGGGAGTAGCCCCACTGTGAGGGTCTGCAAGAAGAGTTGCTCATGTTCTTCCTTCTCTCCCAGGCACTTGAAAATGAGGGAAAGTCAAGATATAAGGGTGGGGACCTTGTCTGGGGAACACCGTTAGGAGTTTACGCTAACAGGACTTTTATATGCTGTGCCCAGAGTTTGGACACACACCTCTTCCAGATTCCTGACAAACTGTGGAAATAGCACCATAGATCTTCATTATCAGGGAGGCTCTAGCATCTGTGATACACAGGGGATTATCACACACGTTGGACTGGCCCGAGCTTCAAACTGGCCATAAAAGTTATTTATGACCTAAAAATCCATGCCAAGGGCCTGTTACATCTCTGGTCTCATAAAGACAAAACAAAACCAAACCAACCAACCAAACAAAAAACCCACAACAACCACCCCCCCCCCCCCCCCAAATAAAACAAAACAAACAAAAAAAAACAAAACAAAAAAGAGAACTCCACTGAGAAGGAGCTGGAGTAAAAGTGAAACACACCAACATGATGCTAAACAACAGCAACAATCTTAATCTTTCCTTATTAACCTGGAATAATCTCAGCTGCTCCAAAGGCTTAAACAGCCCAGAACGTGGAGGACAGCACAGAGACAGGGGAACATAGAGCTAATGCAGACTGGTGCACTCAGCGTGGAGTATGGAGTACCTCGAGAAGGTAACAAGTAGGATCCAAGAAGTGGATAGCCATGTTACAGCAGCATTGTGCCTGAGTTCATAAACTTTTCCTTCTGCACCACACTGATGTGAGTCGAGCACAGTTTGGTCCATTTTTGCTTGAGGATCTCTGTATGATCCCTCCTGGTGAGAGCAATCCAGAGCGGAGCTCCTGGCTGTCTTCTTCCTGCCAACAGAGAAAGGGAGAAAAGGTTGAGAGCACATGAGGTGAAGAGCAGTGGTTTCACAGAGACATCTGAGAGCATTTAGACATGTTTGTCATCTGCATAAAAATTAATATGAAAATGTGGTGATAATTAAGGCAGAGGTACTGGCACCAACAATGCAGTGTGATGCTGTTGTTGCCTCCTGGCAGCAGACACTTAGAGAGCATCTTTGGCCTCAGTAGTAGCACTGGATTTTGACAGATACAGACAGTGAATTTTAGAATCACAGAATCATGGAATAATCTAGGTTGGAAGGGACCTCCAGAGGTCTCTAGTCCATCCTCTTGCTCAAAGCAGCATCAGCTAGGAGATCAGACCAGGTTGCTCAGAGTTTTATCCAGTCTGATCTTGAAAACCTCCAAGAATGAACAAAACCCATTATGTCATCCTCTCCCTATGCAGCAAGTGCTCCAGCCCCCAACCATCTTGGTGGCCTCCGCTGAACTCATTCCAGTTTATAAATGTCCTTCGTGTACTGGGAGAGCCCCAAAAGTGGACACAATCTCTAGATGAAGTCTAACAAATGCTGAGTAAAGGAGTATTTTAGGCATTAGATTCAGAAACATCTTCAAACACCAGCTCCCTGCAATGTGTCCACCCAAAACTGAGAAGAATGATGATGGCAAGCACGGAGGGAAGGACTTTGCACTCACCAGGGAGTGCATTTTCTCATCTCATACTTTCTTCTTTATGTACACAGACCTACCTGTGGGTGTACCTTCTACCCATGTAGACTCCCAGGTGACCCATAGATGTTTGTTCTTCTCCTTGCTCTGCACATGACAGCATCTGCCCTGCATAGCATTCCTTCACCTGACCATTTCTGATCATCTCTTTTGGGTTTTCAAACCAGAAGTTACATCCCATGTTCACTTCTATAAGGCCACACACCAGAGCAGCAAAATCAGGATCAGAATCCAAACAACTTCAAATATCCACAAAAAAAACAGAACTAGAAGAGATTTTGCCAGGTCATCTAGTCTGTTCTTCTTCTTCCTTATAGGATCAGTTCTACCAAAAGACATTTGCTTGACATAACTAACCTCACCCTTGCAAATCCTCTCCTCCTGTCCAACCCAAATGTCTTGCTCCTGATTTAGATGAAAACATGTTGTCTGTTCTCCTGCAGTGGACTCAAGGAGCAGGTTCTTCTCTTCCTTTCCACAGCACCCTTTTACATACTTGCAGTCTCCCAGCAAATCTCTCTGCAGTCATCTCTCCTCTAGACTAAACAATCCCAACTCTTTCAGTCCTTCCTTGGAGGTCATGTTTTCTGGACCTCTGATCATTCTTGCTGCTCTCCCCTGGACCTTGTCCAGTTGGCCTTCATCTATCTCAAAATGCCTTGTACCGGACACATGGGCTCCAGCTGAAGCCTTTTGGGACTTCTCAGATCAGGGATCTCAGTTCAGCCCATTAGAGAGGAAGACTTAAGTTACTAAGTCTGGATATGGTTCCGAATCCACATTTCCTCCGTGCTTAGGATGGCTCTGCTGTTTCCACAAGGGACCGTGTTTGGAATGCAAATATCTGAAACGCTAAAATATTTGAGAGCCAGTCTTGGACATTGAGGAAAGATGGAGTAGAAATTCTTCCTGACTACAGGTCCTCAAAGCACAGCACGTCTGCTGACTTTCCAGCTCCATGTTGTGGTGCAGGACTTGTTAGGGTGGAAAGAAGAGAATACTGCTGTACCCAAATATTGTTCACAAATATCTTAACATGTGTCCTTTTTGCAGCCTAGCACTGCAGCTGCAGAAGCCAATCCGCATGCTAGATGGGAAAAGAAGTTAAAATAAAATCAATACAACTAAAAAGATGTCTCCACTTCCCTTAATCAATAACAAGAATTGTTCTTCTTCGAAGAGAAACTGATTCCCAAAGAGAACTCATCTATTAAAGACAACAAAATTACTCCAATTGACACTAATTGATGATTAACCACATTACAGCAGTCTGTCCTCCATGGAATCAATGAAATGCAAAAATGAACAAAGAGCTTAAAGGATGAAACATGAAATTTCTGTAATCCTTTCAGCTTCAGTCATTTAAAGTGCTTAACAGGAGAAGAATTACACTCACATGCAGACACACACATTTTTTGCCTTGGCACAGCATTGGCATTTCTTTTTAGTCGTATTTATTATTAGAGCAAAGTAAACAATTTGCTGCAAACAACTATTGATTTGTTTTGTTTTTCTCTCTCCACTTACAAATTAGCAGGTCATGAAATGCGCTCATTTGCTTTATTTGTAATTAATAGCTTCTAAATCCTTGGCTGGTTTCAGCACTTCATAATTGCAGCTGTACATCTGTGCACTTCCAGTGCTATTCTGGTCTCCTTGGAGTGATGCACACTGAAAATGGAGGAATCCAGGGATAACCAGGATTAAAAAGCAATTTTGTATGCATACATTTTCATTGACAAACCCCCCCCCCACTTGCCATTCCCTGTGCATGTTTTTTGTGAGCTGGTAAATGCTGCAGTAACTCATCCACGGTGCGATACAACCGTCACCCCACTCCAGCAGGTCCTGGAAGCGTGGGCTGTAATCCTGGCACTCCTCACTGGGGCAAAAGCTGTGCTATCAAGGGTGATACTGATCCCACTAAGAGCTGGCTTGAGGCATCGCTACATGATGCTGTATGGACGAGCATTGCTTCCTTTCTGACTCGGGGGAAATAATCCTCCCCACCTCCTTCCCCTCCCCGTCAGCCACCTTCTGCTCATCTCTTCTGCTTCCATTTCTGGGGACTCATTGGGTGCAAGAAGCAATGGGTCCCCTCCTTATCCCAGCTGGGGTCTTCAAGGAGTGTTATGACACTGTAAGACAGTGCATAGCTGCCTGGCATGAGCTGTTAATGAGCTGTCTCATTTACCCAAGCATAGATTAATCTCCGATTCCCGCACACCTGGAATGAGATCTCAGTGCCCAGAGACCACATCTAGCCCATCTTTAAGAGCCTGCAGCAGGTCAATGTTTCCTGGCCCAGCTCTGCTGACAAAAGGGCCCTCTGCTCCTGTGCTCAGTGGCTGTCCTATGTTGGTACAACTCACAGGAGCGCTTACACCAGCTCTGATGATCCAGCCCAGCCTGGCCATGCCCTCTTCCCCCAGGGCAGGATCAAGGCGTCACATGTGCATTTCCATCCTCACCTCATGCAACTTTCTCTCGAATTTACCACTTGCTCCCAAGGCATTTGCTGGGGGGAACACAAGACTTTCATTTCCAGCTGGGATGATGCACAGAGCTCAAGGATCAAAGCCTGTGGCTAGTTGGCTAACGGGGAGTAGCCTAGCAAATGCTGCCCCATTAACATCTTAGCCAAAGCCTAACCATCTTTCTGGATAAAGAGAAGGGGCAGGGAGGGGATCTTGGACTTGTGTGTTGAGGATTCATCCTATGACTTACCTGAAACTCCTTAGACTATGAGTCATGAGAGTCCTGAAGGGGAACAATGCATTTCCCAACATTTGGAGAAAGGCATGGTAAGGCTGTGCCAATATTTTAACAGGAGAAGTGATTTCACTCAGGTAGCTATACAGAGGCTAGCTCAAAATTAATCCTTGCTCCTTTTCTTCAGTCAATGGAGACAGGCAGGCACTTCCAAACAGCAATCATCCTACTGTAAGACAGATGTCTAACATAGATTAGATGATTCAGCTGCTGGAGGGCTGATCTCGCTCCGTTGACTGCAGAACGAACCTTGGCAGCTAGTTTGGATCAGACAGCAAACTGTTATTTGGTTAAAATTAGGCCAGGTGACACCACTCCACCTTACAAAATAATTACATTTGCAACAAATCTCAGTCAATGTTTTTCATGGGAAATAGGCCTGATCTCATTTTCTGACAAAATTATGAGTCTCTTACAGGCATAATACAAACTTTCATGTGGTGCATGACTTAACATTGCACAACCTTCTGTTTAAAAAGTTTCTGCTACACTATAGAAATAAAACATACATTCAATAGATTGGGACTGGCTAGCTTGCGGAAGCTGGGAGGTATTATTCAGTGAGAAAGCATCACCGATGGTTGTCAGGATCTACTGCCTTGCCCGGAGGTAGTCAACATTGTCATCAACTTTCATGAAAGTAAATATATTACTTGCAGCTGATGTAAGCTGTTTAGTTCACAGAAGCTGGCAAAGCAGTAAGTAATGAGGAGGGCAGGGCACTCAGCTCCATCAGGACTATCAAGTTGCTGGCATGCTTCAGCTCAAATACATGTTTTAGGTAGCAAAATGCAATGTTACATGCAGATGACAAGGAGCATCCACCATACCCACAGAGCAGAGAACTGTGACCTGAAGGACAGTGATGTGTTGAGAAGGACTTGAATGTTAGAATGGGCAAGAAAGTCAATTTGATTTCCCTAAAAGGTGACGGTGAATAGAAGAAAGGAAGAGTACTGTGTACAGTTTGCAATACATATTGTAGAAAAGATGTTTAAAAGCTGGATAGAGCTAAGGAAAAAGCCACAGAAATTATCTGAGAGCAAGAGAAAATGCTGTGGTGGAAGACCTTGAAAGCTCAATCTAATTAAAAAGGATTAAGATATTGAGAGTGGGATTCATCCCACCTGCATTTAGGAGTTTAAAGGGCTGGAGACAGCCCAGGCTGGACATTTGGCTTCCCTAAGAATCAATGGAGAGTGAATGCCATTTCCAAAAAGCAGGTCATCTTCGGAGGAGATGAATCACCTTGTGGAAGAGCCAATTCTCTGAGGGGATCAGCTAACCATTTCTGATCTTAACTTCACAGAATTTATGACAGAAAACAGCAGCTTTAGGACTATCTTAGTATATCCAAGTCCTTTGTAACAAACAATTACCCCAGTTCGATCTACCCTGTCTCCCTTCTCCAGCCAGAGGAGCGCCAGACATCCCACAAGAGCCCCTGAAAGGTTCAGTCACCAGCACTTTGCGATACAGGTTGCAGAAAAGGATGTGTCTGCTTGGGGAAAAGGAGATAGAGACCGATAGACAGACAGATAGATATTCACGTTTATATATTAAAGTAGGAAGCTCACGTCTATCTTGTGCCTTCCTTACAGTATCTTTGGTCCTAACCCATCCGATTGCCCTCCCAGCCGTCAGTGAGAAATACTCCTCCCTCACCCCGAGATGCTGTTGTTGCATCACCTCACCCATTCACCCAAAATCTTGCTCACCATGAGGTCAAAGAGCAGCGGCAGCCCAAGTGTCACTTTGCAGGCTGGTTTCCAGTCCCCAGGCAGATGTCTACTGGATCTTCTCTGAAGGGATCTCAGCCCAACCCAGCTCAGCATTTTGGTTTCATTGACAAATTCAGCATATTTCTCCAAGAAAGTCCTCTGCAATGGTCTTCCAGCAGAGCTCTTAGCTGTATCTCACAGACAAGATTTCATCTTCCAAAGCAGAGCTCTGGACCAGCAGCGATTCTCACCACAGAGTCCTCAGTGAAGAAGAACAGATTGTGTAAATCTACTTAATACACGATGAAATACGCTTCCCCCTACAAGCCCTCCAAGGGGCCACCAGCTTCCACAAACACAAATTCTCTTTACTTATAGTGACTCCCCAAGAGAAACAAAGACTTATGAGTGGACAATCTGTGTAAGCAAAACTCCCCATCAAAGTATAGACCTTTTTCACCACTGGAGGAGTAAGGACCTATTTTCTTTTTCATCCTCTATCCTACAGGCACTTCTGCATTATCTACATTGACCAGGAAGACCCTTCTCCCAGAAAGCTCCGAGTTCATCCGACTTTGGGCAAAGCTGTCAGATAATGAGAGGCTCTGGTCTGTCTTGGCAAGGCTGGCTTTTAAGCGGTGATCTCCAATAATGGAGACCACATGATCCATCTCCAAGTCCAAACCACCACGCTTGAGAGTACCGTGGTTGACCTGAGCGAGAACCCAGCAAAATAAATAGAGCGCTGTGAAAGCTCTGCCATGGGAACGCTTTATAGCAAGCACGTATGCACACGTACCCTTGCTGGAACAAGGGACCCACATTTCAGGGGAAACGGGGAGGGCTCTGGAGCCGAACCGATAACTTGGCTTCTCTCTTTTTTTTTCTTTTTTTCTGCCAAGCTGAGACAACCCAGTGCTTTTCAGCCTGGAGCAAAGAGGGGAGGGAGAGTAGGAGGTGCTCTTACCCACCATGTGGTATCAATAGGTTGGTGGTAAAAAGCTTCTTGCTGCCAAGGAACACCAGAAATACCAGTGTCAAACATGTCTTTGTGAGCAATTACGGTAAATATAAATACACACACACACTTACTAAAGATGAGAAACATTAAAATATATATATTGGCCTCCTGCTTCTCATCCACTCTTCCCTAGGCCAGGATTAGAAACAGATTGAAGTAGCCTGAGAAAGAACATTCATGTGTCCTAATTCTCTCATTAAACAGTAGGCGGTTCATCTTGCCATGTGTTTGATATCACGGGGTTTGCTTCTCCCCATCTCTTTTGATGTGTCATCACTCCCCACCCATCGCAAGAGAATTTCCCAGTGAACTTCACGCCTGCACGGTCCTTCCCCCTCCCTGCCCGCCCTGGTTAGCCTTGCTAGAGTAGCACAGGGCCTCCTTATGCAAAAGTTTGCTATGTGCACACACAAAACTGCAGGAAAAGACCTGTGTCTGGTCCTGCTCATAAAATATGTGCAGACTATGGGACCACTTCGGCAAATGAAGGTGAGGCAGCTCCAACTGACAAGGCAGGACAATTTGCCGAGCCTGTTGCAGAAAGAGGTGTTGGGAATCAATAACCATTTTGCTCATCTGTACGAGGTAACACCAGAATTTTATTAGTATATCTTGGGATTAGGGATAATTTTTAACTGAGGAACGAGTTGAAAACAGTTTTTCCCCTCTACCTTTCCCCAAGAATGTGATTACTCAAAGAAATCCATTTCTGCTTTCCGTTTTTCACCAAGGTCCGAATAAAACTCCAAAGTGCAAAAGGAGAATGAAAGAAAATCAGCATGAGTTTAACAACTACAAACCATGACGACAAAATACGAAACACCACGCCGTCAATAAGAACATTTTTTTGCACATCTCTGCCAATGTTTTCAACAAAACCAAACAAACAGATGATTTCTGGTGCACAGAGAGAAAACGACTTTTCTAATTCCTGCATGCAAAACCTTCTGACCAAAAATCCTTCTTCTGACCAGCTCAAACCACAATATTTTACAGGCATGCCACAGAGCTTTACGTAGCACATAGACTGCCCTGTGCTAACCTCATCCCTCCCAGCGGCATATTCCAGTGTAAATCCTCTCGTGTGTGCATTCAGAGGAGCAAAGTCATGTCTTGTGGGGACCAGTGCGAGGGAAACCAGTAGCTTCTAAGCACCCAGTGCTCCTCCTCCCACTCTGGTGGGCAGGAAGCGGCTGGAGCCGTGGCTCTGCTCCCCACAAAGCACCAGCTGAGCCAGCACAGGCAAGAAAATCACGTACGTCAAGGAATCGAGCAGAAATAACTTCTCTCCTGGACCTAGACCAGGGTCAAGTCTCTGATTTAAGGCCACGGACGGCTGTTTGCTTTTCTCCCTGATAGCTCGAAGCTGCTTGGGGCAGAAACCAACCTTATCGCCCGTGCTGGACACACTTGTGACGACCGAGTCAGTGAGATTTGTCCAGATCGCCTCCGGAGGGGCAAGCAGCAAACGGGGCAAGCTCTGCACCCTGCATGCCCTCACTGAAATCCAAAAGCCATGCCAGCCCCCCCAGAAAAACATCCTTTTGCAAACATGAAGCGTGGCACTCAAAATCCACTAGCTGTTTAGAAAAATAGGTAAGGCAGTGCCTTCTGCTTTAAAGTCCCTCTCCCAAGCTAATCACAGTGGAACAGTTAGGAGGAGCTGGGTATTTCCAGAGGGTGATTAGCCCACTGATTAGGCTATCCTCTTCCCAGCCATCCCTTGGTTACATGCTTGCCCCAATGTGCTGCCCTCCCATCACATGTGCTGAGGACACTGGCCAGCCCTGCACGCTCTGCAGAGCTAACCTGGCACACGAGGGGAAGCAGAATCCCCACGGAGCTCATTTAAGAGCGACTGAGACCATTTCTTGTGATACAATTTGGGAAATCGGGCTTGAATGAATGGCTCCTCTTCCAGTCCTGGCCAAGACTGTGGTTTTCCAATGAGCAGGGAGGAGGGGACACATACCTTCAGAATTGTCTCTGTGGATGGGAATTCATCATGGTTTATTTTCTCAAGGCTCATGGCTTGTCACAAATCCTTTTAAAGTCATGAGGCCTGGGAGGGGGGAGAGAAAAGAGAATGTTTTGGTGTTATTTTTGTTCAGATAGGAACGGTTAGTAAGTCATTCCGATCCCATTAAATGAGTGGTTATAAAGCCATAGACCCTTGGACTTTTTCACTCGGTGACGCTTGGAAGAAGCGGAGGGAAGTAAAGGGTGTCCCCCTGCTCCAGATATCGCCTCTAAGCCCACCGCTCTGACTCCTGCCCACGTACCCTCATGCAGCCTGCGGCATTTTGGAAAATCTGAGTGAATCTGCTCTTTTTTAGCCTGCGTGAACCTTCCTGTCTCTCTTTGATGCTGGGCAAGGTGCTACAGCATCCCGTGCCCCTCGCGTTGCCTCTCGCATCTAAGAGATGTACCAGAGACAGGAGTCCCCCATTGCAGTTCTGAGCAGCAGCGTTTTGCTCTCATTTTCAGTGTGCTGGCCTGGCTGCACAAACAGCAAAGCAGAGGAAACTCAGAGCTCTGTGCTATCGCTCGGGACCTCCAGCTCCAAGCATGCAATGTAATGGTAGGAAGTTTGCAATCTCCTGCACTAGGGGAAGGAAAGATGCTGGGAGAGCAATTAAAGCTCTGCCTCCTGGGAGGGCAAATGCAATAAGCAGCTTAACGTATCCCCTCGGCTGGGAATCCTCTCACCTCCCTCCAACCGTCTCGGAGCGAGGTATTAGTCTGACCCGCTCGGCCAGCCGGTCCTGACAGCCAGTGGAGGGGGAGCATCACCTCCCAAGGTGTGACACGCTCCAGGGGTGTGTAAAAGTGGGCAGGGGGAGAGGGTCTGATCTGGCTTTAAACATTCACCTTGCAGACACCAGCCACAGTGTCAAATCTTACACACCTTCCTCACGTCAAGCCTCAGGGACACTTGCCCTGAGAAAGGGCCTCCTCGTACGACGATGCTTATAACGGACTGATCCAGGCTCTGTCTACTCCATTAGCTGGCGTCCCGTGATGTACAGTATACCATCGTCTCTTCATGTAATATTACTCAGCATTATGTTTCCTGAGAGAATAGGCTTCCATAACCACACTAATAAATCGTGACTCAATTGAAGACCGTCTCCCCCCGGGTGTATCCTGTAGCTTATTGAGCTCGGTAGAGCAGCATCCGTTGACCCTGTGGACCCTGAAACAGCCTGATAGAGACTTAATGTAGAAGCTCTCAGACCTCAGCAAGCAGAGGCTGGGATATCTTTCTCCTGATCCACTGCAGCATCTGTCTACTGGTGAGTGCTCAGCAGCTGGAGCTGGTGACTCTCCAAATATTCACCTGCATAAATGCTTCTCCACAGCCAACACAGGATGACTTTGTACCTCAGCCTTTCTCCTCCTGCAGTAAATCAAAGGTATGAAAAACTCAAGTGATGTCAGAGGGATGCAGTATGTATGCAGCCAGAAAAGCAGACAACCGTTTGACCCTCTTGAGCTTGCAAAACTGGTCTAGCATAAGATGTCTGCTAAGATTTTGGGGGGCTTTCCATAGAGCAGAAATAGTGGAGAAGAAAGGAAATCTGGGGGAAAAAAAAAAAAAAAGAAAAAGAAAAAGCACAAGCCAGAATTTCCAGACTCAGGACTGGTTTTATTCGATCTTTCTTTAAGGTTTATGCATAAAAGTAAATAGAAGAGTCTTTTTAAAATACATCCTCACAGGCTCTCCATACTGTGCAAAGAAGCTGATATAAATTGGAGGAATGTGTGGCAACAAAGGAGAAAAACAGGGTGCATGACCATGATCATGGGAGCATGAAGAACTGCATATATTCAAACAGTCTGACCTCCTACAAAAGCCAGGCAAGAAAATCTCACCCAGATACTCCTGCTTCAACCATAACTTTCAGACGATTTACGGCATATGCTTAACAAAGTCTCCCAAACCTGCTTTAAAGACCTGAAGCAGCTATGGACCCACCATGACCTTAGGCTTATTGCCTCAACAATTCAACAGACAACAGCTCCCCAAGAGAAAACGCAGAAGACACAACTCATAGAAGCTCTAATGGATGTACCGGCAGGAAAGCTGAATGAGAGGTAGAGGTCCTGGCCTCTCTTTTCCATTTTTTTTTTTTTTTTTCAAAGCTGTGGCACTCAGCCTGAGGCAAAGCCCTCTGAACTCAACAGGAGTCTTTCCACGGTCAACGGTAGGTCCATTCATCCCACCTCTCGTCACCTACCATCCAGAGCTCACTCTAATTCTCCATGCCAGCACTTCCCATCGCGCTGGGAAAGCTCCTCACAGCCCCACTTAGCTCCTGAAGGTTGATTCCCGTTTTTAACAGGCCAAAACCGCAGGATGCCAACTAATTGCTTCGTGAATGACCCCAGTGTTAGGGGCTCCGCCGCCATGGCTGGGAGGCCCTTCCACACGTTTGTGGTGCCTCGCACTTCCTGACATCTGGTTCCAATTGGCGCTCCCTTTAGCTGCTGCCAGAGCTCAAATGACCTCTTACCTGTGCTAAGGTACCAGTAAGCCATGGGGCAGGCATTGCCCGCAGGATTCTCACCACATCTGCTCCTTCCTCTGCCTCTCCTGCCAAGCCCGTACTTCATCCCAGATCCACCATTTCAGATCCGGAGTTTCAGCCACCATGAGGTCCTTTCCTGTGCTGTCCCTCCTTTCTGCAGCCTTTATCCTCTCTTTTATAGGTGGAAGTTTTAATGAATTTTTGGGGTCCTTATTTGCTTCCCCATCTATGGCATCTCACTATGGTACCTAGGTGCTCAGCTTCACGGGATTTTCATGAGTTAGAGCAGGGCTCTAATACTCCTCAGGCAGAAGCAGCCATTCACATCACCGGTCTCAGGCATCAGCCGGAACATTGCAAAGCCTCAAATGTAACTGCAAGACGATTCAGGGAATGGGTGACATAAAACATAGCCATCAGCTGAAAACAGGCACTTCCAGACCTGAGAAGTGTGGAGGTGCAGGTTTCCTCAACCACCAGCCTGGAGGCTCACATACTTGGCGGCTCAAACACACTTGCCCAAGTATGCAGTCTGCCCCTTGCCCCAAACCAAGGGCAGCATACACAGGAACACAACACAGGGAACCGAACGACATCTCCTAGCCCTCTAACCATAAGGATGTCGTTTCCCCTGGTTTTTTTTGTCGCCTTGACCCAATATGCAACAGATTCCGGCTGCTTCCCTCATCCCATTAACTCAATTTTTTAAGCCATGGTCTAAACCCCAGATATTCTCTGCTGTTCTTCATCTGTGAATGAATAGCAAACCAATTCACCATCCTGCTTCTCCTTCTTCTGACTCATCTGCTCCCCCTGTTCAGCCTCTTCGCCATGAAGCTGAGGCAGGCTGCAATCCTGCCACCTCCCGCATTGCCAGTGCAAACTACTACAGAGCAGGGTCCACGTCCCGCTGAGCAGAGCTCTGATAGCCACAAAAAAAAGCGCCATACATACGAAAATCTGGTGCATGCAACCCCAGTAGCAAACGCTGAACTCCAGGTCCTGGAAGGTGGAGCCCCCCAAGCCTACAAGGTGAGACCTTCTCATCCTGCTGGAGACCAAAACTGCTTTCAGCTCCCAGGTACTCTGCAAGATTATGTTCTCATTATAAAGGGCTGTGGGGTCTGGTGGTCAGAGTAAGGTACCATCAATCAGGGCTCCCAAGCTCCATTTGCAACCACAAATTAACCCACTATCATATTACTCAGCTGCTGTATAGTTTTGCAACAGTTATGGAGTGTCAGGCTGAGTACGGGCTCTGGGTAACAAGGCTGGAGCTGGGCCTGCTCCCGGAAAGCTCAGCAGTGATCCTGTCTTGCACTTTTCCTTTAACTTGGGTTTTCTGTGAACAGGAAAGTGCCTTTACCACCTCATTCGCACCTCTGCCACTGACTGTCTGGGTAGCCTTGGCGAAATCACATAGCCTAGCTCAATTTTTCCATCTGGACACTTAGGATAATTGCAAAGCCCGTTTTCCAAACAAGGTGTTTCAAAATTCCCAGGTAAAAGGCACTGTGGAATTGCAAAACTGCATGATTTTTGTGTGTTTTGAGATTAATTAGATGCCAAATATAAATCCTGCCCAGAAACTGAAAAATGAAGTGTTGCAGAACTGGGGTGGTTTCAAGTTCTTCCTCCTTTTTTTATGTTTTGATTTCCTCAGTGCACGCAGAACCCAATCTACCCAAGGAGTTTTGTTTGGGGCTCCTCTGGATCCCATCAGATCACAGCTTCTGGAGCCAGCGCTAATAAATATCCTGGTGCTACAGGTCCAGGTTCCCGACGCACTGCTGCTTCAGGTCAGAGACAGACTTACAGACATCCTCATCCCAACCTGGGTCAGGATCAGATTGAAGGCTAGATATTCCGGATCAGCCCAATTTCCAGCTCTGGATCCTGGGCCGGAAGAGATTGTGGAGGGAGAGTGAGGGGGGTTCATGCGAGCCTGCGGCATGGGAGCAGGAGGCAGCTCCTGCAAGCAGGCTGCAACCTTGATTTACCCAGCGGAAAAAGGGCAGAGGGGAGGAAAGAGAAAGCTTCAGGTCCGGCCATAGTACAGACGTCCAGTCTGTGCATGCAAAAGCAGCTTCCCAAAGCAACTCTCTGAATTGCCTGCAGCTTTAGAAAGAAAACAGCAACAGTTATAGTGACAACGGTGTTTCTCCATGAGCTCTCCCCGTTGGAGGGCATCTTTGCAGCTGGGTCGATACACCCGAGCGCCTGCATCCCTCCACGCTCACCCACCACGCACGTAGCCCCGCTCTGGGAGCGTCTGCCAAGCACCTCTGCACGGCCGCTCACATGTGAGGCTCCTGGGGCTGACTCACATTTCTCCATCCTACGCAATCCTCCGGCAGCGGCTGCAGCCAAAGCCATCGGAGAGCTGCCCGGCTGGGCGGCCGGCTCCGAAGAGCGGTGCTCTTTGGCGTCGCTGGCTCCGGCCGCCCCGAGCAAGCACGGCGGTTCCTCTGGTGCCCAGCAGCCCTCGGACTCCGGCTGCGTTTGCAACGCAGCATGGTTATTTTGGGGTACTGGGAGGGGGGAAAGCATGGTGAGCCAGGCCAAGGCTGTTTCTCTGCTGTTGCAGGATGGGCTATGTCTGCTCGGCGGAGCCGTGGACGAGGGGCGGTTGCCTGCAGAGGGCAGCAAGGGAGCACAGCCAAGCGCTGTGTCGGAGGAGTCTTATGTCCAGCGCCGGAGTCCGATGTCCGGCACCAGAGTCCAGCTCCAACAGGTCTTAGATGGGTGCGATCAGGATTAGGGTGTGCGTACCCCCTGTCCCATTCAGCAGCTCCCCAAAGAGCCGTGCACGCTCAACAGACGCACGCACACACCCTGCGGGGCATGCACAGGCATGTTTAGTCTCACGTGCTCCCTAGCATGCGCCGGCACGTGCACACGTGTGTTCTCAATAGCACCCTCAGCTACTAACACGCACCCTCAGCCACATGTGCAATCGTGCTGGGCAGCCCCAGGTCCCTTGCACTCGGATTTGCACCAGCACCAAAAAGCATCACACAGACAAGCGTCATAAAAATACCACCCCCCATCACATCGGTACCTGGGGAAGGCCCCACCCCAAAACACTGAGCGTGGCAGGTACAAGAGTGCCTGTATAGCCCAGCAAACCTGGCCTGTGTGCGTGCGAGGTGTGCCAGGACACAGCTCCCACAGCCCCCAGCATGGCTACACTACTGCCCACACCAAACTGCTGAGCAGTCCCACATGCAACCGCGCAACCAGCAAAGGAAAGTTCATGCAACCACAGACTGCACTAGTGAAGCATGAAACGAGGTCATAGCTCTCAGCAGCAGCACTGTGCTCAGTCCTCTTCCACCCACCTGCCCCACGGAGAGGGGATGGGGCTACATCTTGAGCCAGGATCAGGCTCCTCTCCCCTGCAGACCCCCACCCGCCCCATCGCCCCAAAGCATCAGCCACCATGACACACCAGCCTGGCAGAAAGCCCTCCCAAAGCAGTCATTTAACAGAATGAATTCCCTTTTAGTCACTGCCTCAGGGTATATCAGCTCATGACGCCTGCTGCTGAGTGCAGTTATCCCCTCCAGGCCCCAGGTACTCCTCAGCGCCATTGCACTGAGTTGCTGCTCAACCCCTGCCAAACAGCTTTTTGGGAAGAAGAGGGCAGGGGCCACCCATTGAAAGGAGGCTGACCTGGCTATTCACCAAGACACCCAAAGAGATCACAGCCTATGTAACCAAACACGTGTGCGGAAAGTTGCCTGCACAGCTCCCGCTGTGCATCGTCCTGCTGCAAATACACTGATGTCACCATCGCTGTCACAGCCCACCCAGGATTTCTGCAGAGTTATCTTCTCCCTGCTCTGCATCGAGGGCATGTGGGACCCCAGCAGAGAGCTCCAGCCCCTGCCAACCCCCAAACTCAACCCGGACACACAGACACGTCCATCCCTCACTTCCAGCTGCAGGAGGTGGGAAGCTGCGTCTGAGGAAGGTGCTGGCACACAAGAGAGACCAGATCCAGCACAGCCTTTTCATGCACTTAAATCCAAGCACATGAGCAAGCGCTTGGCTAGATTGGGAACCCAAGCTCCAGGAGAGGGTAGGGGGATTTATTCATCGCAGCCACACTGAGCATGGCACTTGCAACCTCTGCCTCAAGAGGGAAGAAAAAGGGGGGGGGGGGCGGAGAAGAGAAGAAAATTAACCCTGGCAAAGAAGTCGGAGTTTAAGGACATAAAAGGGGAGCCGTGCTCCCTGCCAACCCCAGCCCCTCCGGCTGGGAGTTCAGCTGATTACAAACCTTTGAAGCGAGGCTGTAAGGCAGAGGGTGGTGGTTTTGGCACAGCCTTCCCTGAGCCTGAAGCCCCGCAGCTGGATGGCTGCGCGGTGAGAGCAGGTGCACAAGGAGAGGAGAAGCTGCAGCGGGCGAAGTCCCACCGCAGCGGGGATGGAGGGGAGAGCAGGTCGCGGGCTGGGCAAAAGGATTGAAGGCAAAGCAGCCCTGGTCCTTGGGGAGATCCCAACCTCGGTGCAGAGGTGTCCCCAGGGACACCAGCCCACTGGCTGCTTCATCTCCCTTTCAACCTGCCCACAGGACTGATCAGGAATCACCAGCATCTCCTGCACGCGAGATGACCACACGCAGGGCAAGTATCTAGGAAGGAGCTGAGAGCTATACCGGGTGTCAGCTTGTCAGGGCTTGTGTGCTCAGCTGCGAGCGGGTAAACATGGCCCCACGCGCCTGACCACAGCCCCAGGTAGGGAAGCAGGTGGCGGGAGAGGAGAAAAGAGCCTGAACGGGGCTGCTGTGCTGCACAAGACCACGAGCACTGAGCTAACAGACAGCTTCCCAAGGGTGCCAGCAGGCCCCGAGCATCTCCCCGTAGCACTGAAGCATGACAAGGTTTCATCAGCGCTGGTTCCCAGCATTACACAGGGGTGAGTGACCCCACAACCCTCTAGGGCTGCTGTGAAAATTTTCATGCACATCTTATTGACTAGGTAACGTGCAAGCGCTGCTCTAGGAAGACCTGCAGGCATCTCGCCTCTGCCAGCAAGAGGGGTGTTGGGACATCTGTCCTCTTGCTGCATCTACGTGGATAGAGCAGGAGCACCCCCAAGGGCAGCCATGGGAGCCATGCTGCCTGCCCATTGCTGACTCCCCCAGTCCAGTTCCCTCCTGGGTGCTGGAGCATCCCTGAAAGTCCCCGCACAAAACTTCAGAGGGTTTGGCAACCTCTGCACGGGCAGGCAGTGGCCTGGCATGTTCCCTAATGCCTCGAGCTCACCCCTGCATGGCCAGGGTGAAGTGGGCCTGGGCTGCCCACAGAAGCAGCAGGTCCTGCAAATGCCCTGGACTTGGGGTCACATCCATGATCACCCACTTCAGGCACATGCTGGGGTGCCAACTGCACCTCCGTTTCCCCTCTGCAAAATGCTGCTGGCTCCCGGTGCTGAGAAGTTTGTGCAAATTTGGGCAATCTCTGTGGGTCAGGGTCACTTGTGGAGCCCCAGGACAGAGCTGGGACTAAACAGTGGCCTAAAACCAGCGACCCTCCGCTGCTCTTGGTCAACAAGAAGAAAATCGGTTATTAAAGAGCTGCTCATGAAGTGAACGCCATCCCTTTGATCCACAAAGTGTAGCGATACTACTGCATCTGTGACCATGTCATTTAAGACAGGAGCATCATTTACGCACCAGGAGGAGTAAAATCAGAGCCACACAACTACAGTTCTGCTTGGCGTTTCCCGGCCTTTGCAGCCTGGACTTTGCTGCCACGTTAATACCTTATTTTAACATGCCTTTGGGAGGTTTGTTTTCCTAAAAAACCAAACAACTTGGAGAATATTGGGGCACCATAATATTCCCCAAGTTCGTTGGCAGGAATTGGGGCCATTGCTTGGCTCATGGACTTGTGCTGAGCTGCAATAGGCAGGGGACAATTAGGAGACCCACACCATAAGGATGCGAGATGAGTTCATGGCCACGGGATGCTCTAGCAGCTGCAAGGGAGGACAAAGCAGAGGGCTTTGGAGGTGAAGGGCTGCCTGCAGTCTCCTCGGGCACTGGTGAGAGGGGCCAAAGGTATTTGGGCAAAGATAATAACAGCAGGGCTGACCCAGAGAAAACCTTGCTGGAAAGAGCATAACCAGGGAAATCAGAAGTTTATGTTCCAGAGGTTGCATCTGTTCGTACCATCTCTGCATCTTCATACTTACAATTAGTAATATGATATTTCAATCCAGAGCCAAGCTCCTAAGCAGAGCATTTCATTTAGCACTTAAACTGAGGAACATAGAAGCCAGGCTGATTAGCTGGGTTTCAGTTTTACTTACAGGGGCTTAAAATGCAATTAATGGTGCTGTCCCATCAAAGGGACAAAAGGAGACCCTCTGCACGTGCATGCTGTCAGGCACAGGACAAGTGTCCACTGCACTTTCACCTCTCTGTCAAGCAAAGAAAGAGGCTGGATTCAGGTTCTCCCCTTCCATTTTCAATGTCCTGATAAGAACTGCTGCTGCATCAGTGCCCTTCATCAATGCAGACATTTAACTTCACCACTCGATTTAACTCCTAAGGTTGACCCTACCCCATAGCTGGAGATCCGTAAAAATACAGACAGAGCCGGTGTGGCCTTCTCTTTCCAAGTACGCGGTTCAGCCAGCCCTGGAATATTTTCCCAGCTCAACGGTAGCACCCAGACAGTAAATAAACCACAAACTGCAAAGTGAGAGCATGCCTCAGAGTCATGCTGGAGGGACGACTGGTACTTCCGAACTGGGCAGCTGGGAGAGCTCGACTGGTATTTTGGGGTCATGGAAACACCACTGCACGTTCGCTCTGTTTAGGTGTCTGCACCACAGGGCTGACCACGTCTAATGTCTGGTTTCCCCTCTCTTTTAATAGACAGAGAAATCACTTGGCCGTGTGAACCTGCCCGGGTTATCAGACCCGCCGCAGAGCTCCTCTGTTTGGCCACCGCTGTCTCCTGCTGCCTGCTCCTTTCCCCCTCTCCGAGCTGGATGTGAAGAGCTGGGAACGTGTGCCCAGGGCTCAGCACCTTCCCTGGCCACATTGCGGGCTCGTGCGAAAACCAGACCCTGGTGCACATGTTGCATTTGGCCAAGTCACCCTCAGGTACAAGCACAACATAAAGATTTGGCCGTTAAGCCATTGTTTGGTCCAAGCAGATGAATGAAATTAATCTATCCTGTCGTAATCCTTCCCAAGCACAGGAGCAGGTCCTCAGCATGGGTAAGCCTGCAGAGCTTTCCTAAGGGAAAAAATAGGAATTTACAGCCTGCTGGAAAGCCATTTCTGATGGGTTTGTGCACGTTCTGGTGACTGAACTGTGTGGCGCTGGGGGAGAAAAATGGACCATCAGGCCAGCGAACAGCAGTTGGGGCATCAGCAAGCACCTTGCCTGCTGGCAGCATCCAGCAGCTAAGCTGGTTTGCGTCTGCAGGTGGAGAAGTTCTGGAGCACCTACCTGATCCAGCTGCCTCGGGGGACACGACATGGGGGTGACAATCTCCAGTGCCATTAAGCACCATTTTCTGCTCAGGTACTGGCTGCCCCAGCAGCTCTGGCTCAGCAGCAGCATCATCTTCTCACCCATCCTCTCCTGGATTTCCACCAGCCCATGCGAATCAAGCCCAGTCTCTCTCCACCTTTCCCATCTTCTGATAACTCGGAGATAAGTAAACGAGGTTTGGCAAATCCACCTTTTCCCATAACATTAAAAAAAAAAAACTCAGATAACTTAAAAGCCTGGAAGAAGTATAAATTGCAACAAGAACAAGGCAGCACAAGGAGCAAGCTGGAGCTCTTGGTAATCTGAGCTCATACAAATAACGGGTCTTTTTGCCCAGCTCCCACACCTCTCCCCACAAAGCAGGGGTGTTGGACACATCTCCCCAAAACAGCCACTCCACCAAAGATTTAAGGTCCAAAGGGGCCAAGTTACCTGATGATGGGGCCCATCACAAAGCTGTGAAAGAAAGGGAAAAAACTGAGTGTGATCTATGAATGCAGACACTTCTGAAGAAGATGAGCTCTCCTCGGTGATTTTTCCACCGACAAGATGGATAAGGGAAATCTGGGCAGAGTTTTTGTGTCCCATATTTTTAAAAGAATGGTGTGTTAATGAATGATTGTGAGGAAAACACACAGAGAAATCATTCAGAGGCTGAAGCAGCAAAAGGCTTCATGAGCTCAATAATTTTCGCTTAGCTTATCAAAAAATGAAGACCGAGAGCTGGTTTAATTATATTGCGTAAGCCTCTTCACAAGGAGCAAAATCTGGGTCCTGAAGGACTCTTTAGCCTGGTGGTGAAAGGCAGAACAAGAATTAATAGCTGAGAGTCAGACAAATTACAAGTGGAAATAAACAGTGAGGGTGATTAACCAGGCAAACCACTGAGGGAAGCGGTGGATTCTCAGCCGCCTGATTTCTTCAAGATGGGATGCTTTCCTGGAAGACGTGCTTTTGCTGAATTCACATGGCAGGGTGCAACGCACAGGTAAAAGGATGAAATTTAAGGCCTATATTCAGGAGATGAGACAGGATGATCTAGTGTCCCTTCTTGGTCATAAACGTGATAGATCTAGAAATCTGTGAAAGTCGGCAGAGATGCATTTCCCCAGTCTGCCCCTGCACATGTAATGCTTGCTCGATTTAATAAAACCTTGTATTAAAAACATCTCGCTAATTTTCTGTGACAGCAGTTCTTTCAAGAGCAGACATTGCCCAAATGGCAAGAAAATCCTTCTTCATAACCCAATCGGCCCCCAAAACCCAGTGTGATGTCTCAGATGAGACTGGCCCAGGGAACCCACTTGAGACTCAAAATGACTTATTCCTCTTTCCGCTAAGAAAAACGAAACAGGAAACAGAGCAAAGCAAAAATAAACTAAAAAAGGGAGAAACCTCACCACCGGGCATTTGCAGAGTGCCATCCCAGCTAGTTTAGCCAAAACACAACTTTCTGCTATTTGAGGTAAATCGGTGGGTGTTTCGGGAGCTAGCACCATTGAAGATGGGGGCTGACAGCCCCGTGAACACCAGGAGAGAACAGCTGAACTGCAAAAGTGAACGAGGCCACTTCCCTTTCCCCAGACAGTGAAGAGCAATTCCTGAACACAGCTTTTAAAATACATTTATATTGTAATAAATTAATTTTGGTCTTACCTCATGCTGGTTTGGCATCATGAACATCAGAGGTTTTGCATTGCTATAGGAGCAATTTAAGGCTGAAGGGGTTTTTGGGAAGGAGGATACGGAGCCAAAGGTGGCAGCTGCTTGCAGCAATGTAACCCTCAGACCGAAACTGGGCAAAAACAAGTCAGATTTACTGAGTGTGACTGAGATTTAAGTAAGCGCAACGCCACTGTGGAGCTGTGCCATCCGTAAACTGGAGGCAATGAATCATCTCTGCTGAACACAGGAACTCACTTTGACAAAACTTTCTATCCTCCCACCCATTAGACCACCAGATTATTTTCTCTTACCGTCATGTTACTCAATAAAAAGATTTTTAGGGACTTCTAGCTCACTCGGGCTGAAATACCCGTAACTCGTGCTTTGTAAAAAATCCTCTGAAAACCTTATGTTAGGTCTTAACAAGGCATGGCCTCTTGCTTGCCTGTAGCACAGGGATGATTCCCTCTAAGAAGTGAGACAAGGTGAGCATATCTCTAAGGTGACTTGATAGTACCCTATTAAAAAAAAGGAAATCAACGTATCAACATTAGCTCCCAGTAATCCTGGAATCATACCTTGGGAGCAGGATGCTTTGCTTTCTCCTGTGCTGCCCATCTTCAAAAAGATTGAGGGACAGTCCAGAAACCAACTGTGGGTTCTTCTGCATCCGCTTGAAATATGTTGGTCTGATTGGTTTTTATGGTTTTTTTAATGGAAAACTCTACAATGACAACTAAAATGAAAATTAACAAGAGGTCAATATAAATACAACATTCGTCTATACAAACGCTGCTCCTCATGGAGCAGGTCTGGAAGGGCTTCAAACCCAGTTTCCCAGTCCCTTCCCAATGTTATTATCTGAAAAGTAGAAACAGACCCCAACAGGCCTCCTGGATTTCAAGTTCATTTGTGAGTTCAGGGTCACAACATCTAAATTTCACTCTGTTGACTTGCAGAGTCGAATGTTACCAGAGGGGGATGTTAATCCACTTAACACAAGGCAAGAGAGGGAGGGCTTGATACCAAACTGCTGCCAGGGAATCCCCAGTCACAGTGATAAAGCACTTTGCCCCTTCCAAGACCTGCTCCATCCCCTGCAAATGAGCATCTGCAGGAGCAGGAACTGCTGGGCTATCCTACAGGGCAAAGAGGGAAACTGAGGCACTAAGCAGCTCAGCAGTACCTAGGCAAATCCTGACAGGTAGGACACACGTCCCATGCATGCCCTGTGTGCAGGTGCATGGAAGACGTGCACATTTTTGCACATAAATACACATTTGTGCCCTGCCTTGTGGTGGGCTAAACCAGATCCATCCATGGTCACGGGATAATAGCCTGAGGAAGTTATCTGCACAAAATTAGAGACGGTTTAGAACCCAGCAGGAGAGACAGAGGAAAGTGGAGCCGTTGGCAATTCAAATTCAATTTCGAAGGAATCTTAGAATAACTCAGAGTAGAAGGGACCTGCAGTGGTCACCTCATCCCACCTGCCCAAGCAGAAGGGACAACGGCCCAGCAACCTGCCATAGAAGATAGTGAACTTGGAGGGGTGGGAGGAACACTTGTAGGATTCACTGATTAATTACTCCTTGGGGTCTCTTAGCTGCCTTATCAGCGCTAGCAGATAACGACACACTTGCTGAAACTCTGCTGAGTGACTCAGACAAGTCCAACGTTGCAAGCCCTGTAAACCTTAATGAATTGATCTCAAGGGGGCTTTCCTATAAATTGACCTTACCCAGCAGGTCAGCTTTAACAGCAAGATGGCTCTGTGGTCTCTCTGGGTCCATTTTTTCTAGCTTTCTGTGAACAAACACTGGTTAATTTTATGAGAAATCTGACACATTAATTTACTCAGTCCAGATTTGTTCACGAGGCCCCTTCACTGCCCCATTGAGGGTATCCACCCAGTGATTAATATCCAGCAGAGGAAATGTTCTGCTTTATTAATAGATGCAATAATGTCTGTCTTAATGAGACTCCTGCAAAAGCAATTCTAGTACTCATGGGCTTCTGTTTTTAAATAAACTTCCGGAGAAGAAGCTGATGGCTCAGACCAGCCAGAGATTGAGCTTTGGGCTGGTCGCTTCTGGGATGTGAAGTGCTGCCATAGCGTCTGGCCCCATGACGTGATGGGAGCCCAGGACACCCATGACATCTTGCACTGGGCTCGGGACGAGGCTCTGCGTTTTGGTGGTCTGCAGCCCAGCCCTTGGAGTCAGCCAAGCTTAACCAGCAGCACTGCTGGCCGTACTTCATCACGCCCTCACCTTTTCAACCCATACCCCTCCTTCCCTAAATGCTTTACAAGCCACAACACCAAAAGAGAAAGGTCTACTTCAAGAGCTCCAGAAGATGACAAGACAAGCTGATATAGAGCATCTCCATTGGTGACTACAAAATAATCCTCGTGCTCCAGCAGGCCAGGACCTCCTTAACCAACCCGTAGACCTAACCTAAGGTTTAGCCAGAAAAAAGGTTCAGTCTACACCTACCCCGTTTCTTTCAGCCTTTCTCTCAATGTATGTTACTGGCCATGGTCAGAGACAGGTATATGGTATGGTGGGGTGCAACTGCTGCTCTTACATTTCATGAGCACCCAAGGAGCACGTCTGTGGTTGTTTGGGGTTGTTCGATGCAATCCACTACCATCACACACACGCATGTCCAAAAAACAACCTTTGCCTACCGAGCAAAATGAATCCGTGTAGCCATAATTAGACAAATATTGTTAAAGGAAAAGCTATATGTGAATGTAGACTAAACATAGCTCTTATGCCAGATAAAACTGTGTTCATTACACTGAAAGAGGAACTGTTCATGCCATAACAAATGGTCAAACACGATACTTCAGAACAAATATACATATATACTCCATCTATATTTATAATGTTGAAAAAGTATATAAAAGCCTGATCCAGCTTCCAACACAGTCAAAAGAAAGACAACCATTGACTTTACTGAGTGCTGGAGGAGGACATGAATTAGTAACACGAACTGGAGGATGCAGGTAAGGTCATTTGGATGCTGGTCTTAGACCATTAAAAAGAAATTTTCTTAGTGTGAGTGAATTGATTGTTCAAGCTGCTGCCTGAAATACTGAGGAAACATTTGTTTTTGGAGTCCATACTCCATAGCATTGGTATGACATTCAAGTTTGTGTTCAACACTACCTTAATTTAATTTCACATCACCTAATGGTGACTTTGGGAAGCTGTTTGAGAAAAGTCTACCCTGATAGAGACCTTTCCCAAGGTCTCCATCGTGGAGCCCTCACCCTGGGCGCTGCAGCCTGCCCTTTCTGATCTTCGCTGTCCCTGGGAAGCTTGAGCCACTGCGGAAGGACCACCCCTTGATTTTGATAAACTCAGCAATCCTCTCATGAAACCACCCAGAGGGAACAAGCGTGAAGCCTTGCAGGGATGTGTTAGCTAAAACCACTGTTCAGCCCCCAGTTTTGGGTCTCTACACTGCAGATTATTTGTTTACAAGAAAACAGACACAGGTCCGCTGGAGGCTTGAGCCACAGCCTCAAAGCTTCCCTGACCCTCTCTTTGCCACACTTTTTCCATGCAAACCTTTATGTATTTTGTCATATCAAAATCACACATCAGCAATTAAATCAATAATCAGGAAGATGCTGTAAGTTAGGATTTGGGTGTAATCACCTGTTGTAAAGGAAAATTTTCATTTCCAGTTGGGATAAATTGGAAATCTCTCACATGCAAGTGAGGAGGGAGACCTTCAAAGAGAAATATTTACCAGAAAGCCATTTGCCATTCCACCACTTTACATCCTTTTTGCTGTCACAGTCGATCATTTTTAAATGTACAGATTGGACATTTATAAAATATCAAGGCTATCCAGGTACTATAATTTATTATCACCACATTTGGGAAGATATAGTAGGATTTATTTGGGGGTTTTCAGCCTGTTTCTATCAGGAGGCCAGCAGGGGACTGGATGCACGCAGCGTACCAACCTCGCTATTTCACCGCAAGAGTCTAAAATTGGTGTGCGAAGCCTCCAGCACAAGAGGAACACAGAGAGAAGAAGCCATGAGCAACCCCCAAGCTGTCTGCTGTAGCAGCATCCCCCAGCAGGCATGATGATCACTGTTGTTCCCTTCCAACTGAAGTATTCTATTCTGTTCTATTCATGGGGAAGCGCATGACAGGCACTCATGGTGTTTAAATGCCAGCTAAGACAAGAGCTGGGGGTCTACAAGGGCTCCTAAAATTATCTGGGGGAAAGCAATGCCAAGAAGCCACCCATACCACCTAGAAATCCATCGCTTTCTCCCATCTCTCTCTTTTTTAATAATTCCTGTAAATGTTGGTTTAGTGACACTTCAACATTTTGCACTGTTCCTTTTGGCTCGACGCTGCCTCGCCATCCCCTTGGAAGGGCCTGAGCCTTGAGCTTTGCAGATTAAAGCCGTGCTTCAGCCAGCCGAGGGGACGCAAGACCGCTCCAGCAGCCCGTTTCATTTTGCAAGAGACACCGGGCTGTGTCCAGAAGGGGAAAAAAAAAAAAAGAAGAAAAAGAGAAAAGTCCGTGTATGCGCGCACACACGCTCGCACACCTTTTCTATGCTCTCACACATAACCTTTAAAAAGAAACTTTCCAAGAGTTCAGCTAAAGTTAAAACAAAGCGAGTAACGTGAGACTCGGTGCCGGAGCCGAATGGAAAGTACACGGAGTCCGACTGACCTGCGCTGCCGTCCAGCGGCTCCCGCGAGACCACCCGAAAAAAGCTCCCTGCTTCTGTTGGAGCCGAGCGAGCCACATCATCTCCCTCCAGGGGTGGTGCAGCTAAAAGCCATAAACTAAAAATAAATAAATAAATAGAAGCAAAGGGAGGGGAGTGGGGGGGAGAAAAAGAAATCCCAAAGAGAAAAGGCCAAAAGGAAATGACCTTCCCTGCTATTAAATAGGTGACAGATGGGTATTATAAACGCATCGCGGGTTGGAAAGGAAAGGAAGGGCGAGGAGGTGACACATCGGCCCCTTCGGCTCAAGGAGAGGCTGGGAAGGGGACAGGACCGCGGACAAGCGCAACCGCACGGTGGTTTTTTGGCGACAGCCGGGACAGACACGGCAAGACCGCTGTTGGCAGGACACATCCAGAACAGCAACGAGGAAAAGAGAGCGGCCACAAAGCACTAAGGGGAGGGAAAGGAGCCTCAGATCCTCTGGCTGCGCCGAAGGGACATAGGCTTGGGTTGCATGGTCATATTTTCCAGCCAACTGCAAAGAGCTATATTAATTCCTCCAGCCTTTGCTTGCCTTCAAATGTGATCACAGGAAGGGTTTGCAGAGCAGCAACATCCTGTTCTCCAACACTCCCACCACAGCCAGGGCACTATCAGAGCTCTTTTTATGGGGAGAAGAGCAAGGAGACAAAAGCTAATTACTTAAATAATTACCTAATTACGCTAAGCACTCACAACCCACCCCATCTCCACGCTGGGACGGGTGCAGCTGAACCTCCCACCAGTAGCTTGTCCTGTCACATCTCATGCAAAGCATTTCATCCCACCACCCAGAGCCAAAAGTTCCTAAACCATTTTGGGTTTAAAATCTCAAAGCAAGCCCTGCTCACAGAAAACTCCGGGACACAGGTTTGCTGAAGAGCTGATTACTGGTGCAGTCAATCTCTCAATAGCCCAAACGGGAGATGATGGGAGGGCTGGGGACAACCTGTCTGCTCCCACCCGACCTGCAGCACTGCTGCTGCTCATCACAGGGTCCTTCCCACCTGGGCTACCCTTGGGAAGTGTGTCCTGCCTCGTCTAGTCCACCACGCACATCCTGCTCACCATCCAACCTGTCAATGCAATCACTAGTTGGGTGTATGTTCTTCAACCCATGGTGGTCTCCTGTGCTATACAGTGTAAGCTCCCAAAAGAGCCAGCAGCAAAGGCCAGGGCACACAGGCAACTGGAGATGAGCACCTTTCCCTTCCCTCCTGCTTGTTTAGTCCAGCCTCTGTCTTTTGCTGGAGAGAGGTAAAAGCTTTGGGCAGAAACTGGGTATCCTGGAGCTCACCAAACCCTCAGGGTGGGATGGACCTCAGAGCGGGGGCACCTCGGTCAGGTTGCTCAGGACCATGTCCAGTCAGGCTCCGAGTATCTCCAGGGATGGAGACTCCACAACATCGCTGGGCAACTTGGTTCAACGTTTGGCCATCCTCTCCATAAAAAAGCTTTTTATTTTTAAGTGGAATTTCCTGTATTTCAATCCGTGCCAGCCAGTAAGGCCTCACCCTGGCCATGGAGAACGATAGGTCCCCAGGTGGGTGCAAAAATCCCACTTACAGGGTGCTCCAGTTCCCAGGATGGGGGTGTTACCCTGGGACCCCAAACCAGGAGGCCACAAGCCCTTCGAGAGGAGATGCAGATGGATATGAAACAAAAAGTTTGGAGATTCAACTCTTTTTATTATGGAAGTCTATAAAATAGCCACATGGATTATTTTTTTTTTAAGATCACAAAATACACAACATTCATTTTAATATGCGACACATAATATTATATACATATTAAAAAACACATGACTGAAACACATGTTCACACGGCACCAATTTCATAACGAAAAACCCCACAAGTGCTTTTTTCTTTTTTTTAATATTAAAAACAACTATGATGATAAAACATATTAATATTTTTCCAGACAATGTTTACAATAAAGAGAAAAAAAATCATATTTTACTAAATAACAAATATTTAACAGCAAAACTTTATACTAAATATCTATTTTGAATTATAACAAAAATAGTACTTATAATAGTTTATAAAGACAGACCAAAAAAAAAAAATTTGTGTATAAAATAATATTATAGCAAATTGGACTGTGCTAAGAAAAAAAAAAAAAACAAAAAACAAACAATTCTGAGATTCAAAGTGCTTTATTCTGCAAACCCACTGCAGCAACATTTTTAGTCAAGTTATATTAGTTAGGAATGAAAAAACAAAAGCATGACTTACTTATGCCTAGATTAAATACTCACACACACAAACATTATATATACACATGATGTAAGCATATATATATAATGGATGTATGCATCTTACATTACCGCTCTCCAATCAACCACTCACTCAAAAGCATGTTTGGTTTTCACTTTGTAATGACATTGGAAGTTAAAATAAAAATTTCAGCTAAACCCTTCACTGATTTCCCGTGAGCACGAGTGGGACCGAGCCCTTTCGGAAAAGTCTGCCCAAGAGATTTTGCTCGCCGTGGCGCGGCGCAAAGCCACCCGTGAGCTTTAACCAGACCTTTTAACCTTGTTGTCCGTTCCCCTCTCCAGCTTTCCCCTTTTTCAGCCTCCTCTCCGCCCAGCACAGTTTTATTCCCCTGACAGGTCTCGGATGGAAATGGGGGCTCCTGGAGAGCACCCGGCGGTGGGTCTCTGATGGGTTTTCACCCTGCAGCTCCCCCCTGCAGACCATCCACCTCCTGCCCCCGTCCCCATGTCCTGCAAGGGCTCGTCATCCACAAAGACCATGGACACCCTCACGTGCCACTTACCTTTCCCCAAACGTTTGCCCCTGGGAGACTCACCCCTTCCCACCACATTCAGGTTTATGTTCTCCTTTGCTTCTTTGCCCTTTGGGATTTTGATTGTGATTAAGCTCCGTTTATCACCGGGAAAGTTTTCTCTCCATCAGGGACAAGGAAAATACCTGAAATCTCAACAGCGTCTGAGCTAGCAGTGTTTCACTCAAAATTTCCAGGCTAGCAAACTAGCTAAGCCTCTGCTTCGGGACATGGTGCACATAGTCAGAGGCTCCTGAGACCTTGCTTTTGGCTTCGGCACGTTGTTTACCAACCAGAAGGCAAGGTCTGGATCTGAACTGCATCTCCTAGAAGACTGGGAGTTTTATTTCAGGTTAAATCAACCTGAAAATCAAGCTGTGCACCCCGGCGTGAGTGGAGACCATCCACCGGGATGCTTCGGGGGGGTTCTGGCAGCTTGGCTAACGGCAATCTGACCTCAAGTGCTTCCCCTGGCTAAAAAACGGCCTCCCTCCTCCTTGCCCCCACCAGACGACGGGCTGGCAAAGGCAGCCATCACCATCGCTCGCTTCACACTTCCTTCGACCTTCCAAAGAGGCACCCACTCGTCAAAAGCACAACCTGCAAAGCAACCTGGTAAGCCACATCTGCCCCTTCGCCTTTCTTATTTCAACCCCTCTGACTTATCTGGACACCTTTAAAGCTGAAAGCCAAGCTGCCCGCCCAAGCACAAGATCTTTTCCCATCACGGTTAGGAGAGGTCTCAGCCATGGTCCTTGCGTTGTTCTTTCCACCTCGGAGGGCAGGAGATGGGAGAGGAGCGGGGCTGGGCAGGCTGGGCAGAGATGCCTCAAAGTCAGAGAGGGATCTCCCCGCCGGGTGCTTGGCTCTGGTCTGAACCAAACGCCTGCCAGGGTGCTCAGGGAGCTTTTGCTCTGCACCCACGTGCGAGGCCATGTCCGCTTTCAACACAACCCACCCATCTCCCACTCAACCCAGAAGCCTCTTGCATGCAAAAAATGAAATAAAATAAACCCACCCAGCAAATCGAATGCAAGATACCTTGGTGGCTGCTTGCTTGTGTCGGAGAAGCTTTGGGCAGGGCCCCTCTCCTGGGTTAGCGGTGGGATGGGGCGGACAGCTTGCAAGGAGCCCGCCGCTCGCTCTCCTTCCTGCCGAGCTCTCCCATCGCCAAACAAAACCCAAACACGAGACAAACAATGCGTACGTTGGCTTATTTATCGACATCACCTTTAATGCAAATGCCTCCCATGGAAGAGGACGCACCGAAACAAGCAGCTCTGAGCGGGGCGGCTTTGCTCAGCGCCCCGGTGCTTGCAGAGCCGTGGTGGGTCAGCGGGGCCATGCAGTTCAGAGGCTGGTGCCTGCACCTTGAGGGAGAGCAAAGGCACCGAAATGCCCCCAAAACGGGTGCCTTTGCATGGGAAAAGGGCTGGGGAGGGGCTGCGGCAGGGGAATGGGTGCACACAGGCCGTGTAGCAGCAGCAGGAAACTCAACAAGAAAAAAAGGACACCCCCCCTACCCAGAGCCCCAAATGCAAAATGCATTTTGCAAAATGCAAATATGCACTCGTCCGAGGCCTCAGAGGGACGGCTCACCATCCGTTCGGCCCCGGACAAGACACCACAGGGTTTTTCGGTCCCGCAGTGGAGGCAAAACGGCAGCCCCCCCCTCCCCAGCCTGCCCCGGCACCAGCGGGAGAGGGGATGGGAACAGGCATCGCTTGTCTCCCCCTCACCAAAGAAAGCCTCCAACGCCCCGAAACAAAAAACACAACCAAACAAATGAACAAAAAAAAAAAAACAAACAAAAAACAAAACACTGTTATCACCAGCTAATTTAACACTGTTAAAAAAAAAGATCAGAGGCCACCCGAGAGCCACACCGGGACACCAGACCTCTGATCGTCAGCTGATTCCCAAAGCCTTTCCCGCAGTCGGGCCTTTGCAGCGCTCCTCCTCGCAGCAGAAGTGTTTTATAGATATTTATATATATATTTATAATATTTAGATACTGTGTATGGTCAGACATCCCAGCTCAACTCGGGTTTTGCGACTCTTCCTCCTTTCGAACGAAACGAGACGCACGACGACACCCCAACCTTCTCCGCGCCCCGCGGGAAGAGCAAAACGGTTTTGGCAGCTTCACTGGTGGAGAAAGCAGTCCCAACCCAGAGGCTCTGCGAAGCGAGCGTCGTGGAGAAGCTTCTCGTCCCTCTCTCCTCCCCTCCTGTTCGTCCCCTTGCCCCCACCCCACCCCTCCATCCCCCGGCCGCCCGTCCCTCGCGCCGCCGGCGTGGGCTTTACACCGTTGCCCCCAGCATGGCATCTGTCCCCGTCAGGATCTCGTTCTGGTTGGAATCCAGTCCGAAAAATTTGACCTTGAGTCCATCGACCGGGTGGACCACGGGCACCAGGGTGATTTTGGGGAAAGTCCTGCTGGCAAGCTCGAAGCGGCTGGTGCTGGCCAACTCGATGGCCAGCGCCTTGAGGAAGAGCTTGGCCAGGTGCTTGCCCAGACAGGTCCGTACACCTCCTCCGAAGGGGAGGTAGTGGAACCTGCCATCCTTGTCTTCACTTCGACCCTGCCCGAAGCGGTCGGGGTCAAAGATGTCTACATCCTTGAAGACGGGGGCAGTGTCGTGGGTGTCCCGGATGCTGTACATCACGCTCCAGCCTTTGGGGATTTGGAAACCCTGCACAGAAGAGGGAAGGGGTGGAGAGAAAACCAGAGTGAGTCAACCCCACTGTAAAGAGAGAGGGAGCAGGAGGACAAGATAAAGTCATTTTGCTTTGTCTGCTTTTTCCCATTTTCTTTGGGTTTATTACCCGAGCGTGATGCAGATTTAAAAGAAAACCAGAGAGCACAGCGCAAAGGGCCGGGAGATGGGAAACCTGGGTTTATTCCTGCCTCTATCCCAGGGACCCGCCGGATGATCCGTTGCTATTTATTTGCTTTGCGGTCGCTGGCAGGAGTCGCCTACCAGGAACCCCGTGGTGCTCGACCGCTGCTGAGCAAAGAGAAGCAGCTTTTCTCGTGCCCGTGCCCGTGCCATGCCCCACGCGCCGGCCAGCCCTCCCCAGAGCATCCCACGGCTTTGCTCACACCCCGCCGCCTGTCAGCCCCACAGGCCCAATGCACTTGTCAGGGCCTGGGCGATGAGAAACAGGGCGGATTTATCATCTCCTGAGCGCTTTAAAAGGTTTCCGACTCAAATCATTACATTAGCAGGATGTACAGCGACAAGCCAGGTCTCAAGATTTTGTTTTGCTAGTAGGAAATTCCAGCCATCGCGGTGAGCAATCTGCCTGTCTTCCAGCAGCCTGGAGATGCCCTTTGCAGTAAACCTTTCCCTTGTCACACCCCAGTTCAGATTTTGGCGTCAAACATTGTCACAAGTTGCTCTTTGAAGCATCACACCTGTCTCCTCTTTGACAGTTCGAGCGCATCCCTTCCCTGCCATGGGCCAGATCCCATCACCCTCCTCTGAATCTGGAGCAATTCCACCTCCCATCACCAGCAGGACCTAATTTGTCCTCCCTGAGGTCTCATGTAAGCCAGGCTCAAGCAAGCTTTGCAACAACATGCGAAAGGCTGTTTTGGGGGAGCTCACGGTGCAGCCGCACCCCGGAGAGATGGCCGTACTCACATCCAGCTCGAAGGTTTGCAGCACCGTCCGGTACCCCCCGGAGATGGGGGTGAAGAGGCGAAGCACCTCCTTGATGACGCAGTCCAGGTAGTAGAGGCTGTTGATGTTGTCGAGCCGGAGGGAGCCCTCGCAGATGCAGCCGTTGTGGAGGATGCCCTTGCTGCGCAGCTCCTCCCGCAGCTTCTCCAGGACCCGGGGGTGTTTGAGGAGCTGCATGATCAGAGAGGTGCTGGCACTGGCGGTGGTGGCGTAGGCGGCGAAGATGAGCTCCAGGGTGCCATCCTGAAAGACAAGAGCAAAGCCAGGGTAAGACACAGGGGATGGACAGACAGACAGGCCAGCAGCCGTGGCACGTCAAGGGACAGGCACGCAGGCTGCCATCGGGCATTTTTTTCCCCAAGAGCTCTCCAGCCTGGTCATGTCTAACTGCAAGGTCTCTCCTTGTGCAGGCACAGGTCTTGGACACCCACCATGGGGAGCTTCCCGCAGAGCCTTGGAGGATGCTGAGGACCAGACAGACAGGAGAAAAAACTTTGGGGATGGCTCTTGACAGTTATGCCATGACCCTGCTGCAGATAACAACCTGCCGAGGGCTCATATGCCCCACAAAGGAGGCACCATAAAATGAGACGGGTCAAGGGATGAAGCTGGTCAAGGCTGAAAGCTTCAGCAAACTTGTATGGTCTTTTGGTATTCCCTGGAAACGCTTTTTGGAAAGGGCTGAGTGTGATCTGCAAATAAATACGGCCCGTAGGAAAGCAATTGGCTTGTTGGCACCATAATCCACCAGGCCAGGATTCCCCTGCAGCTCCAACAACACATTGTGGTCCCCCAGCTCTCACTGATCATCTCGGGTCTGCCCCAAAAAATCCTCCTTACAGCAGCTCACGCTTTGCTCTTCGGGGAGCCCCTGCCCTCAGCACAGCAAGGACAAGGCGACCATAGGGAAGATCTTTACCTTCAGCTCCTGCATGGTCAGCTCCTTGCCGTGCTCTTTGCCACTCTCTATCAGGATGTCCAGCGCATCGGCGTAGTCCTTGCCCTGCGTGTTCTGCAGTTTCTCCTGGATGGCTTTCTCCAGCCCCTTCTGCAGCGTCTCGCGTGCCCGGATGCCCTGTGGAGCAGGAAGCCATCAGACCACGCAGGACGCAACGGTAGCACCACCGTCCCCAGCCCAGCGTCCCCAGGAGCTGGAGATGTGCTCAGGACAACATGTCTAAGTAATAGAACCGCAATTGCAGATGCTCAAAGAGAAGTATAAAGATGCTGAAGTTGTTCCCTGGGCAGGAGGAGCAAGCCCCGAGTGGGCGAGATTACAGGCAAGAGTAATCAGCACCTACGTGCAAATGATAGGTCTGATGTGGGAGCCCCAGTACTGCACCAGTTCACAGGCCTCCGGCTCACCCTGGGATGTATGGCAGTCCCTGGGAAAATTGTCTCTCAAAGGGAAGTCAATTCATCCGAAAGGATCCTCTTCCCGGGAGCGTAATGGGCTTCCCCAGCAATTTTATCACCTGGTCTCAGTAAAGCAATTCCTATCTGGGTGCAGCTGCACCGGGCTAACCTGCTGCTGCAAATGCTTCGGGGCTGCAGATGGTTGGGCTCATTCACGCAGTCAAATAACAATAACAACATTTGCAGTGATAATCACAAAAGTAAATTTTAAAATGCCGTATTTCTGTTACCAAAATTCCCCATGAAAAAAAATACAATTTTTTGTCTATGGTTTTTGTTACGTTTTCATTTTGCGTCATTCATTAAAAAACTAGAATGGTTCTTGGAATTAGAAGGTCCACTGACCTGTTTCACCCTGGGGACAGGAGGGAATTAACAGGAGAATGGTCCCACAAACAAAAAAACACGGCAAAACTGCCAGTTACAAGTGAGGAAAAATTAGGCATTAAATCTGGGCAAGTCCTGACTGTATTCTCCCTTGCATCGAACTGCACAGTCCCCAGCGCTCTAAAAACCTATGAATGGATCTACCTCTCCGCTCCACCAAAACAGGACTTTGTAGCCCCAAACGGACTCACTTCTAAAAGTCAGAGGGTGACAAGACATCCCACCGAGAACCTGTAGAGATGGGAATTAGCCACCACCCCATTAATCCCAGATCGGTGTTATCGGCTGGAGGAGGACTCAGCCCGAATCCCTTACCCTCCTGTAGCCGCTGAAGGGCAGGTCCACGGGCAAGGAGAAGACATTCTCCACGAACTGCTGGTAGACCTCGAAGAGACGGTTGAGTTCCTCATCGGGGATGCGGAAGCCCAGCAGGACACGGATGGCCATGCGGAAGGTGAGCTTCTGGGCCTCGTGGTAGACGTTGATGGACTCGGGGTTGCTGCTCCAGGCCCGAAGAGTGTCTTTGATCACCAGCTGGATCTTGGGGAGATAGCTCTCCAGTGCCTCATGGCTGAAGATTTTGGAGAAAACCTACAAAAGAGAGCAAGCAGAGATTTCTACACAGCCCCAACACCCTACTCTTTGCCTTCTCTACTAGCCAGCTTCTGCCCGCAAAAATGGACACCACAGGTCTCCTGCGCTGAGCAGAAGACTCGTCATCATCCAGAATTCATCATCCAGAATCACCGGTTCCTAAAACAGCTGCCGAAAAGGGTGGATGGAGAAATATCAGCTGACGGATCCTCCGCAGGCTGATCCCCGCCACAACCATCACAAATGACGGGCGAGAACATGGTGCAAACCAGAGACGGGAGGAAACGCTTCACCCTGCGCACGGCAGGATGGATGGAGCCAGCTTTCCCACAGCTCCATCTCTCATGGCTCCCAGTGACATTCATCCCGCGATTTGGATGCTACTAATACATCTTTTCCACGGGGATTCTCTAGTGTCTAACATTATGGTTGTGCACGCACGCAGACACACGCAAGCTTTTCTCTCAATGGGAAGCATTGGCAGTTTCTCCCACCTATCAACCACCCTTTTTTAACAGACGCGAAAAATTATGTAAAATAATTATTTTGAGGCATTTAGGATCTCTGTGAAATCTGGCTGAGCTTAGACAGGGGTTCAAGCGGGGAAGAGAGGCACACACGTACGCAGAGGCTGCGATCGCACACGGCTCATTTCCTTGGGAAACCGGGCAAAAAAACTGATGTCAGCAGACAGTATTAATTTAAGCTCTGCGAGTAAACACTGCGCGGGAGTGGGCCTCCCCAGGTCCCCGATGCTAACGGCTCCTTACTCCAATTTGGGCCAGGGCCCGTGCGTTGCACGAGGAGCTCAGCAATGCCAGGAATGTCCCTTCAGCCCTCCCCGGCGCAGCCCACAGCGCACGCTTTCATTCGGCATCCCCGCCGCATCCCTCCCAGAGTGCACCGGAGGAAAAAGTGCTGTTTGTTTATTTTTTATTAACCTACACACACACACACACACACACACACACACACACAGGGCAGCACGCACACACGCACCGCCACATGCCAGGCCTCCGGGAAAATCAAATTAAAACAGGCTCCCAAGGAGGGAGCTGCAAGCCTGCGTAGCCTCCACCGGTGGCCGGTTCCCGGAGGGGCTCGATGCATGGTGGGGGGGCTGCAAAGTTATCAAACCAACAAGAGGAGAGAAATCAAAGCCGCCCCCTCTTTCCATGAGCGCCGGACTCGCTGGAGCTGTAAATGTGAGAATTTCCTCCGCAGTCAGCACTCAAAGGGAAAGGTAATATTTTCCTGGCTGCGACCCCTCATTGCTAATGCACATCGTTCACTGGGAGTTTGTTTGGTGAAATAACACCTCTGTCCCCTCGCAGCCCCGGGCAGGAGGCTCGACAAGAGCCGCTTCATAACGCACCGCGCTCGGGCTGAGCCCCGAGTAAAACTCATCACACGATACACGGTGGGGCAGAGCTCAGAGGCTCCCCACGGAAACACCAGCATGCAAACGAGATGGTAAGAGGGATGGGAAAGAAAATGCAAGCAGACCAACGGACGGATCTGCCTGCAGACAGACAGTCGTCCCCGGATGGCTGTGCAGAGCGGAGGCATGAATGAACGGAGCGGAGGAATGAATGAATGAACAGCGGGGCGGCGAGATCACGGCAAGGGCGCGAGACGGTGCGGCTGCTGCTTTCTGCCGCCTCTCCGTGCTTCACAAGCTATTTTTAAGCCTGGAAAGGGCAGCGATGCTCAGGCAGACCTGCCTGCATGAGGGAGTGAAAAAGCGGCCGCTCGGAAAAGAAAAGCTGGAGGTGCTAAAGCCGAGTCCCTCGGCTGCTTGGGGAAGGTATGAAGGGAGCTGGGAAAGGGCCGGTTCCTGGTAGCCATGAGCAGGACATCAGGCTTTGATGCAGTGCCGGCTGGAGGAGAGCTGCCGGCCACGAGCTGCTCCACAGGGCTGGGACAGGACCTCTTGCGTGGGGCCGGCGAAGGGACAGCAATGTCTCCCCATCCGGCTGGCATCTGCCCTTCATCCACGCTGAGGGGTTTGGAATAAGGACAGAGGCTCCCCGTGAATCACCCCGCTCTCCCCAAATGCCAGTTTCTCCAGCTGAAAGCAGAGCTGGAGAGGGGACAGCCTCGGCTTAAGGGGTGCCGAGGCTGCAGTCCTGCTTGGAGCCACTGTCCCAATGGAGGTGGCCCCGGGGGCTCCCAACCTGGGGCAAACCCCGTCCTCCCCCAGCTCTGCCCAGCATCTCCCACAAGCAAGGGGCTCGGGGACCCCCTGCACCCCGCAAAAAGCACAGTATCCCAAGAAATGCCTCTGGTCCTGCCGTGCAAAATTGCTGCAGCAGTACAGAGAACCAGCCCGGGGCCAGATCCACACCCCGCAGACCAAGCCAGACTCTGAAGAGGAGAGTGCCTGTCCCAAGGAGCGATGCTCAGCGAAGGTGCAGAGGAGGGGACCCTCAAGAAGAGAAGACTGAGCCCCTGTGGAGGTCAACACACCACCTGCCCAGCCTGAAAAAAGGGGAGCATTTAGCACTGGGGGGCCGGGCGGGATTTTTTTTCTTTTTTTTGCCCTTTTTTGAGCTGTCCTTTTGCTAGCAGGCTCCTCCAGCCCCAGTCGGCTGCACCCCACGTCTGCCAGAGCCTGCAGCTCCCGGCCACGGGGCCGACGGACGTCGCAAGCCCCGGCCACGCTGCCGGCTCGCTGCAACGTCCCGTCCGCTCGCCGCCGCTGCGCTCCGCGCCGCCTAATCCCAGATGTCAGCGGATCCTTCCCCAGCCAGACACAAGTCTGGATCCCCTTCCAGTCACCTCCAGTTCAACCCTGCATCTTTCCAGTTGATTAAAAAGGAGGAAAAGGCAGCCAACTTTCCCCGACAAACCTCCGTCCGTTTCTAGCCTAAAATTCCTGCGCCCTCTAGTGAAGCCGAGCCGAACATCTCGGCCGCTCGCTGGAGCAAGACCAGGCAAAGCCAAGGAGCATCAGTGCAAAAAAAGTTGCTCCAGAGCTGCCAAGAGGCAAAAATCAGCTCTAAGGGGATGCTTGGCTTTGCTAAGACCGAGATGCAATAGCCCAGCCGTGGTGGGGGTCCGGCCAAGTGGCCTCGGCGGCAGTGCCAGGGCAGTGGCCAGGACTTTTTGGGGATGCTGGAAAGAGCCCCCATTTTTTTTTCACATTGTGATATGTCCCGAAAGAGCCAAGTCTGGGGATGTGCTCTGTCTGGGGGCATTCATTTACACCCCCACACACGCGCTCACCCCACGCCGAGGGAGACACCACCACCCAGCGAGCCTGGCTGGAAACTTCCGAATCCATCTCACAGTGGAAAAAGGATATTTAAAGATTTATGGTTTTCCTTAAGGCAGAAAATTCCTTCCCAGTGTCTCAGCTCCAGGATCTCCTGGAGAGGTCCAGCTCCATGTGACAGCGAACTGCCCCCAGTCCCGGCTGGAGAACACCCCAGCCCCATCCTTAAACCACACCAGAGAGGAGAGGACATTCAAGTGAAGAGCCCTGAGCTTCAACCCACAGCGTTTTCACGCATAGCAAAGGCTTCGTTTAGTGGCTGGGGTGGAGAGGAGTTAGCAGGGATGATGCTTTTTGTTCTGCTACCTCTCCTTGGTGCTGGCCAAGCTTCCTCACTCCAAACACCAGCTTCAGCCCCTGCCTTTTGCCATCCACGATCTGCAGGTCCCCAGCTCCCACCCGGCACATCAGCACGGCAAAGAGGGAACGGAGCTTTTCTTTCCTCCCCTCTGGGAGGAAAACTTACGTTTTAGGATCAGACATCTGCGTCTCATCCAGCCCACGCCGCCAGAGCTGCTGGCCTGACCAAACGAAGGCACGATGAGCGTGGAGACATTTTCACAAACCAATTTGGCACCCGCTGGCAGTTTGGCCGGCGGGATGTGTCAGGAAGCATCCAAAGCAGCGTCTCAACCTGGAGACGTACTATTTCTTCCTACATTTCAAAAGACCAGGCGGTGTTTGTCCCAACCCGTCCTGTCGCCACGTTATAATGGATGTCTGCCTCTCTCCGGCACCAGACACGGGGCTGCCAGACGTAGAGCCCACTGCCGTGCTCCAGCGGGCTTGTAAACCATGATATTTTTGGAGTGGGATGAGAAGGTTCATGGGCAAGAGGCTGTCCTGGCACTGGGAGCACGAGCAAAGGGAAAACACAGCAAGAAAAGTTGTGAAGACTATGCAAGGCACCGCAAAGAGGAGAAGACCTCCACAAAACCCCACTGCTGCCCTGACACTCTGATCTGATCCCTTTTCTCCCCATGCCGTAATCGGAAAAAGGAGCACATGGACCACTCCATGGTCTCCTGCCATGCTCCATCACGGGAGGAATCCAGGCCCACTGAGAGGGAAAAGCCAAGAGTTTCAGCTCCCGACCACCCAAAAGGAGCAACGCTGGGTTTGCCCATCAAAGCCTAGCACTGCACGCAGAGTGCAGGTGAGGAGTGTGGGTGTCTCGGGGGAGCCGAAGGCAGCAACCTGTCCCAGGGAGAAATGCAAGAGCCCCATGAACGCTGTGACCCGTCTCCACAGGGAGTCTGGTTACAGTAGCTGGAGTCTCCAAACTCGGCCCAGCTGAAGAAAAGAAATGGAGTGCCTTTGCAAAAGGCAGTTTCACTGAAATTCTCAAAAAAAATGTGCTGGGGAAAAAAGTGAAAATCATTTCAGCGTCCTTGGGCCACATGATGATGATCATGCACCTTTCAGGGTTGCCCATACCCCTAATTTTTAAATTTTTTTTTTTAAACATCTCAGGTTGTGAGAAACTCTAGCATTTCATATTTCCACTCGAGTTCAGAATAAAAACGAGCCCAAGCACCCCATTTCCCCACAGCTCAAAAACCTCCATGTCCGAGCATCTCTCCTACAAACCCTCCGCGTGGCACGGGAGACTTCGCTTTCGATCCAAAACCCTTTCACGGGTTATCATCCGGTTAAAGGGGCTGTGATGCACAGGCTGGGGGGGGAGAGCAAGGAACAAGCAGGACACCTTACATCTGTCTTAGCACCCCCCGCCGCAAAACTGCCTCGTGTCTCAAAAAAAAAACCCACGCCATCACCAGCAAAATGCAACCAGCTAGGTTCAGCAATTTAGGCTTCTTAGCCCGCTTTACGGGGATACCTAAACACACTGCGGTTCTTCAGCATCTGTGTGCCTACACCACCTCCGACGTGCTGCTCCAAGCGCCCTCCTCCCATTCACTCACGAGGAACCAGTGCATTTGAGGAGAGTAAAATTCACCTTACGTATTGTCACCGTTCTTCAAGGAAGGAATCAAACACAGGGAGGGAAAGAGAAAGAAGGTATCACATCAATGGATAGTGTGGCAAAGAAACGGGAGCTGTGTCCAGCCAGAAGGGATCAGAAAGGTGGGATCAGCTGGCCAAGAAGAGGTCCAACAGGGCAAGCACCCGCTGCCTGTGGCTGGTGTCTTTGGCTGAAGCCGTGGAGAAAGAGCATCCTGCAAACCCACCAGGCACACGGCTGCATGGTCAGAGCAGCCATCACCGGTGTCAGACAGTCACGTCGAGCCGGGACAGGCTATCCCATTCAGTTTTGGACCATGTACTAAATCCCAGATCTGTGATGTGGAGATGAGAGTTTACCCAGCGCTAAAGAGGAGAGCAGCTTGCCCAGGCAGCAGGGATAGTGCCCTGTCCACCACCGCGGAGCCGATGGAGGACAAATATTAGGAGAAAAGTCCCCTTTTTGCTGACCTCCTGCATCTTCCTGGAGCACGGAGAGGGGACCAAAGGAAAGGGACTCCACGCGTTTAGGTAACCCAGAGCATGGACTTCCCTGGAGATAAAGCCAGACTTGGCAAAGAAACCGTCCTCAAGTGCTCCTATGTGGGAGCGCTTAGACCTCGGTCCTGCCAAGTGCTCCACGGGCTGGGAGCGGAGCGGAGCAGAGCATGAGGGGCAGCCGTGCTCACAGAGGGGATGAGAGGGAAACCCTCTGCCCCATGATGCAGCCCGCTCCATCCCAAAGCTGAAATAAATACACCTTGCTGAGCACGCGTCGCCTCTTGGCAGGAATAGGGGAAGACGCTTGGAAAAGTGCTTCCTCCAGCAGCTCTGCCACCAAAATCCTGAGTAAGGTCTTGTAAGACCTCTGTGCACCGTATGGGGATGAGCACACATCTGATGGTGCAGATGTCCCTACTTCTGAACACATGAGCTCCTGCCAACTATCAGAGGCCTCTTCTGAGCTTTAAACTAAGCCCAGGGAGAAGATGACAAGGGCTGAGATGAGCCAAGGCCACCCTACAAAATTAAGGAGAAGAAAGTTTAAGAGCAAGCTGGCTGACAGAGAGAGCTATTTCGTGGTAGAAGTGCCACCTGAGAAGTAATGGAGAGCATCATTAATCCAAAACAAAGCACTCAGTCCCCAGAGGGATGAGCGGGATATTACAAACCACAACTCAGCAGGTTGCTCGAGCTGCTTGGAAGGATGGAATATGATGCAGTAGAAAACCAAAGCTACACAAAGACAATGTAGGATGGATCCTGACTCTGAAAAGCGCTCTCCCATCTCTGGGATTAGCTCCTGGCATCCCCTATTCCCGCTCTAAAGTGGAGCCTGGACCCACGCAGAGCTACGGGCTGCAGATTGCAGTTCCACCCAGCGCAGAGCACTGCAGCCCGAGGAGGGGTTTCATCTTCTCCATGCCTCACAGGACAGCTTCCATCCCAGACGACACGGAAAGGTAGAGCAGTCTACATTAAAGAGGTTCAGCTCGCAGGGTACCCGTACAGCTGCTGGGCTGTAACCACGCTCCGACACAGCACAGCTTCTCAAAGCAAGGTCTGAGCTTGCAGGGCATTTTCGGGGTGGAAGGCGCTATGAAAACGCATGAAATTTGTCTTTCAGCCAGGAGCGCCTGCGCTTTGCCTTTTTTTTTTTAAATCCATTGGAATTACTCTGGATTTACACCACTGTAGATGACAGCGCTACTTGGTCTAAAGTCAATGAGCCAACCTAGCTGACAAATTCTTCCCCGAGACCATGAGCGGGAGCCCTCCTCCATCAAAGAAAGCCTTTTCTCCGGCTCCAGTGGCTTTTGCCTGTGGGTTAAAGCTCACAGGGCAGCAGCCCGACACGGACACGCCGAGAAGGGGCTGGCTGGAGCCGGGCCAGCCGATGGCAGCTGGAATCCAGCCCGCTTGAGCTGACTGATACGATTTTGGGGGGGGTTCGGATGGAAGGGGATGGTTTCTTTTCCACGTGGGTTTACAAGTGACACGGAGGAGGGCGGCGGGGTTGGGTAGAAATGCAAAAAAAAAAAAACCCCAAAACTAAAAAAACCATCTTAAGAACTTGGGTCAGGGTTTTTTGTAGGGTGAAAGGTATGTTCCCGCCGCCTCCCATCCCTCCTTCCTCGTCCCGCCCCTCTCCCCCATCTCCCTCCTCCCCTCCCTCCCCCCCAGTCCAGCCCACAGCAGCTGGTTTATATTTGGCTGTAAATTTATGGCCCCTTTTGTGTTCTTAATCCTCTTGCAAACTATATTAAAGCCTCAGACCTTTCTACTTGGTGCTAATAAGCTCAACACTTGTATGCCTCCGAGGCAGAACATTAATTGTGGTGTGTTAATGAATGATGTAGTTTTGGACAGTGAGACAAAACAGGCCATTTCTCTGCACCACTGTCTGCTTCCTCCTCGAGTCTCCGGGTCTAGGATGTCTACCCAGCCCACGGACTGCTTTTATTTTATTCATTCTTTTCCTTTTTTAAGCCAGCTGTGCCTATTTTGGGATTACTATGCTGGAACAGAGCACGGGCCCGGCAAGTCCAGCACTCTCCTGCCAAGGCTGGATGCTTCCGAGGAAAGTCTGAGTCCCACCTTCCCCGTGCACCGTAGCCCAGCCGCGCCGGCAGCGCGTATCCTGCACAGGGAAATTCCTTCCTGGCCCCGGGCGCTGCTCAGTCTTGACCTAAAACCTAAGGGCCATGCGTCCTGGCCATTTCCAATTCCCATTTCCTTCTCCACCGAGATGCTGGGGTCCCTCGCAGGCAGAGGCACAGGAGTGCCTCCCTCTCTGTCTGCTGAACTTCAACTTCCCACTGGCCTTACATCCCATAAAACCAGAGCCCACGCTATCACCGTGCCTAAGAGCAGATTTGCTTTGCCTTCGTTACAGCTCATATTGACCCAGGGATCGACACTTCCAAAAGACACACGCGGTAAATCTGGAGCGACTGCACTGATTTCACTGGGGTTTCACGGGTATAAATGGGAGCTCACGGGTAGAAATGGGAACTGAAGATGTCTACAAGGTCAGATCTAGGGTGAGATGTGAAAAAGATTGAGCGAACAGCCAGGCTGGGACAGGGTACAGCACAGGCGGCATGGCTGTGCCACCGAAACAAGAGCAGGATGGGGAGAGCACCGGAGGGTGCAGCAAGGAGTACCCTCAGCGAGGCACCGTCCCCAGGCACCCCTTCCCGATGAGTTACTGTAGGAGAGCAGGAGCTCCCCTCCCTTGGGACATGTCACGTCTGACCCCAAGGGATGATGTGCATCCTTCACGTGACGGAGAGGGACAGGGATCTGCCAGCAAAAAGCCAGAGCAAAGACATGCCCATGCTCAGCCAGATGCAAGAGCAACGTGGTTACTCCTGCCAGTAACCTGCAAGGTGATTTCGAGACAAAAATGCCACCGTGGAGGAATGAGCTGCAGCACGGGTGGCCCAGATCCTTCTCCGACACCAGCATAAACTCCATGACCCAACAGCAGTAACAGCCTCTCTGTAGATATTTATCTCAGGAGGGCAGCTGAGGAGTTTTGGGTTGCTTTCGTTTACTACTTGTAAACTGTTCTTATCAACCAGCTTCATCTCAGGCCAAGGACAGAGCCAACGCTGACGACATCTGCAATAAAGCAATACCCCTGACACGGGCAAGCCCTGCTCCCAGCCCTGCTCTCACCCTCCATCCCACCCTGCAAGCTGTCACGTCCCTGCGCAAAGTTGACTTTATACCCACAGACTCCCTCTCTAATAATTGGAGAGTTCATTTCCCAAAAGGGGGAAGTTTTCTCCAATTTATATTAACTTTGACAGCTTCCTGCCGGGGAGGTTTAATAAACACGGGATGGGAAAGCAGAAAGCTGCCACAGCTACCAGCTTGTTAATATGGCTTTGTTCCTCCTGAGCACCTTTCACACGTGCATCTCGGAGTCCGTTATCAGTACCTATGGGATTAAAGCCTCTGGGATGGAGAAGAGGATATTCATCCGCCTTATGGAAGGGGATATTGAATCCATGCAAGATCCTGAAGAGAAGCTGAGATAGGGAAACAGCAAACCTGAGAGAAGACCCCAGAGACTGAGCTGTCCAACCCAGCTCTGATCCCATCACCGTCACGGGCAAAGTGTCCTACAGCAGATCCAGTGGTGATAGCTGCAATTTGCTGATCTTGAAGTTACACTGAAGAGCTAAAACTCTTTGGAAAGCTTCACAACACATGGCCAGCAAAACAGCTGATTTCAATGGCAAGCTACCAGAAACATCGTGCAAGAACATGTTGGGTTTAAAGCTCTTTGCTAGAGCTCGTCTTCACATCTCAGTGGCAATCTGTCCCATCAAGAGGAGACCACGGCTCGATTGCCAGGGAATGATGAAAGAGTATCTGCCAGTGCTGCTGCAAAGAAGTGAAACTTCACTGGCTTTTAGAAGGACGATGAGGACTTATCGCAGGTGGTGACCATGTAAGGGCTGGTGGGACAAGAGCTAGAGATGACCCCAATGGTCGGAGTGGCAGCCAGGGGGTGAGCACGTGGGGTTTCACGCTCCACCTTTCCTCATGTTGGCTAGCACCCTACACCACAAGCAGCCTCATGAGAAATTATACCTCGTGTACAATTTCTGGCAAGACCAGAGAAGGAGAAACCACTTAAGAGCAAGTGAAGGCTCAAGGTCAAGAGATGACGTAGAAAACAGAATTTGAGAGGTGGATGGAGCTACTGCTCCAGAAAGCCCCACAATGCTTTAAGCTGAATTATCAACAACCTAAAAGGTTTCCCAGGAAATACTACTGCTCTTCTGCACGGAGCTTTCAGACTGCTCCGATTCTTTTAATATTTCTATTAATACTAGCATCCTTACTGGGAAAGCTGGCAAATTCTGTGAAAAACACTGCCTTCGGCCAACAAGTTCTTTGCTCAGTTCCCCGGCGGGTCAAGGAGAAGGTACAGACCAGGTATCTAAGAGAAAAACTTCTACCTAGGAGGAGCAAGCTTAAATCTTAAATCTAGTGCTTCCTCCTCAGACTTCTCAGAGTCTCAGCAGCAGGGTGGGGAGAGTTAAAAGTCAATGCCATTTAACAGCAACAAAAGCTCAGGGCTAATGAACTCAAAAGACGCCGGCAGCTTGTGCCAGTAGAAGGCACCTGGCGTGGAAAAAGCTTTAATCTGGTCATCGCAATCTCGCCAAGAACAAAATGATCTATTTTCTTCCCATTAGAAGCAGGTTCGCCTTATCTCCGCGTGCGCAGCTCGCTCGGTCCAGGGAGAGGGATGGTTTGCGTAGGGGAGAAGGCGATTCAAGTGGCTGCCGGGCTCGGGGAGCACCCAAGGGTGCATGACGCATGAGATGCTCAGCTCCGTGAAAACAGTAATTAAGAGGAGACCAAGTGAAGGAATCAGCATAACCTCCCGTTTTCAAAGGGAAGGGAATCAGCTGAGCCCAGTGTGCCTAACCCCATGCTGCTGAAAGGTTAAAAAATAATTAGCTACTCTAGCATCCCCAGTCCCGCTGATAGGGGGAAAGCATTTGCTCTCGGGTACACCAGAGCGCAAAGCAGAGGCAAGGTGTGCGAGCAGGAGCAGGCACGGCTGGCAAGGGTCATCCCAGGACAGTGTTTTGCCAGAGTACCTGTTCTCAGGAGGCTTTAGCCATCCCTTAAGCAGGAATTAGGATCCTTGCCAGCTTGGGATCGTGCATGATGTCAAAAATCAGGAAGGCAAAAGGGTTTTGAGGAGGGGAATGGAGATCCAGACCAGACTTCGGGCTCAGAAAAATCCAAAAGCATTGGGATTCACGGTTTAGGGTGGGACATATATTTCCCACTAGGTAAAAACACAAAAGGGAGAACATCAGGTATAAATACTGAGGGAGAGAGGCTCTCCCCTTTCTATGCCACTGGTATTGCTCCTTGCTGGTGCCGGCACTCCCCATCTGAGCTGTGGTACAAATTACAAGTCCATCAGGATACCACAGAGGTCAGGCCTCCCTTCTCCATGACCCCGTTCCCATAACCCACACTCTCCTCGCCTCCCCCAGCGTCTGTTCCTGAGGTCTGAATTCCGCGGTTTTATTAAGGCGATCGCAACCAAAGGCCTTCAGCTACCCACTTTCCAGTAGCAAAAAATTATCTTGCTGTGCACAAGATAAAAGAAGCAGCGAAGGAGAGTAGAGGCACCTTCAAATCACTGGCGGCTGCCGCTTAACCCTCCCTTAAGAGGAAACAAATAGGAGCCAAAGCTGCTGCCTTCCTACCGCTGCCGGAGGAAAGCGCATCGCTCCCCATTTCCCTGCACCTCTCCTGCCGCAAATTATGCTCCGTGATGGAGGGAGCCCCATGAACTATCGCCCTTTCTCTTTGACAGCAAGGTTGGAAAAAATATCTCCCTCCTTAAGAAAAAAAAAAAAAAAAGAAGTAGCCCAAGCAAACGGCGGTGTAATTGCAAACACCGAGTTTGCCCAGGTCTCGGGTAGGGATTGACATGGCTTTTCTTGTGGTATTGCCCGAGTCCCGGCCACCAGTGCGTTAAGAAATGTGACTAATGGGTGTCATGTGGTGGTTGTTTTCTCGTCTTCTCCCCCAGGAGAAAAGAGCGAGCAATGGGGTTTCGTAGGGATTTTATAGAAATATATACACCAAAATAGGAAATCCTGCTGGAGCAGAGAGAGGAGAGCGGACCTTGCCTCGGGGCAGGGGCTGGGACAGCCTCTTGGCGCTGGGTACCACGCTCGCTGTGCCAGCAATGCCGTCTCCGCACTGCAGAGAGGGGGGGCCGACACATTACCTTCACCCCAAATCCGCTGCCTGCCCCGACCCAGCTGGGAAAGAGCCTGTCCCGTGGAGGACGGGATGCGAAAGCCATCATCCATGCCGCCACGCCAGCCTGCGCAGGCTGTCACCTTTGCCACCACCTTTGCTGACGGGGGGACATGAGGACGATCCCCCACATCTCCTTGGGCTGAACGCCCCCCCCAAAACCAGGCTGCCCTGCGCTACCCCCCTGCCTTGGGGCCTGTAAGGAGGGTCTGACCCCAGGACCACTGAGGGGGTGAGGCAGGGCGAGGCCCCAGGAGGGTCTCAGCCCCCCCACCACCACCATCTCAGTCCCCCCCTCTGCGCTTCATCCCGGGACCCCCATCAGCGCCCCACTTTCCCTGAAATCCAATGCAATGCTCAGCACCATGAGACCCCACCCCACCCCTCCCCAGCAAGCACAAACCCCGCGGGGTCCCCCTGCAACATCCCCCCAGCGGAGCCTGGAAATGGGGGGGGAGGGGGGGAGGGTCCTCGCTTCGTTGCCCCCCACTCCCCTCTGCCCCACGCCGCGCGCTGCCCTCCCGCTGCCCGCCGGCCGCATCGCCCTTTTAAGAGCCCTCCGGGACCGCTCTCGCCGCTCAGCTCCCGCCAGCTCCCGCCACGCGTGCCACCGGTTGCGAGGGGCTGGTGGGGTGGTGATGGGGGGGGGGGAAGAGAGGGGCAGCACCTCCGTCCCCAGCAGCAATATGCGGGGCAGCCCCGCGTGTGACGCCCCCCTCCCCGCCGCCCCGTTCACCCTCTCGCCTCCCCATCGCCCTTTTAAATTCCTCAAAGGCATCGAGCGCGGACACGGGGGGGGGGGGGGGGGCGCCCACGCGGGACCTCCCACGCACGGAGGCTCCGCGGGGAGAGGAGGGCGAGGGAAAGGAGAGGAGGGCGAGAGGAGAAGAAGGGGAAGGGGTTCCCGCCGGGGCCCGCGGGCGCGCCCACGCGCCTCCTCCCCGTCTCGCGTGGGACCCTCACCTTCCTCTTGTGGCGGTGGATGTCGCCGATGGAGTTGGCCACGGTGTTGGGCCCCAGCAGCATGCGGGTGCTGCGCGGCCACTCGGTGCTCACCAGGTGGTGCTCCCCCATCAAGATCTTCCGCACGTTTTCCGCGCCCGTCACCCGCACCAGCGGCCGCCCCAGCAAGTGCGTCTTGAAAACGTTCCCGTACTTCTCCCGCCGCGAAGATTGGAAGCAGGAGCCCTGCGGGGAAGGGGGGGGAAAAAACACGAGTGGGGGGCGGTGTTACCGCATGGCCTGCCCGCCCCGCCGCACCCACGCGCGGGATCCCCACGGCAGTTTGCGGACGGGGGGGGGGGGGGGGGGACTTGTCGCGCCTGCAGGTCTAGGGGCAACCCGGCCGCGGTGGGGGGGGGGAGCAGAAATGGGGGAGAGCGGGGTAACCCCGACTTCCCCACCCGCGTACAGCGCGGCTCCCTCCGACGGGGCGGCCGGCGCTGCCCGCGGCGCACCCGCTCCTCCCGCCGCCCCCTTCCTCCTCCTCCTCCTCCTCCTCCTCCTCCCTTTTACTTCTACCTTTACCTCCCCTGGCACTTTTTAACCTTTTTTTTCTTTTTTTTTTTCCCCCCGGGTTTTTTTTTTTTTTTCGCTCAGGCTGAATTTACTCGAAAGGCTGCAATTTGCCTAAGTAAATCTCCAGATTTGAGAGGGTTTAATAACTTTCCCACATGCTCCGGGGGGCTTTTGTCGGTGAGGAGGCGGATGGAGCCGCAGGGTGGTGGTTGGGAGGAGGGGGGGGGGGGTGTCGTCCCCCCCAAAAAAACCCCATCCCGAGCGGGGAGAATAGCTGCGAGCGCGGCAGCTCCGCGCCCCGGCGCTGGGTTGTGAGTGCGTGTGTTTATTTTGAAACAAAAGCGCGGTTGTGAATGTCAGATGTTCAGGTGACCCTGTTTCTTGATCTGCGTAAATATAATTAAAGTCCTTTTTGTGGCATTAATAAAGAGTTATTTGTACACCATTTCCAGGGCAGCACAAAGAGGACCTTTATGCGGGAGAAGTTTCGAATGGAGTCCAATTTATACAAAATTTTGTATTTTTAGCCCTGGACTCTGTTTGGACGGAGCCTGTGGAAAAGCGAGAACCCTTTTCTGGTCCCCCTGTAAAAATCTGATAAATTTCTTTAAAAAATAAAGCCCTATTGAGAGCGTGCGGTTAACCCCTTCGGCGCCGCTGGCGGGGAGGGGGGCCGGCCGGGGAGCGGGGCCGCCGCCGCGCCGGGCTCCCACGTTGGGGCTTCCCCGGCGGCGGCGGCGGCGGCGGCGGCGGCGGGGGGGGGGGGACACGGGACCGGGGACGCCGCAGCCCTCACCGCCGGGACCGGGCTGCCCTGCCCCGCCGCTGGCTCTGCCGTCCCCTCGGCGGTCCCGTCAATGAAACGCGACCTTTTCTGGCGGGAGCATCCTCGCCAGGCTCTTATTCGCTTGTTATTATTTTTATTTTGCCCTGGGAGGAAGGGGTGGGAAACCCTCGGGCTAATTTTCCTCGGAGGTTCCCTCCTGGGATGCTGCGAGCCCTGGGGGTGCCCCCAGCCCAGCCCGCGGCTCCCCCCGGAGCGGGGCACCCCTCGGCCGCCTCCTGCCTCCTCTCCTCCTCTCTTTTTTTTTTTTTTTTTAAATTTTTTTTTTTCCTTTTCTTTTTTTTGGCAGTCACCCTCTCGCAACGCGGTCCGAGGAGATCCCGCTCCGCCCGCCGCTGTTGAGCATTTAGCAAGGTTAATCCCGGGTTAATCTACCGATTACCTCCGCGGGCTTCCCCCAAGACCGGACCCGAGCCGGGCGGGTTGCGAACCCGACGGGAGCAGCCCCGGGGACGGGGATGGGACGCGGGGGGGGGAGGTTTGCTGAGGACCCCATTGTACGGGCGTGGGGTGGCGAGCAGAGGGGGGACACACGACCCGGTGACATCAACCCTTCGCCCCGGAGCGGCGGCGCGCCCCGGGGCTACCTCCCACCCTCGGCTTTAATATTATTATTATTAATTTTTTTTTTTTTTTTTTGGCAAGGATTTAGGCTGGGGAGGGAAGAAAAGAAGATTTTTGGCAGCGCAGGGGAGACCTCGAGCCTCCCCCCCGCTGCTTCCCCGGCACCCAGCAACCCCCGCCGGGGGAACCCCGCAGCACCCGGCCCCGGGGAGCGCAACGCCGGCGGCCGCTCCGGGGCGAGCCCAGCCGGGCCGGGCTCCCTCGGTTCCCCTCCCGACCCCAGCCGCCACCAGCCCCCGGCCCCAGCTACCTCCCCAGCTCGCCGGGAACCCGCATGATGCAATCGAAAGGAAAAGAAAAAAAAAGAAGGGGGGAGAGAAAAGAAAAAAAAAAAAAAAAGCCCTTTTAAAAAAAAAAAAAAAAAAGCCGGTCCCAGCCCACCTTCCAGGGAGGGAAGGGAAGGGAAGGGAATCCTCCTTACCTGCAGGAGCCAGTGGAAGGTTTCTCCGATTAAAGGGAATCCCATAGAGCCTTTAGGGATTGGTAGCTTGCAGGTTTTGTCGCGGGTGGCAGCCCAGCGGAGCTGCCACAGCTGTTGGGACACGGCCAGCAGCAAAGTCAGTGACACCAAGCACGCCGCGAGGGTAGCCAGTGCCGAGACGAGATCAAAACTTGCAAAAAGCATATTTGGAAGAAGGAGGAGGAGGAGGGTGGGGAGAGAAACAGCCCCTTGACAGGCACCGCACTCGCACCCACACACACGCACGCACGAAAAGAGGGCGATTGCGGAGCGCACGCTAAAGGCTGCCTGGGGGGTCCTTGGGCGGGGGGGGGGGCCGGGCTCGCCCCCCTCTCCGTTGGCAGGTTAGAAAAACAACAGGAAAAAAGGGGGGAAAAGGGAAAAGAAAAGGGGGGGGAAAAAGGGGGGGGGGGCGCAAAAAGTAGCTGCTCCTCTGTCCCTCTCTGAAAACTTTGTTCTTGTTTGGAATAAACTTGACAGAGTGATACAGGCGGGGGGAAAAAAAAAACAAAACAACAAACCCCACACAACACAAAAAGAGAGGGAAAAAACAAAAAACCAAAAAAAAATCCCAAAAAACCAAGAGAGACCCCAAAAGAAGGGGAGTGGGGGCAACTGAGGAGCCAAAAAAGCAAGAAAAAAAAAATTAAAAAGAAAAACCCCGGAGTGGAAAAAAAAAAAAGACCCCCAAAAGTCCAAATGCAGATGCTCTGGCTCTCGCTCGCTTTCAAGGCAAAGCCACACACACCGGGGGGGAGGGGGGTGGGAAATGAAAGAAAAAAAAAAAGAAAAAAAGAAAAAAAGGAGCGAGGTTTTAAAAAAATATTAAAAAATCATAAAATAATTCAGCCACGACCTGGAGAGATGGAAGAATTAAATAGCTATATATATGTATCTATACACACGGAGCGAGACGGATCGGTTTATATCTCTATCTATATATATATAAATATATCTCTATAAATATATATCTCTCTATATGCCGGTTATTTGTTAGCCCCAGACTTTCACCAGACTTCTGCAAAGAGGGAGGCAGGGCTGCTGGGCATAGCCCCTTCTCTATGTTAGGTTTGAGTAAAAAAAGGAAAGCCAATGTGTGTTTATATAGAGGCGGGGAAGCCGGGGCTGGGCCGGCCGCCAGCACGGCTGCTCCCCCCCGCACACCCACCCTCACTTCAGAGGGCTCCGGGGGGGGCGGGCCGAGCCGGGCGGACGCGGCGCTGGAGCGTGCGAGCCCTGGCCCGCCGCCCGCCGCACGGTCACGCCGCGCTCCTCGGCCTCATCCTCCTCTTCCTCCTCCTCCTCCTCCGCCGCCGTCCGTACCTTCGGCCTGCGGGGAGAGAGAGAGAGACAAGCGCGGCTCAGCTCCGGCGCCCACTCTCCCCCCCCCCCCCAATATTTAACCCTTAATGATGCCCTCCTTGCAATGATCCCCCTCCCCATCATTTTCCCCTCACAATGACTCCCACCCACCCCCCTCGATGGTTCCCCCAATATTTAACCCTCAATGATTTCCCCCCCCTTGCGATGATCCCCCTCAATATCTAACCCTCAATGATTTCCCCCTTGCATTGGTCCCCCCAATATTTAACCCTCAATGATTCCCCCCTTGCGATGGTCCCCCCAATATTTAACCCTCAGTGATTTCCCCCTTGCGATGGTCCCCTCAATATTTAATCCTCAATGATTCCCCCCCTTGCGATGATCCCCCCAATATTTAACCCTAAATGATTTCCCCCCCTTGCAATGGTCCCCCCAATATTTAACCCTCAGTGATTTCCCCCTTGCGATGATCCCCCCAATATTTAATCCACAATGATTCCTCCCTTGCAATCATCATCCCCACGCTATATTTAACCCTTAGTGATTCTCCCTTACACTGATCCCCCAATATTTAACCCCAAATGACTTCCTCCCTTGCAATGATTCCCTCTCCCAAGATCTACCCCCGCAATGATTTCCCCCTTACAATGACACCCCCCCCCAATACTTAACCCTTAACGATTCCCCCTTGCAATAATTTCTTCCCCGCAAGAATTACCCCCAATGATTTCCCCCCTTGCAATGACTCCACACACACGCAAGATTTATCCCCCGATGATTTTCCCCTTTCAGTGATTTACCCCCCCACAATAATTTGCCCCGGGCAAATTAGATTCTTCCCCTCGCCAATAATTTACCCCCTCTGTTGATTTGCCCCTCAGTCATTGCTCCTTGCAATGATTATTGCAAATACCCTCCCCATAATGATTCTGACCCTCCCCTCCATTTCCCTGCTTGCAACTCCTTCCTCCCCTCCCATTACTTCCCTGCTTCCAATGATTTACCCCGCTGCAATGATTTGCCCCTTCAGTGATTCACCCCCACAGGGATTTACACCCTGCGATGATTTGGCCTTTTGCAATGATCCCCCCCCCCCCCATTATTTGCCCACTTGCATTGATTTCCCCCCCCCCCCCCCAATTATTTGCTCCCAGTGATTTGCCCCTTGCAATGATTTACTCTCTGCCCCCACAATATTTTTTTCGGGCTTGCTATATTCCACACACCCCCTATTTTTTTTTGGGGGGGGGGGGGGGGGAAGGGTTGTGATTGTCCTTACCCCCTTCCCCAGTGCTTTCCAGGATAGGAGAGATCAGGGCTGGGGGACCCCCGCTTTATCCGAGGGGTATTCCCAACCCAGACACTGCCTTGCACAGGAGGTTGCAATACCGACACCCCCCCCCGACCCCCACCCCCACCCCCCCTGCCCAGGCACAGCAGCCAGGGAGGCAAAGGCAGGTATCCGGGCTGCCTGGTTACAGGCAGTTTTGCAAAGCATTTGCTTCAGATTACAGGAAAAACAAAAGTTCATTGAGTTCCCCCCCCCCCCCCTTCTCCTTCAGCCACCCCCACCCCCCCCGCCCCGCGTCCCCCCTTAGCCTCCCCAGCTGGTTTGAGTCTGGTGCCCGGTGGGACTGCGGAGCGCCGAGGGGGGCTGCGGGCCTCCCCCCCCGCCCCCGCCGCTGCGGCTCCCGAGGAGTCGGGGGGTGTCCCCCTCTTCCTTTGGGGTCACCTCCGGGGGGGAGCTAGGTCTGGAGCCCCTTTCCTGCCTCTCTCCCTCCGTCCCGGTACGGGGATGGACCCGGGGTGCGGGGATCCACCCCCCCACCCCGCATCCTGTGGTACCCCCGGGGCAGGGAACCCCGTCACCCGGGTCCCCCACCCCCGTGCATCCCCGTGGACTCTTTGCTGACCCCCTCTCCCCGTGTATCCCGGTGCAGAGAGACCCCCCCCCCACACACACACACACACTCACACTCATTGCATCCCCGCGTATCCCAGCGATGGGAGTTTCCACCATCACCACCCCACCGGTGCATCCCGGTGGAGGAAGACACAGCCCCCCCCCCCCGCGCATCGCCCGAGCCCCCCGTGCCTCCCGCTGCGCCCCGCCTCAGGGACCCCCCCCTCTTCCCCGCCCCGTGCACCCGTATGCAGGGACCCCCCCCTTCCTCCGTGCACCCCGCTGCAGGGAGCTCCCCCCGGTGCAGAGAGCCTCCCTCCCCCCCGGTGCATCCCGGTGCAGGAGCCCCCCCCTCCCCCGGTGCGGAGCGGCAGCCCGCCCCGCCGCCGCCGCCGCCGCCGCCGCGCTCACTCTTTGCCCTGCCGCCCCACCCGGTGGCGGCCGGCGGCACTGCAGGCGGCGGAGCGCAGGTGGCGGCGGAACCCGCACCGCTCCGCACCGCTCCGCACCGCGCCGCGCAACGCCGAAGCCCCCTCCTCCCGGCAGGGCGCCGCTCCGGCTCGGCCCGAAGCGCCTCCGCAAAGCATCTTCCCGAAACACCTCCCTAAAACACCTGCCCGAAGCGCCTTCCTCAAACACCTTCCCAAAGTGCCTCACACCATCCCGAAGCACTTCCCCAAAACACATTCCCAAAACACATTCCCAAAGCACCTTCCCAAAACACCTTCCCAAAACACCTTCCCAAAACACCTTCCCAAAGCGCCTTCCTCAAACACCTTCCCAAAGCGCCTCACACCATCCCGAAGCACTTCCCCAAAACACCTTCCCAAAACACCTTCCCAAAACACCTTCCCAAAGCACCTTCCCAAAACACCTTCCCAAAACACCTTCCCAAAACATCTTCCCAAAACACCTTCCTAAAACACCTTCCCAAAACACCTTCCCAAAGCGTCTCACACCATCCTGAAGCACTTCCCCAAAATACCTTCCCTAAATACCTTCCCAAAACACCTTCCCAAAGCATCTCCCCAAAACACCTTCCCAAAACACCTTCCTAAAACACATTCCCAAAGCACCTTCCCAAAGCACCTCACATCATCCCAAAGCACTTCCCCAAAATACCTTCCCAAAACACCTTCCCAAAACACCTTCCTAAAACACCTTCCCGAAGCACCTTCCCGAAGCACCTTCCTAAAACACATTCCCAAAGCACCTTCCCAAAACACCTTCCTAAAACACATGCCCAAAATACCTTCCCAAAGCATCTTCCTGAAGCACCTTCCCAAAGTAGCTCACACCATCCCGAAGCACTTCCCCAAAACCCCTTCCCAAAACCCCTTCCCCAAATTCCTCCTGCCACACTCCCCAGTGTCCCCTTGCCTCCCCCCCGCCTCCCCGGGCCGGCAGCCCCGGCTGCAGCCCCGGATCCCCGCAGCCAGCCCAGCTGAACCCCCCCGGCCAGCCAGCCCGCACACCTCAACGGGCTCAGACACCCCCAGCTCAGCAAGGAAAAGGGGGGAAAGGAGGGCTCAGTTCTCCCCTTGTCCCCCCAGATCCGTGCGGAGGGGGACGTCACGCATCTCCCGGGGCGGTGACAGCCGGCGTGACACCAGGCTCAGCATCGAACCTGGGCTGGGATAGGGGCTGGGAGTCGTAAAAAGACATTTAAGAGAAGCACATCCATCGCCAACAGCTTCGCTTCGGCTCCTGACGGCAGCGCCTGCCACGGAAAACACCCCAGGAACCCCCAAACCATGGGGCCGACCACAGACACGCAGAGCAAAGAGGGAGGCCTTGTCTGCCTCGCTCTTCTCCTCCCTTTCCCAAGGGAAAAAAAACCATTCCCGAGATGCTCTTGGCCCCCCCAAAGCAGCAGCGCCTGTGAACAGAGCTCATGTCCCAAAATGTCCCTGCCGCTTTATACGTGTGTGAAAATGCCCCTTTGAGGGGCTAGGAGGGGGACAGAAATAAGCCACCGGCACCTATTTTCATCAGAATCTGTTTCTTTTCCCACTGGTGGAAATTCAAGGATAAAGGGGAAAAGCCTAAAAAAGAGATGGGTTTTTTTAGGGGTTTCTTTTTTTTTTTGCAGAATTCCGCCCTCTGGAGATAAACCCGTGAGACTCCAGAGCGAAAATGGCTTTTCCAAAGCCAGCGGCAGAGCTGAAACCGGGTCAGTGGGGTGCAGCCGCGGCTCTGCCCAGACATTCCCAGCTTTGCCCCAACTTTGACCATCATCTGGCTAATTTTATCATCCTCCACAAATAAAGCCAAAAGCCTGTGAAATTGCAAACGGGATGGAGAAGGTCAAGTGGGGAGCAATAATTCGTGAGGAGGAGAGGGGTGATGGCACCAGAAGGCAACAGGTTGGATAAAACCAGTCCCAAGGAGCGTGTTGGTCGTGGATGCTGCTCCCACCAGGAATGGGTGAAGGCGAGGAACTCATCGCCCTGGGATGCGGCTGAGCCTGAAAGCAGCAGCGGGTTTGGGGCTCAATGCTACCGGCTCCTACATCCTGGGGCTCAATCCCGCTTTCCCCGTGAGATCGGACCCCAGAGTCCAATTTTGCAACGCAAACGGGATCATGATCTTTCCTGCTTCTTCCCATGCCAGGAAAAAGCAGGAAAATTCAGTGCAAGGAGGGAACAACCTGCCCCAGGAAAAGCTCCCTCTAGGCTCTCCCGCTGACTGATACCGCTCTCTGCCCTAAAGCACCGAATTTCTCTCTTTTCCAAATTTAATGGGGTTTGACTTCCCCAGAGCGGGCGACGCTCTCCCTGCAGCTCCTGAAAAACTCCAGCGCTGTTAAATTCCGGCTGGAGAGAGCAGCAGAGAGTCCCGTAGGTTAAATGCAACGCTGCGTTACTGGGATATCCTCATTATTAGTGAGCGTGGGGTTGTTCTGCCTTTCCAGGTCACCCCTGGCTCCTCCGTTACGGGAGGGTAAAAAGAGGTGCTTGATTTGCTCCCTGCACACATAACCTCCCTACTTGCATTTTCCTTCTCCTCTTTCCCGGCCGCTGCCGTCCCCGGCAGAGCGAGCTGCATCCGTCTCGGCCGCACGGACGGAGTGGATGCCCTGAAATAATCCCGGAGGCACGCTTAGGTAACATTTTATTTTAATTTTTTTTTTTTTTTTCAAAGGGAGCAGTTGCTTCTGAAATTGCCTTTTCCTTTTCTTGCTGTTGAATGCTTGCTCACGTCCCATCCCTTTTTTTAACGCACTGATTCTTCCTGTCCGTATCACGGCCAGCGCAGGCAAAACCCACCGAAAGGGGAATTGGGAGGAACTGGAAATAACTTTAATTTTTGAGCCGGGACTCCCTGCTAATGGTCTGTTACGAATGCTGCTACTTTTTTTTTTTTTTCGGTCTGATGGTGTGTTTTATTTCTTGCGAGCATTAATATTCTTCTCTGACAACACTTTTACAGCTGATTTGATAACTTTTCTGTGATGGACCGCAACGTACTTTCTAACCGCTCAACCACCTGTACGGCAAATGAAGCGCGGGGGCCGCTGTGCCGCTCCCACGGGCACCGCAGCACAGCCAGAACGTATGGAAGCTTTACATTTCAGAGAAATCCCATCTCCAGCGCCTTTGTAATTTAACCACTGTCCCTGCCAGGCTATTAATGGGAGAAGAAAAAAAACAAACAACCCCCAAACAAATCTGATATTTAATTTTGGCCCCCAACTCTCCAATGTAATTTTGGCCCCCAACTCTCCAATGTAATTTTGGCCCCCAAATCCCCAATTTCATTTTTGTTTCTTGATCAGTTTTGCTATTTTTCCCCCCCAAAAGCGTGCCGGAGTCCTGGGGGGGTCCCGGCAGCTGGTGCCCAGCAGCCAGCGTGCCCTGCTTGGAGCGGAGTGACACCATTTCCCCCGCCTGGGAATAGGCCCCCGGTTCTGGTTTAGGGCTTTGTTTTGCTTTGCTTTTTTTTTTTTTTTTTTTTTTAAAAACCAGGCGCCTTTAAAGCCCTGCAATGAAATTTCGAAGTTGTCATCACTGGTTTTTTCACCCTTCAGATGAAAGAAAACAACAACAAACCCCTTGGGCGGAAGCGGTTCAATAAAAACCGAGGGGAGCGAAGGACGGGGAACAGATAATGTCGTGAGCGACTGGGTGCAGCTCCCCAGCACTGAAAGCCCTACTCAGCCCCCACCTCCCACCAGGGCTAAAAAAGAAGAATAAAATCCGTATTATTTTCGCCACTTACCAAACCTTGAAGTCTAAGTTGACTTCAGCCACCCCGAAGCCGTAGGTCCCGCGGACCGCTCCCCACGCCAGGGAAACCCGGAGCATTTTATAGCGTGAGAGCTGGGGTGGTCCCCGCCCACAGGGTGCTGCTTGAAAATGAGTATTCATAAGCATTTAGGGACGATGACAATGTAAAGCTTCCTCCGCGCTCCCCCGAGCCCCGGCTGCCGCCCGCCCGCCCGCATCGCCGGCCAGGCCCCCTCCGTCCCGCTTCTTCCTCTCCTCCATCACCCCGCTGCAAAAACCCATCTTTTTATTTAAAATGCTCAGATAGGCTCTTAAATATCGCCTCCTCCACTCGCATCCCTTGCAGGAGCAGCTCGTGGGGTTTTTTTTCTTTTTCTTTTTTTTCCCTTCTTTTTTTTTCTTCTTTTTTTTTCCTTCTTTTTCCCCTTCTTTTTTCCCCTTCTTTTTTTTTCCTTCTTTATTTTTCTTCTTGTTTTTCCCCTCTTTTTTTTCCCTTCTTTTTTTTTTCCCCCTTCTTTTTTTTTTTTTTTGAAAAGCCTCCGAAACCAGAACGTTTCTGCAAAGAGTTTATCAAATTACATTTGGGGACAAAGAGCTAAAGTGCATTTTCTTGAAGGCTTGACAATTGGGGAGCCATCAAGGAAATGAAAAGAATGACAGAAAACCAAAGGCTTTTGTCAGATGGAGAAACGCCATCGAGAAAAGCCAGGGTTGGGGGCCTTTATTTTTGTTTTGGTTGGATTTCCTTTCAACTTTCTTTTCCCAGGTGTTAAAGTTGGGGCTGTGGGGAGGGCAGGGAAAGGCAAGGAAAAGCCGTTCGGTTTGGGGGGGGACTTAAATGGGGGATTTCTCCTCTCGTTTTTTTAACAAGATGCCAGTGTTTAAAAGAAAAATGAAGCCCCTTTAGAAATGTGAAGCTGCCGAGATAATGACTGCGATCTCTCTAAGACTGGATGGGAACAGGTGATATTTTTTTCCTTCCTTTCTTGTTCCCATCTGGCCTTTGTTCAATATGAGACCGAAGAGAGACAGAAACGAGATCATTTTGATATTCCCCTTTTTGTGCATACGCCTTCTCCCAAGGAAAAGAAACGCGCCTTGGTCCCACTCCAGGCGTTATTACAGAGGGTGGCTACAGAGAGATACACAAAGAGAATAAAAATAAAATCCCTCAACTCATTTTTTTACATCTTACAAAGCGAGAGGCAGGGTGTCTGGGTCTGCTCACAACCTGCTCTGGGGGCTGAGCTCTGGACGGTCCCTCGGGAAGATGCTCCAGGGACACGCACGCAGCCCCTCGGGGTTATCCCACCCACAGCTTTATTCCCATCCGCACTCCATTTGCTTCCCCCAGGTGCCACCCCGCATTGCAACAGCATTTTGCGGTCGCCCTCAGCCCCTTTCGACCTCCCCCAAAGCCATCCCATCCCTCCATCCCTTCTTCAAAACCGAATGCCAGGGCAATAAGCCAGCGGCCAAATGCTTCGATGCCTCTTCGGAGCATCCCGAATTCCGGGCAGGCATCCCCATGGGAGCCCCGCTCCAGGGCATCGGTGGGGGCTGCACGCAGAAAGTTTTGACCTTCTGTTGCCTTTTTTTTGCTCAATTAGGAACATTTTGCATGTTTTCTCCCCCGCTTCTGAAAACAGGAAGATCTAAGCTCCTCGGTGGGTCGAATAAGCAGGGATGCAACTGCCTTTCCCTGCAAACCGGCAATATTTTCTGTGTATTGTGAATAATCTCAGGTATCGAGAGTCTTTAATGTCTCCTGGCTTGAAATTTCTTTTCAAGAAGAAGAGATTCTTTTCCCGAGTGCCCTCCCTTTTTAAAATTTCTTTCTTGCTTTCTGGATCGTCTCCTATTTTATCTTCCTTTCTAGTATCTCTGCAAAACATTGCCCTAAAAAATCTGGTTTAAATGCCTTTCTGAAAACCCAACCCGCCAGCCCTGGCTGGTATTTCTTCTCTTTTGCCTAACAAACTTCCTTTTTTATTCTGCTACCAGCAAAACCATTCTCCCAAATCTCAGCCCTTTTTGAAAACCATCTGGCTTTTCCCCTGCCTGGGTCTTCCGCGAGCAGCAGATAATTACTCGAAAGGGTGGGCTGCGAAGGATTTTTGCATCATTGCAAGAATACAGCCACTATTATTCTACATGCCATGCAGCCTTTTAGAAAATTAAAAAGGCATAACGAGAAACATCTTACCCTGCTCTGAAGGAAAATAAACTACGTTGAAGTTTCTCCGTTCATCTCAAAAGAAAATGCCAGGGTAATCCGAGACAGGGACCGGCTGGGAGGGAGGGAGCGAGGGGTACATGTGTGCATGTATATATTTTCAAGAGATGAGATTTTGAAGATGCTGCTGGAACACTATTTATATCCCAGACCTTTTAGTACAAGCCGCTGCCGAAGAGGCAACTTCAAGGACACGCTGAGTGAGAATAATTCAAAGGCTGCTCAGGAACCTCTTGCTAAGACCAGGTTTTCCTCGCTGAAATTGCCGGGTGCACGTGAAGGGGGCTGGGATTTTACACCGTTATCCTGGACTTCCACCCTTCTCTCCACGCTAAAGATTCCCACCAGCTCCCTTTCCCCTCCCTGCTCCTCCCCCTCTCCCAAACTCATCCAAGATCCTTTGAAAAAGAGTTAAAAAGATTCGTAGAAAGAGAGCAGTGGAGATCATCAGCTTTTGCACAGCAGCTTGTGATTTTAAGGGCTGGAGCCGATGTGCACGTTCACCTACCCATGGCGATGCCCTACTGCCGGCTCCCGTCCCTTGAGTCCTGCCTGCTCTGCTTATTAAATCCCGCTGGGAAAAACAGGGAAGAAGGGGGGGGAGAAAAAGAACAGAAAGAAAACAAAACAAGACCCAAATGAAAAACACATCAAGCCTCAAACGAGAGGAAGTTCAGCGTGGGATTCATTGTCTCCCTGAGTGCCGAAACGAAGGGCTCGGCTTGTGCCGGGCACACACTGCCCTCCAGAGACACGGCCCAGCAGCGGAGCGGGGCTCCCTGCCGAGCAGATGCTTTCCTAAAGGACCCCCAAAAAACCCCCTTTTCTCCTCCATACCTTTTAAAAATTTCTTTTCTTTTGGCTCAAATAGCCGGGGATGGCGGCCGGCTCCAGAGCTTGCCCACAGCTGGGGCAGGCAGGGTGTTTCGGGTGCGTGTGCCCGGTGGTTGGGGCACCCAGCATTTAGGGCACCCAGCACTTAGGGCACCCAGCAGAGCCCAAACCGGGTGAAGGACCCCCCCCTACTAACCCTGCACCCTCCCAGCCTGCAGCACCTGCATCCCTCCGGGCCAAGAAGCCTTAAACAGAGGGAAGATGCTCTGGGATGGGGCCACTCCTTTGCTGCAGAGCTTTGGGGTGAAGCACCCAAGCACCCGCTGGTGGCACAGAGGGGGACCCCGGGGTGGAAACCCCACTCGGGGCTCCCGGGTTTGCAACCTGCTCGAAAGCGGGTGCACATGGGTGCAGGATGGTGCCCCCAGGCCAAAGGATGGTGTTGGGAGCTCACCCAGCCTTGGGGACAAGAGGTGGCACCGAAAAGCAGGAATGGGGAGGGATGGGTGTCTGTTGCCGTAGCGGGATAACACCAGGCTGGCATCCCAGTTAGGCACAAATGACAGCTGATATTTTTTTCAAAAAGAAAAAAAAAAAAAAAGCCATAAACCAGCTCTTTTCCCCCCCTCAGAATTCGGCAATTTTCAATTTACCGTTTTTTTTTTAGCAAAGCAAGAAGAAGGGACATCTTTCTTCTCTGTGTCCAGAAAATGAGAGGGAGGTTTATGAGAGAGAAAAGGTATTGGGGAAGAGGAAGAAAACAGCATTTTTCAGAACGAGTCTTTCTAGTTTTGGGAAGTTTGGGGAAGTTTTCCACTTCCCTCAAGGACACGCGGAATGAAGCTGAAAGCAACACGGCTCATTTTCTTGCAAAAACGCTTCATCCCCTTCCAAGCAGCACCGGTCTGAATCTTGCAAACTGCTTATGTGACCTTATGATTAAAAGGAAACACAACAGCCCCACTGAAACCCACCGAATAAATTGGTATTTCACTCGTGGACGAGGCGGGGTGATGCTGGCTCCGAGTATTTATCCGTCTCCTGAAACACACACCGATGGTTTCTCTAGCTCATCTTCAGGATCGCTGAGTTACAAGGAGGTTTTCCCATTCCCCTCGCAGAATTCAGTTTTCTTTTAAGGAAAACTGCCTTAAATCCAAAATCAACCCATGCTCCCAGTTGAAAATCAGGGAAAGAAATTCATAACCAGTTTGAACCATATTCAGGTTTTCTGAGAAGGCAAAACCCATCTTCCTGCATAAAATAGCCCAGATTTATGATGGGAACAGAAATTAGTAGCTTCAGCAATAACTAGGTGCTTCGTGGGGTGGCCGGTTGGGCTGGTTTGGGGGTACTGGTACAGGATAACTGGGTGGCATTGCCTCCCTTCTGCATCCTCTGCTCCCGTTTGCATGACGGCGAGCAAACCCATCAATGAGTATTAAATATCCAGGGTGACGAGGCCCCAGAAAAAAAAACCTTTGCAAAGGGTTTTTCAAGGCCCGGGTGAAACCGTATCAAATCTCCGGAGCTGGCAAGCAGCGTGGGGAGGAAGTTGTTAACATTTTGGTGTGAGAAGGTACCTGCTCATCCTTTCAGCCTCCGCCGTGCCCCTCGCCATTCAAGCCGGGCACGTGAACAGTTACGCTTAAGAGCACAAAACCTTCGCACAAAACACCGCAGAGTGACCCAGTAGCTAAAAGCTCATTTGCATTCATTAACAGTCCCGAGCCAAGTTCAGAGCTATTACCGCAGACCTGCTCCCCCTCCTCTCTGTCCCCCCGCCCCGTCCCCCTTACCTGCCCCGTGAAAGGTCCCTCTCTCCGGCTGAAGCTCAAGGGATCGTGCTGGGCTCAAGACCTATCAAGTGACAGAGAAAATAATTCGCTCTGAAAGAGGATGCATCCCCAGGGCCAGGCGCTGAGGCCTCCGACGAGGCGGCTCCGCACCGATTTGGGAGGCTTTGCTCTGCTTGGAGAGGCACGGATGTATCCAAGTGCTTCCAGCTCTCACTGCTGCCCATGGAGCCGGGGAAAGGGGTGACCGTTCCCGGGATGACGGGGGGAACGGTCAGGGATTTTACTCCCCCTGCCGCATCCTTCCCTGCCTTCTAATGGGCGATGGGGTTTAAACCTAGGAGAGATGGGGCATCTATGTTGGCATGAGTTTAGCATGCAAAGAGCAGGTTTATTTGCATCTGCCGCCTGTGGGCATTCCCTGTCTCCCTTGAGGGTCTCCAGGAGTGCTGAGATGCTCTCTGGGACACTCTCCCAGAGAGGTTTCCCCAGGAGGAGCTCTCCTCTCCCTCCAAGGGGACATCCCAGTAGCATCCCAGCAAGTCCTCCTTAGCTCTTGGTAGAAACTCTGCACCCAAGGTTACCTTCGATGTGAAATCAGTGCCCCAAAACCTCCTACGTCTGGAGCCCAACTAGGCACAGCCTCCTGACCGGGAGGATGAGGAGGATCCTGATGAGGGATCATGGGCAGCGATGCTGCAGGTAGCTCAGGGGTACCGTGCCTGCGAGTGCCGTCACCGCCACGGCAGCCCCATAGGATCCCGATGCACCACCGGCCACGAGCGCCTCACGTCTGCATCGCCGGCTCGCAACGTGGGTGTGCGCCGGAGGACGGACCCACGGACGCGATGGTCTCCCAGGACGAGGGACCAGGACTGCCGTCGGCAGTCCCCGCTCGGGCCACGCGGGCTCAGCGCCGGGCGATGCTCACATTGCACAACGCCGCGGCCCGGCGATGGGCTGCGACTTACAGGGATGGATCCCGATGCTCAAAGCTGCTGTAAAATCTCCAGGGCGCTGGGACATCCTTCTCTGTCTCGCATTGTCTACCTCTCGCACTAGACGGTTCTCATTAAGGCCCGCAATTGATCTCCTGTCTTTAAAGGAAACAAGAAAGAAGGAACAAACCAAAAGGGATCCTCCTTCCTTCAGCCCAGGGGAACAAATCTGGCTTTAATTTCTTTTCCTTTTGTCATTCCAGTCGGGGATTTCACTTTAACGACGCTGCCTTCCCCATTCCTCTTCTTCTGCTCTTCGAGAAACAGGAAAGTACCCCCTCTGCTTTCTATGTTTCCTCCCTTTGTTCTCCATGCCGCTCCTCTGATTTATGAAAGGACTTTTCTCTCCCTGTATCTTTCTTGTTGAGAGTCGAGGATCCCCAAAAAGTGGTGGTCCCCACCCTGAAGTTCAGAAGAGCCGCTCTGCGGCTTGCTCTGATGTTTCTGACTGGCACTAAATACTTCATCTCCGCTGGGAAGGTGCTGGAGGACCACACCTTTGGAGCTATCCTTTGGGAGGGGGCTTCACATTTATGCTACTGAATGCCTTTGATTTCCAGTAATGGGAGAAAACCCACTCTGGCACCCAGTATAATTCATACCCAAACAGGTCGGAGGAGGCTGACAGACTGATCCGCCGGGATGAACCTCTCCAGGAGATTAAATCCGGCATGGCAGCGCTGTAGAAGACCCAGGAGAGACGGTAAAATCACCTGTGGGCAGACGCTCGCCGGCACAAATCACGGTGGTGCACGTGGAGGGTGGGAGAAGGAACCTGCGCCGCTCCGAGGGCGCGTGATGATGACACCAGGAAAAAAAGCAGGATTTAGGGGTAAAGGTGGGAAGGGGCATGGAGCATAATGGTCTTTTAATCAGAAAACGAGGCCAAAATAATGGCCTTCTAAGCAGAAAATGAGCCCCAAATATGTTTTTTCATTTGGCATATGCATCAAAAAGTTATTAAAAGGAACTGGTTAAATATCTCATTAATGAAGATGAATGATGCCTCAGATTTGTTTTTAAACAGTTCAAAGCAGTTTCTTTCTGACCTCCCAAAGTGTGTGTGTGGAGGGGGATCTCAATGGCTTAAAATGTTCCTTTTTTTTCTTTTTTTTTTTTTTTAAAGCAGCTTAAACTGATTTCAGTGCTGGAGCTGCTGCCGCACACCCTGGGAGGGAGAGATCAGGCTGGGACATGAGAAAATCAGTTTGCTGAGTGCAGAAACGCACCAGGGATCTCGGGGGCTGCTCTGCAGAAGAAACAGCTCCAGGGGATGAGGCATCTCATCCCCCTAAAATCACAGCTGGACCTTCCCCAGACGGCAAGCTCCGAAGGATGCAGGTTGTCCCACCGCTATGTTCACCATCACCATCCCACGGTCCGGGCGTCCTCAGCCTGGGACGCCAAGCCTTGTCCTGGGGACCAGGTCGGACGGGGTGTCCGCCTGAGCTCTCATTCACACGCTCAAACCCCCCGGCTGCTCCATGAATCCCGAGCCCAAAATGAAAAGTATCCCAGCGCCTGCAAAGGCCAGAGACGGGAGGGAGCGGAGGGCAGGGGAGGAGCGTGTTTTCAGATTGGTTTTTGATACACAGCCTAAAATAAGGCACAGAGGAGCTTCTTTTAAGAATGATTGCATTAAAATAGCCCTCTCCATTACACAGACACTAATAGAGGCTCAGTGCATTATTTCTATCAAAGTGCAATTTGCATTTACAAAGGGGTCCTGGGAAGTGATGGATGGGGAAGGAATGGAGAAAGGCTTGTAAAGCCAAGCGTGCTCATCTTGGAGTAACTTTCAAGCACAAGGCGGTTTTTCTTACACCTTCCCCTCCAAAGAAACTCGTGACGTCTGCTTAAATGAACATTCAGGCTCTCGCCTTTCACCCCGCAGCCCATCAATAAAAGCCGGAGGAGCGGAGGAGAGGGGATATTCATTTATCTTCATTAGGACTCTGGCCAGCTCCTCTGATCACCACGTCGGCGTCGCCGGGAAGAGAAAAAGCTACTGTTCCTTTCCCCAGCTTCCCTGCCCGCACACGCACACCCCACCACTGGGCTCGCAAGCATCTCGGGGTGGTGGGATCCCACTCAGCACCTGCCCTCAGCCGAGGGAAAAACGGGATTTTGGGGGTATTCCCCTTTTCTTTGCTGCTTCGCGGAAGCAGAGCTCCAGGAGAAGAGTGGGCAGCGAGGGGAGAGTGAAGGAAAAAGCACATGAATGTCATGAGATACCCATCGGTGGAGGCAGATTGAAGAGGAGAGGAACCCTATTAGACAGGCAGAAGATGAAACGGGCGATATCTGGCTTGAATATCTTAAAGGGGTGATACCTGACCTGAAAGCTCAGCCCCCTTCACCAGTCTCCACGTTACCTACTCGCATTAGCTGTTCAGAGGCCCACTCGCGCTTTGGACAAGGGGGATCATTTCGGGAGACACACTTCACCCTCCCTGTCCTGCTCATGGTTTCCTCCCATGGACACGCTGAAAGACCCCCTCCTTCAAAGCCCTCTACAAACCTCGCTGGGATGCTGAGGAACAGAGCCACCTCCTGCTGTGCTCAGGGATGTCACGCAATCGTCCCTGGATGCTCTCCCACCTCTTCCCGTGAAGGATGCTCCTGGGAGCCAAGTTCTGGCAGTCGAGTACTTACGGAGTGAACGGAGACCTCAGGTTTGGGTTCCATATCCCTCCTGAAACCCATCAGCAGCTCTCTGAAACCCCCTCCTGAAATGCACCATCAGCTCTCCCAGCTCTCTCCCTCACCACCCTGAGAGACATCCAGTTCTTCTTTGACCCTTGATTAATTTTTGAGCCTTGGTGGCTTCCAGAGGCAACAAGATCCGCTGTCCAATAACACTTTGAAGAATAACCAGGGGGACCAGGTCTTCAAGAGATGTCAGGTGTCAAATTTAGCCTACCTTTTTGCACCGCCATAGTAAAAGATTAAACTTTTAAAAACACTTTGCACGGCTTTGTGCTGCCTGGTGCTCAATGTTTCTGTGTTTAAGTTCTCACGACATCCCTGGGGATGGAGGTCCAGAGCAAGAATATCACACCTAAAAAGAAATCTCTTCTTTCATCAGGTATTTCCCGCCTGTGTAGGTTTTCTTCCAATGTCTATCAGAGCAGTCCTCTTGGCACCTAAAAGACATCATCTGAAACGGGAGGGAGCCCACAGGACACCACGTTTCATGAGCTGGAGGAATCACTTGACAATGGAGAAATCACATCGGGAACCCACTGCTGACAGTGGGTATGGTTCATCCCTCCTACATGGAGCTGTCCACAAACAAGGCATCTGCTCCAGGTTCGCTCTCTGAGGTCCCCTGGTACTTTCAGAGATGGAGGCATCTCCTCCCCGGACTGGTGTTTCAGAGGGGCAGGATCTGTCCTCCCATGGAAGTGCCCGTGTCTTAGGATGGGATGAATCTCTCCCTGGAAGTGCCTCATGGCCTGGCATAGCCCCACTTCAGCAAGAGGAGAGAAGGCAATAAAAAGAAGATAAGGGGAGGAGAAACACGGCCGATATACACTCTGGGGTGGGAAGTGTGATAGGAGACTGGAATACTCTCTGGTCTAGCAAGGACATTCACTGGGAAGACATTAAGATTCACATCACATGCGTTTCTTCTGGTTGAACACAGACATTTCACCCGAGAGCATCTGTTCAGGCTTCCTCTGTACTCAGAGTGACACAAGTCCTCTCATCCTGACTCAGCCACCTAAGATCAGACCAGTGAGTCCCAGGTGGGAGGGTCTACTCTTGTCCTTCAGCTCTAGAAAGATCCCAGAGATCTGAAGTTGGGTAAGATTAATCCCTCTCCCACGTTTAGACGAGAAAGCAGGATTCAGGGTCCTTGTAGCACGGGCACCAACCTCCCAAGAGCAGTGAGGGAATTGGGTATTATTTCTTCTCATCAGTTTTGGGACCATATTTCTCAGATGTTTTTTTCTCCCTTGCTTTCATTTGGGGGGTCCTAAGCCACACACTGGGCACCAGCCCCAGCAGAGAGGTGACACAAAGGGTGTGATCCCTTCCCTTTTGGCCCTGGGTACGGCTGGGTGACCCGAGGAGGACCAGCACCTGCTTTGGCCACCGTAAGAATCACCACGGTCCCCTCTGCCGCACCACCCCCACTCATACCTCAGCCTTGTTCACCACCAGCAAAAACGCCCTGGAAAGAAAAAAAACCCCACGAATACAGCTTGTGACTGCTGGGCACTAAAGATGATGGATTGAAGAGCAGTAATGCTCTCACAGCATTTTACAGGCTTCCCCAACAGCAGCTTCTCTGCTTCCCAGGCAGTTATTGCCTCCATTTTCTCTCTGGTTTATGGGATTAACAACCATATCACCTCTGCCCTTCCTAACCTACCGTTCTGCCTGACAGCCACCTTTTTTGCCTAATTGCCCAACTAACATCATTAAGTCGCGCTCAGTCATCCTCGACCAGGACTCAGCTTGAAGTGTGCGCTCTACCCTGGACCCACGGAAAGGTTCACATCCCTGAAAACGTGTCCAAGTCTACTCACAGAAGATACTTGCAGAAAATACTGCTTCTACCTAAAGCCCCACCTCAGGGCTTCAGAAATGGGACAGAGCAAACAAACTCCTTTCTCTCTCAGCTCACCTGCCCTTGTGATCGGAGCTGGCTCGAGCATCTCTCTGCTTCACAAAGTCCTGCAGGAGAGATGAGGACACACCACACACTCTTTTCACAGAAACAAGGAGTTTTGCAGCTGCGCATGCTACAAGGAAGGAGGGATGATGGACAGAGACACAAGGACGTATAGCCGCTTCCATGCTAGCCACCACTCAACGCATCTGAACGCTTGCTCTTGTTTGCTGCCTTCCCTCCCACCTCAGCTCAGAGCAGTTCAATTCTGTCAAGCCATAGCAGCTTTCTGCTCCCAGCCCCAAGCAGCATTATTTCGTTGCTTTTCTTTTCCTGTTTGCCAATGGAGGAGCGTGTTTGAACAAGGCATTTGCTTTGCAGACAACGCATAAAGAGCTGGGAGTAGCTATCCGACCAAGAGTGACCTTCAGCCCTGTGTTCATGCTCATGCTGGCAGCTCCGGCAACCTCCCCAAGCGTGGTGCATCTCCATGCCAGCGTGGCTGCACCTTGCGCAGAAAACCAACGTGCTCTGTGGTGACCCTCCATGTGCTACACAACATCTGGGAGGGCTCTCCACATCCCATGCTCAGGTCCTTCTGCCTTATGGGTGAGCATAGTCACGGGCACTGCAGCAGATAAGAGCAAATTCCTTCTTGTTCTACCTCCTGGGATATTTCCTAGTCTATGGAGGTCTGCAGCTCATGCCAACCTACGCTTGGTCAGCTGATAGCTCTCCATTGGATTGACTACACAGACTAGATCTTTAAGGCAAGCCTCAGTTACCCACACAGAGGTACAAAGCGGTGTTTGAGGTGCTCGGGGTATCCGAGTTGTCCATATGGAGCTGATGGTAAGAGCTCAGCAGCTGTGGGAGAATTGCATCTTCCTTGAACAACAACTGGAAGCCAGGTGAGCTCCCCAGGTCTCTAAAACTGGCACTGGCCTCCGAGATGTCCGCAACTGAATTTCACCTCTACATTTAGGTGTGGGAGTCTGGGAGCTGAATCTTACCCAACGTCCAGCTGGAACCCATTTACCGGGGACAGGCGAAACCCTCATTTATATTATTGTGATAAGGCTGGAAGGACCTCAAAGGCAATCTCATTCAGGGAGTCCCAGATTTCATGAGCATGCAGCATTTCATTTCATTCAGTAAACTGCTTAGTTTCTAATTCTGTGAAAGAAAAATGCATGTTGGGGGAGACTCAAGGGAAAAGGGGGTGACGATGCTACTGTGTCTGCAGCAGCAAAGCTGCTTTAAGAAGCCCTGTTCCCAGCTGACTTAGCCACAGGATTATTGAAAAGATCTGGGTTTGAACAAACAAGAAAGAAAACCCTGAAAGCAGTCTTTAAAACCACTCTGCTACCAGATTGTTTCGACAATCCAGCTTGCATCCTTGCTACCGACAAGGCAGCAGCTCCCACCACCTCCCGACCCCGAAGGTGGGGGGACCTGAGCTGCCTCCTCCCCGTGCTGCTCCGCAGTGCTGAGCACGATTCAAAATCTCTCCAGATGCATTTTCCTGGCGTGGCGTGGCGTGGCACGGCGTGGCATTCAGCCCATTGCTGACCCCAGGTCTGTGCAGGGGTCCCCACGCAGCATCTGCTCCAGCACAAACCGCTCCCGACACACGTTGGTCCTCCCTCTTCTCAAACCTCCACGGACGGAGACACTGCCTTGCTGCAGCCCCCAACACAAATGCCTGTCCTCACCATAGAAAAATGTTCCTCCTCCTAACTTCAGCCTCTCTGGACGTAGTTTAAGCCAATTACCTCCTGTCCCATTCCTGGTGAACAAGGAGAACAGTTCATTCCCTTCCTCTTTGCAGAAGCCTGTTACATATTTGTAGGCTCTTATAAAGTTTTCCTAAACTAAACAACTGCAAGCCTTTTGATCTTCCTTCCCTGGCCACGATTTCCAGTCCTCTGGTCTCTTTTGCAGCCCAACTCCGGACTGTCTCCAACCAGTCCGTGTCCTTCCAGCACTGCAGCCCACAAATTTGGGCTCAGAGGTCTCAGTAGCACCAAGCCGGAGAGGGAGACTGGATGCTTGGACCATGCCCAGCAGAACCGAGCTCACACCTTCCCTCTTCCATCATTTTTTGATGAGGAAAATGGTTTCCCTGAGCATCAGCTCTCCCCGGCTCTACCTGGGCATAGCATTACCCAGATGCAGACACACTCAGCTTTCCTTGGGTGCAATTTCCCCAGCGGGGTGGGGAGAGCGACTGTAAAAAAAATATTTAGAAGGGAGCCAAGCAACTAGGTGTGTCTCAGAAAGCCCAAGACATACTTTAGTCATCGCCCTATCTGTGTGGGAACGGGCTCAGGGTGACTCTGGGGTTAAGGATGTCCCACGTCACATTCACCTGCTTTCTAGTAGTCCTTGGGGGAGAAAAAAAATAAAAGACTGTCCATTAGATGACTAGAGAAACAAATAAAAATATAATAAGCCAAAAAGCAAGGAAGAAGTCAGTCCCCTCTGCACCGGGGAACTTCCTCGTCGAAATTCCAGCATGCAAATCTCGCCCGCCCATCCCACCTCCCCAGCAGACAGGCAGATCAAAAGTGCCAGGGAAGCACGAGGGTTTTACGAGGTGCACGGCGCGGGGAGAGGAGGAGCAGGCAGCTCGGGCAGCCTTGGATGGCGACGGAGATTTCTCCCGTGCCGGTTGATACATGCACGGCTGGGTCCCAGTTTCGGGGTGGAAGTGGCTTTCCTGGGAGGGCTGGGAGGCGCGGCAGGAGCCGACCGTGTCTCGTCAGCCGGTGGAAAGGCGAGGGCTGCTTCTTGTCTCTGCTGCCAGGAATTAGGCCTTTCCTGGTGACAATACCAGCTGCCGCAGACATGGCCTTAATCAGCAAAACTAAGCAGCCAGGCCAAAAGAAAAAAAAAATTAAAAATGATGCTACTGTAAATTAATATGAATGTTCGCAATTATAATTAATTACTATCACTTAGGTATTCACGGCTGCATGTTTGGTAACTATCCAAGCTGCAAAGACTTGAGCTGTAGGTTTGTTAAATGAGAGCCTGGTTGACCACGTCTGCGCTGCAGAAGCACAGAGGTTACATCTGCACCGGCGCGATGGACATGTCTGGGACCATCCTCCGGCCCCGAGGCCACCTGGCAGGGACAAGCCTTTGCCCACTGAATTGACCTCCCCTACCTGCCAAAACAGGGTGGCCACATCCAACCTGCCTATTGGGAAGGGTCTGGGGCCACGCACACTCCCGAACCATGCCTGAGAATTACCCGGGCGAACGCTAATAATTTAACAGCGAGGATAATTGGTGTCTGAACCCTGGAACTGTTTAATTTGCTGGTATAGACACAGCCTCAGGGCTTTCGCTGCAGCCCTACCCCGGGAAAGCGTCCCAGAGGCTTGAAAGCATTCGAGCAGGTGTGAAATGTTTTCCTGGGTTAGGACTAAGGGTTTGGTCTTAAGCTGAAGTCAGTAGCGGGGAAATCTTGCCCTGGTAACCCCAAAAGGCCAGTCCTGACATATACGGTGCTCAGTGTCCAACACCAGGCTGGGTTTTCGATGAAGCCAGCACCCTCATGCACTCCTTCCAGCACATTGTGGCCAAACCCCAGAGAGATGCTATCTACCCCTGCATGCCACCACACGCGCGCACGAGCCCTGGGCTGGTCTGCCTGCAGACAAAGCTCACAAACCTCTCCTGAAGTTGGGGAACGCTGGAGCCAGGCAGGAAAGCTGCGACTTCACCGCTCCTTGGGTCTGGATGTGCAAGATCATCCCCAAGACTGCTTGGTCATGGGGATTTTCTGCCTGTGTAGGTCACCACAGTGAAGCTTTCGATGCTGAGATGTCCAGGACGTGACCTTGAAGGCCATGTGTAGCCCAGTCTGCCCTTGGGGATGAGCTGGCTTTGCATCCCTTCCGCCAAGCTGACAGTAAAGTTGTCTTCTCCCAAGCAATGCCGAAGAAGGGTGATTTTTGGCCGAAGCAGAAACTAGTGCACAGTATGTGGCTGTGCTGATGAGCTCCTTCATTTCTCCTGGGTCTGCTGGTGAGACGAAGCACCTCAGGAGAGTGGGAAGTCAAACCTCGCTGCAGCTCTGCAGTGCTGGAGCCATCGCTTCCTGGGAAGCTGGTGGTTCCTGCGGAGAACGAAGGGCATCCTGACCGATGCTGCTCACATCACTTCTGCACATCAAGGGCTTGCTCCGCGCTGGATCGCAGCTCTGGGGGACTTTTGACCAGGTCGTTAGTAGCAAAATACAGGTCGCAGGTCTGCGTCACCCCTGGCTGTCTGCACTCACCCTTTAACCTGGGAGCACCCTCATGCTTCTGACAGCACATGCAACCTGAAGCCCAGCTGTGCTATTCCAACTTCCTACCGGTAAATGCTGTTGAGATCCCTCCCTCCACCACCCACTTTGAGATGAACAAAATATTCTCAGCCACTTCAGCCATGAAGTAGCCAAAGGGATCTGAACCCGTACGTCAGGTACAAAGATGCTTCGATCGTCTCGCCAACCCCATGCTGGGCATGTTTTGCCCATCAAGCAACAAGACTCCCAACCAGTCCCACCAAGGAAGTTAATTCCCCAGCCAAGTTTTGCATCTCTTAAGCAATTGCCCTTCCATAGCAAGGACGGACGATTCCTTGGAGCAGGACATCTCTCAGCGGGACATGAGAGACCGTGATGGGACAGGGAGGATGGGGTTGAGTATCTCAGACACACAGTGAATGCTTAGCTCAGGGCCTCAGGCTGTTGCACCATGCTCTGCTCCACCTCCTGTCAATGGTCTGATGCAAAACCACATTTTTCCGACCGCAGTGACCGCAGGCTACCTTATATCCTACCCTCAGCCCTCCGAGCAGATGGATATAAGTGGACACATCCCAGTCTGTACCTAGAAAGAGGTGCACACGAGCGCTGGAGGGGTTTCATAGCACAAGCTGCTATGCCGAGGCCAGAAGCAGGTGCTCAACGGATAAACTAGGGAGTTTCACCTCCAATAGCCACAGTTTCAACAGAAGCCAGTCCAGGCTCACCCTGCCAGCAGCTGCTTCAGGCTCTTCACATAGCTTTCTGCTTTCCCATGAGCCGGTGGAGCTGAGGGCAGCTGAGGTCAGGAAAGGACCCAGCTGAGATAAAGTTACGCTCATATCTCAACCCCTGGGGAACGTCAGCCAGGGTCTTCCTCTTTACAGCCCATTGGCATGTGTCTAATAATACCCACCAAAAGCAAGTTTGGACAATAAAAAAGCCCCAAAGCTGTGCTGCAGTGAGCAGGAGAAGCTCCCTCAGCATGGGGGTGCTGAAGGAGGAGCACCCACTGCTGGAGCCGCTGCCAGCTGGCCTCACCGAGGGTCCATCCCTCAGCGTGGGCAATATTAAGGATATTCACCTGAAGGACACTTTTCCCCTCTTCTGTGGGTTTCTTCTAATCTGAATCATGATGCTGTGGAGAAGTGGAAGAGCGTAAGGCAGGAAGGTAGGGAAGACTTGTCCAAACATGACAGCTTAGAGGCTGTTGCCCATCCTTTCTTGGACAGATGGGAACAGAAACATACCTAGAGATCCAGTCACCCAGCAGGCTCTGCCCTGGAAAACCCGTGGCTTTGGCTTGTTAAGGGGCTGGTAAGGCAGAGTGAAAGCTTGGTGCCAAAGATTTGGGGAGGAGAAGAGCCAAATGCTGCCTTCAGCCAAGGCTTTTGCACCTCATGGTGGAGAAACATTGCCAGAGCTGCAAATGATAGTGGTGGGATGGGGCTGTAGAGCATCCCCTGTACTCTGCGCAGTCCTGGGGGCCATCGCAGCTTGAGCCTAAAAAGGGGACAGTAGTGAAAAAACCTGAAGTTCAGGTTCTTTCCAGGTCTCCACATGACCTGTTCCCCGCAGGCAGTGGCTGCCTGGCCCCGCTGGGATGGTTTTGTTAGCAGGACCGTAGATGGAGGAGAAACAGGATCGCCTTCCTCAGATGGGAGTCCCCTGCACGGTGGAGCAACAAATGCCTGGGGCCACCAAGGGAGAAGAAGTCAGGTCCCGCCACTTCACCGAGGACCATAAGCGAGGGCCCGGGCAGCAAGCGTGCGTCTCTGCACCCCCTCAAAGAGTGAGCCGACATCTGCAGCGGGCCGGCTAATGAATACAAACGACTGCCCCGTGCCCCGCCGGGGGGTCTTTAACACTTCACACGTCTCAGCGACGTTGAGTAATCATCTCCCAAAGTCTGCTCGGGCAGCCCCTCCATCCCACGGCAAGCGGCGCGGAGATGAATGACTGCCGAGAAGACACGGCATCGCAATAATTTTTCATCCGCAGTGTTGCTTAACCTTTCGTGAGCAAATCAGATTTCCCTGACACCGGCCTGGGCGCCGTACCTGCATTAAGTATTGCTGGGTCAGGGAGGGGCAGCTGTGATTTATGCCTTCTCCCTGCTAATCGGATTCTGGGGCAGGCAGATATTGATGGGCGCCTGCCTTTGATCCATGGCTCTCGTGAGCCTTCATTCAATTACTGCCCCACAGAATGCAATTAGCAGGGCCGCGAAGCCACGTGGGCCTCATAATCACGGCACAGAGCGAAGATGAAGGGGCTGTCACCAGGAGGAACGCCGCCCGGTCCCACCTGGGGATCGGATGCACTGCGGTGCGTTTGGACAAAATGTTAAGGA